>NC_039363.1:61505436-61819061 GCF_003573695.1 Papaver somniferum | reverse complement strand
GCCGACATGGTATGGAGCGACAAGGTGGATGGCATGCCATTGGCACATGTGTCATGGCATGCCTTGGCCCGGTTTGGCGTGGCCAGAACTAGGGTTTTGGACCAATGTTTGGCGACCTTGGACGGCTAAGATTTGCATCTAAGATGGAAGGGTGGACGTTGATCATCGCATGCCTTCATTTTGGTAGCCGCATAGGGAAGGCCGTCATGTTATGGCGCAGCAAGGTGGTTGGCATGCAATTGGCACATGTGGCATGGCATGCCTTGGCGCGGTTTGGCGTTCCCAAAACTAGGGTTTTGGGCCAAAGGTTACCATGCATTGTTTGGAGACCTTGGACGGCTAAGATTTGCATATAAGATGGAAGGGTGGCAGTTGATCATCGCACGCCTTCGTTTTGGTAGACGCATAGGGAAGGCCGACATGGTATGGCGCGGTAAGGTGGTTTGCATGCCATTGGCACTTGTGGTGCGGCTGGCATGGTTGGCATGCCTTGGCGCGGAGGTGCGGATGGCATGGCATTTTATTGGTGCGGAGGTGCGGCTGGCATGGTTGGCATGCCCTGGCGCGAAGATGTGGCTGGCATGGTATGCCATTGGCACAGTGGTGCGGCTGGCATGGTTGGCATTCCTTGGCGCGGAGATGTGGCTGGCATGGTCTGCCATTGACATAGTGGTGCGGCTGGCATGGTTGGCATCCCTTGGCGCGGTAGCATGATATTTAGGGTTTGGCATAGATGATGTCAGTCAGTGTTAAGGGTTCTGCCGTGGAACATGACCCATGTAAAAAAGAAAAAGGGTACCCCGGTAATTCTTACGTAGGCATGCTGATTGATTCAATAAATGTGCTAATGGTCATAGTGACGTCATGTCATATGTACAAGTTTTACGATTTTGACCCTAAGCTAAAAACCACCATCAACAACCACAATTTCCCACTTTCCCACTCTTTCACTCGAGTAACCGTCACACTTACTAGAGATCAATATGTCTACATTCTAGCAATATAAATAGTTTCTGAATCCACGATTAAGAACAACATTGGTCGAATAGACAACATCTGTCTAACCAAGAATCATCGTGTGAGCAACAATCTCTCTCAACACACTTGTCAACTTCCCTCCTACATATCAACCTTCTTCCCTCTTTGTGACCGAACTGACTCTGGAACGGCCATTTCTTGGTTTAGGCCGGAGTCCTATAGATTGATCTCTAGAAATCAAAGCACTCCCTTGCGGTGCATATGTTTGAGGTTAGGCAGTTTGCTCAGTTGAGGAGTCTCCGTCCACACGTTTGTCTCTCCACTTCCCGAAAAACCAGCAAATCGTTTTTCCCCATCAACAGATTGGCAACCATAGTGGGAGATTAATCTCTCGGTTGCAATCTCAAACTTTCACAAAATGGTTGATCTTAGGTCAGGTTCAGTTATAAATCCTAACCCAAACAATTCTAGCACTAGCAATAATGGTGGTAGTCCAGAAACTACTCCCGCTTCCGACAACGGTGCTGGTGATAACACACCTCCTCAAACCAACATCGTAAGAAATCCTCTCTTCGGACGGTCTCTTGAAGAAATCAGAGAAAATACGCCTACCATAGCTGATCTCATGAAGGTGCAAGAGTCTCTCGCCAAAAATCAGATTGACATGGCTACCACTCAGAAGGAATTATGCACTTATCTCAAAACTCTCACCGACAAGATGTGAGAAGAACTCAGGAGAAAGGAAAAGCCAAAGAAACATCTCCGGCTGCTGATCCAGAAATATCTCCAATCCACATGGTAGATGATGATGAAGTCCGCAAAGTTGCATATGACCCATCAGCAGAGGAATCTACAGGTTTCATCACTCGTGAAGACCTGGAACGCTTTATGGAGGCTCGAGGAATAGACAAGACATCATCTGTCCACCATCACCAACCTCCATATACTGTTTTTACACAGAGCATTCCTCTTCCGAAAGGCTATACTTCTCCAATGGTTCACACTTTACATTGGAACAGGGAATTCCCGAGAACATGTTTCTTTATTCCTGAAAGCATTATGAGAATATGAACACAACCATGTCGTCCGTTTGAAGGAGTTCTCAAAGTCTCTGACAGGTCGAGCATATACATGGTACAACAACATCGCACCAGGGAGCATCACTAGTTGGGGAGAAATGGTTTATGATTTTTACAGGAAATACTTCTTCGTCTCAGAGAAGATTAATCTCTCTGATTTAGGAAGAATGTCTCAGAAGAATAATGAACATCCGAACGACTATGTGAAAAGATTCAGAGTCCAAACTCTGGATTGCCATGACCCGAATATCACTGAACAACAACCAGTGGACTTGTGCATCAACGGAATGATCCCGGTCTACAGATCCTTGCTGGAAAATCTCCGGTTCTAGACTTTCTCAGAACTTCATGAAGCAGCCAAGCGATCGGCAACTACTACTCTGGCCTTACTGGAAAGAACAAGAGCTACAAAAGTCGAAGAACCGCGAGAAACTCGAGGTAGTGCCAGGCGCCTAATCAACAAGCAGTACAATCTCCAACCTTCCAAATATTTTCGAAGGAATCAAGAGGAAAGCCGAAGCGCAACAGTATAAGTACGTTCCTCCAACGTTCCATCCTACAAAAGCATCAGGAAAGGATAATCAAGCTCAAAATGCACAAGCACCGACTCAGCATTGGCAGGATGACCAGGAAGAACCATACTTTCCTTTACCCATTGAAGAGGTGATCAAGCTATCGGAAGTATGGATTCAAGATGGAACAATCAAACTACCTCATGTTAGTATAGAGCCAACTGTGGAGGAAATGGAGAATCCGCGCTACTGCCGCTTTCATAGGTTTTTCAATCATCCAACAGGTGATTGCAGAGTTTTGAAACGCATATTAAAAAAGAAGGCCGATTCAGGAGAACTGGGGACTAAAGGAGTACACGCGAATCATCTCCCAATCAGAACCTTTACACTCTATGAACAACCAGTCAAAGAAGCAGTTCAGTTGTTGATCGAGCATATCTGTGAATTGTTTTGTTTGTCCAAGTCTTAAAGGAAGGACATGTTCGCGTCTTTGAATCATATAGTGTCTGGGAAAAGTCTGTCCATTCCAGAAACGCTCCCCGAGCCTCCGGTCACTGACAAAGATATGTATGACTAGGGACTTCTTACAACGGTCAATCTCAAAGGAAATGAATTCAAGCGAGCGTTGGTTGATGTTGTCACGGCTATCAATATTATCCCTTTGAAGACTCTCAGAGCTGCAGGCATCACTCGACAAGAAGCCACTCATGCTCCTATCTCAGTCAGAGATCACGAAGGAATACCCAGGGACACGTATGGCTACATTATTCTCAAAATGAAAATTGGTTCAACCTGGGCGGAAACCAAGTTTCACATAATCAGGGAAGACCCAGGATATGATATGATTCTCGGACGGAGGTGGATTCATGCTGAAAAGGTAACTACAACACTTTCAATTGCACATTTCTCTGTTGAAGAAAGCTCTGATTCGGAAGAAATAAAGGATACTCCATCTTTCGAGCATCTGGAGAAAGTTAAAACCTTGATGGAGCTAACACAAAAAAACCTGAAGAAAATGCGCATGCATTCGAAAAAACATTTTAAATTAAGAAATTTTTTTTTTTAAGGAAAACAAAAAACAATTGGTAAAAAAGTGATAAGATTTTTTTGTTTGTTAATAGGAAAGAATGAAATTTATTTAAAAAACTTAACAAGTGTTTAACATAAGTTTCTATCTAATGAAAGACTTCAACCACAAGGGTGAATCATTTCCCCAATACATTGATGTACTACTAACCCTAGATTCCTTTGCTAAAGAATGAGCTACTTCATTAGTGTTTCTTGGAACACGGACACATATTCAACTGCTCAAATTTTGTAGTAGTTCTTTACTATCCAAAATAATTGAGTTATTTGTCCATTTAACAAATCTTAAATCACCATTTGTTTCCCTAACTACATTCAAACAATGTCCTTTTAAATGCAGCTTTTGGATATATTTTTACTTAGCCCATTTGATTGCCTCCCAAGGTGCTAATTCCTCCGCCTGCTCCTCATCATCTGCTATTCCTTGTATAATCCATGCTATAGTAAAATCACCTGTATCGAAATTAATCTTTGCAAAATTTGTTGTGGAGGAGTCCATTTAACTATCTCCCTAGCTCTAGTAACGTTTACACCCTCATTCATTTTCTTTCTTATATGCTCATTCTATTCAAGCATATCCTTATTAGCTTGCCTCGCAACTGCTTCAACCCGCACTTGAGTATTCTCAAACACCCTAGAACATTTGTCTCGAAAAAGTATGACCTGCAAATCACATTAGGTGAAAACAAGCTTGATATCCAATCCTTAAGAAACTGTCCTCTTATCAAACCAACAAAATTTGTGTTTGTTGTATTCTATATCTGTTTCGTTGCATCACAAGTCAAGAACAAATGATCCACATATTCAACATCCCCGTTACAAAAACACAAGCGGAGGTAATGCTTGGAATAATTCTATAAATTCTTTCCCTTATTGAGAGACAGTTGTGCACGCATTTTCATAGTAAATACAGAATTTTAGGAGGTAAAGTAGCCTTCCAGAATCTAGTCCAAGAAAAACTGAGTTATGATGAGCATTGTGACCTGTATTATTAATGACCTTATACGTTGTTTTCACCGAAAATACTCCATTATGAGAAGGAGTCCATCTCAAAATTCTAACCTTGCAAATATCCCTGAAAGTATCATAATCAAACAAAATATTCAACAAATCAACATTCCAAGTATCGGTCCTGAGTATAATGAGTTGGTCAACAGTCTTCATTTCATTTGATCTAAACCTAGAAGAAACCAATTGTCTTACTAGGTATCCATCAATCGTCCCAGATAGATATGAAATTTCTATCCCCCACCTTCCAACAGTAATGTTCTTTGATTATTTCTAACCCAGCATAAATCCCTTTCCATACCCATGAGTCATTTTTAGTAGCAGTATGGAGGGATTGTTGTTAGGGAAGTATCCAAGATAACTTAACTAAGAGAGCTGCATTATTATCAGTATACATCTTTATGTTCATACCTCCTAACACTTTAGGCATAACAATATCATCCCAACCTCTCAAACAAAGACCTCTATCAGTTTGTTTAGTATTCCAGAAAAACTTCCTTTGGGTGTTATCAAGCCTATCAATAAGTTTTTAGGAATACGAAATACAACAAGACGATTTGATGCTAAAGATCCTAGAACAGATTGTGTCATAATTGTCCTAACTGGTTGATTTAGATGTTTTATCTTCCAAGTGGATGGCCTATTATGGAAATTATCTTGTAAATGTCCAAATGATTCCATTTTGTTTTTTTGAATTAGAAAAGGTACTCCAAGATACTTATCTTGGAGTGTTAATCTTTTGATTCCTAAAGTATTAGCAATCTAAACTTTTACATTATTATCCATCTTTGGGATGAAAGCTATCCCAGACTTATCAAAATTAATTGATTATCCAGAAAACTTTCTAAAGGTCTTAATAATATTATACAGTTGCTTAGCACAATTATTACTAGCTCTAGTGAATATGAGACAGTCATCGGCAAAGAAAAGATGACTGACTGTCGAATTATCTTGTGTTACTTGGATATCCTGGATAGTATTATTGGTTACAACACTAAGAATGAGCCTTAAGAAATCTTTTATTCATATAATAAATAGGTAAGTGACAAAGATATCTCGGTCTAAGATCTCATGTAGGATAAAACATATCACCCGACGAACAATTCAAAAGTACAGACATAGAACTGTATCATCTTACACTAGTTTTCATGAAACACTAGCTTTTTAAGAACAAAAATTAAGAAATTTCATTCAATCCTATCGAAAGCTTTTGACATATCAAGTTTGATAGCCATCAAACCTTTATGTTTAGCTCTACATTTTCTCATACTATGAATCAATTCATGTGCCAACACAATGTTGTCATTTATCATTCTAGAAGAGAGGAAATCATCTTGGAAAGGACTTATGAACTTGTCCATTACCTTCTTTAATCTACTAGCCAAAAGCTTGCTGATTATTTTATAAGTAACATTGCTTAGACTTATTGGTCTAACGTCAGAAGGACTTTTGGAATAGTTCGTCTTAGGGAAGATATAAACTATGGTCATTTGCTTTAGAAGATGCTTTGAATGAAAAAAGGCTTTAACAACTTTAATTGTATCTTCACCAACCACATCCTACATTTCCTGGTAGAAACCGGTTGGGAAACCATCCGGACCTGGCAAAGAGAGATTCATTATCTTCAACAAAGATAGAAGGTTCAATCTTATCAAACAAACAGTCGGGACTCGGAGGATCAGTGGTACGAAAAATTTCAAAAAATTTTCTCTTACGCTCACTTGCAAGGTTATCCCTGTCAGTTGGCCACACACCAGTAGAGGAGCAAGAAAAAAAAAGAATGAAGCCTGCATGACAAACATCTCATAATTCTTCAAATTACTGGCAGATAAAGTGAAATGATCAGAACTCTTTAGTTTTACTTTATTTGAATGCAGCTGATAGTTTAGTTATCATAATCATGAGAATCCGATCAACATTCATACCGAGATAACTTGGCTTATGTTGTTGATGTTCTTCCAATCTTCCTTGAAGAAGAAAATAAATCAATCTTTGAAATTTTATTACAATAATACAAATTAATAAATTGATTGGAAATAATACTACACTACTTGAACCACAACAATTTTGATTGAAAACTGCATCTGAAGTATGATGAATTTTTTTTCCATATTCAGATGACTAAATAAGAAATAGTTAAAATACATTATGGTTGTTCATAGAATAAAATATAATTTTTTATATACTTTCATTAAATTTCAGATCTACAACAATTTTTTTAAATCCAAAGGTTCTTAGATGCGGATTCATTCTAGATATTACGCGGCTACTCGCGTGTTAGCAGGAAAAACCTTTTATTAGTAATATATTATATAACAGAAAAAGGTTAGTGTTCTGGTGAAAATATAAAAATTTAAATTCAATCTAAAATTATTATTTTTTATCGCCGTCTTACAATTTGCGCTATATATATATAATTATAATGATGAGTTTACGGAAGAAAGACGAATCAAATTTGGATTCCTGTATATTTGCACGATACATACACACACACGCACGAAAAACATGCTATAGTTTTCTGGTCGTGTGTTGTTTTATGATTTTTTTTTGGTTTGGAACATGAGGTCGTGTGTTGTTTTATGATTTTTTTTTGGTTTGGAACATGAAACAAACCAACCATCGATAATGGGATTTTTCAGTTACAAAGTTTTTGGGGTTTTGGTGGGTTTGGACCAGGCTTGATCAGGGTTGAAAATCAACCCATGTACAGCCTTAGATGTTAAATAACATGAGTCCAAAGAATTTTAACCCTAGGCTACACAGATTGAAAAAACTGGAGTGCAGACAAGATAAAATTTGGATAAATGGATATGGAGTTGGAAATCTTCATATCTGTTTAAGCTTTCTCATTGGTGGAAATATCAACCCTTAATTTCCACCACCAGAAATCTGTCTTCCTTTGTCTCCTCAGTTCAACCAACCATTTTCCATTTCGCCTCACCACAAAATACATGTATATATAGTTCTCTCTGCACATCAACTTATCATCCATCACAGCTTTAAAACACAACTTCAAACCAAGTGCTAAGAACTGCCTTAGAGTTCAGAAAAAAAATACAGTACTTGAAGAAGAAAAATGGCGTCAACTTTGATGGCAGCTAACTCCACTACTGTTCTTAGAACCTCCCCATTTTTGGGTCAGAACAGAGTCTCTAGTCCTAATTCCCTTAGAGATGTCGTTGCGATGGGTAATGGAAAATACACCATGGTAAGTACATTTCTACTTATATATATATGTATCACACTTAATTATAAATTCAGTTTTTCGAATTGGAGTGCATCTGAAATTTTGGGTACTTTTTGCAGGCAGGAAATGATTTGTGGTACGGACCAGACAGAGTTAAGTACTTGGGTCCATTCTCTGCTCAAACTCCATCATACCTAAAAGGAGAATTTCCTGGTGACTATGGATGGGATACCGCTGGATTATCTGCTGATCCAGAGGCCTTTGCTAAGAACAGGGCTCTTGAGGTACGCACACAACTTCATTAACTACACTGTTAGAAGGTTCGAGTTTCTAGAATCTAGAGTGATTGGTTATTAATCAATACCAACTTAATTTACAGGTAATTCACGGAAGATGGGCTATGTTGGGAGCACTGGGATGCATAACCCCAGAAGTACTAGAGAAATGGGTTAAGGTCGATTTTAAGGAACCCGTATGGTTCAAAGCTGGTTCACAAATCTTCTCAGAAGGCGGTCTTGACTACTTGGGAAACCCAAACCTTGTCCATGCCCAGAGTATCTTGGCTGTTCTAGGTTTCCAAGTCCTACTTATGGGTCTTGTTGAAGGTTTCCGCATTAACGGATTAGACGGAGTTGGTGAGGGAAACAACTTGTACCCTGGTGGAACCTACTTCGACCCATTGGGACTTGCCGATGACCCTGTTACCTTTGCTGAATTGAAAGTGAAGGAAATTAAGAACGGACGTCTTGCTATGTTCTCTATGTTCGGCTTCTTTGTTCAAGCCATTGTTACCGGAAAAGGTCCTCTTGAGAACCTCTTTGATCACCTTGACAACCCCGTTGCTAACAATGCTTGGGTTTACGCAACCAAGTTTGTTCCCGGAGCTTAGATAGATGTCAAATTTTTCATTATTGCTGTGCTCCCATTTAGCTGTGATTAAAATGAAATGAATGGGGAATTTGTGTAAATTATGATTGTAATTAGGAATTTAAGATTGAGAACTCAGGAATTTGTACCAAAGAGATTTTTATGAATGGATTACATTTCTTCTCATTTTATATATTTTCAAGACTGACGTTGATCAACCAAAGAAGGAAAAATGTCACAATGCCAAGCCAGGCAAACTGTGCTTGAGAGCCACCAAACTTGCTACAGTTGTTAGCCACAAACAACACCACTTCCATTAGATTTCAAATCTTTGATTAATGCTACCCACAACTACTATGTTGCGAGATGAGCACCGTTAACTTTCTTATACACGAAATACTTGGAAACAACTAAAAACAAACAAAACCATAAATTATCTAACCCAGCTAGTAACCAGTAGTAGTAATCAAGATGAGCCCTATTGAGATTGTTTCCCAACCATTCATCCCCACATCTTGAACTCACAACCTGCACGAGAGATATAACAACACTACTCATTAAGTTTCCAACACCAAAAACACTGAGATAAACCGCAGATCCGATGCTCTTCATTGCCTCTGGCATTTGGTCATAGAATAGCTCTTGTAACCCAACAATTAAGAAGACGTCTGAAATTCCTTGTACAATATATTGCGGAAGTAACCACCAAATACTCATTGGAACAGTAACTTTGGGCAGATCAAGTAGTCCATGTTCTGCAGCAATCTTAACTCTTTTAGCCTCTGTTAGAGCTGCTATTACCATATAAATTATTGAGATAAACATTCCAATTCCAATTCCAATTCTCTGAAGCATTGTTATCCCGGACCTGATTCCTGTCCAATGTCTCACCATTGGGACAAAAACTCGGTCGTAAAAAGGGATAGTGAACATGATGACTAAGCCAGGAGTTACTAAAAGTGAAGCTGGTGGTATATGAAATCCGTGACTTATTCTTCTTTCCATTGTACTACCTTGCTTGGTGAAGAATGTGCCTCCTTGTGCTAATGTTACCGCGTACATCAAGCTACTAAACCAGATAGGGATTAGACGGACTAGGAGTTTAACTTCCTCCACTTGGGTTGTCGAGCAAATTCTCCGATCATTTCTGTTGTTGTTCAATATATCGATTTCGTCTATAATGGTTGCTTTGTCCAGACATCTGAAAATCCATAGATATATCTTAGTCGAAGTGGATGCATATTTAAGGAATCGATAGCTGAATCATCATTTGGTATTGGTAGGCAATTCTAAATTAACGTCCTAAGCAACGGAAGGTTTCACTTATTACCTGAACTGATCAGTGTGACTGAGGGCTCGACCCTCGGATGTAGTATTAATTTCCCTTGTGACTTGGTTACATATTTCATATCCGTCATCTGAAATGGATAGATGGCGTTTTCTATAAGCTGCAACAAACACTTGAACAACTCCAACTACTGGGCTTCCCTTAGGAATTAGTTGCCTGTATGATCTGCTACCAATCAAAAACAACACCAAAGCAAATGCCATGGCAAGGGATGGGACACCGAATCCAACTGCCCATCCCACATAATCTTGAACATAGAAAACGATCAACATTCCCGCTGCAGCTCCACCAGATATCCCAAAGTACCACCAGTTGAAGAATGAACTCTTTGCTTTTTTCTCCTCTGGTTCATCTTCATCAAATTGATCAGCGCCGAACGTTAGTAGACACGGCTTGTGCCCTCCCTCTCCTACGGCCACCAAGTAAAGCGACAAGAAGAACAATACATGTTGATATTCTAACGGAACCACTGAAGCCGAAATCGTCAACATAACAAGTCCCTGTAATCGCAGAATAATGCCATTTATAAGATGATGAATTACTAGCTACATTTTCACTCATTCTATCAAATGACAAGATATATTATGAACTCACCATAACATAAATGATGGAAGAAATGAGAATTGTATTAAAACGACCCAAATAGGAATCAGCCATGAAGCTCCCAATAATGGCAGAAGACTTGCAACACCGGACCAAATATTTACATTCTTTGCGGCCGTTGCTGTAGATTCCCCTAGTACATTAGTGAAATATGTAATGAGGTTCCCTGAAGTGCCATAATATGCGAATCTCTCTGCGACTTCAACCCCTAGTATAACATTAAAAATCAAGTCAAAACTTTGAAGTAACTTCAATACACTGCTAGCTTATTATAGAACTTGAAAGTACAATTAGAATGGAGAAAACGATTAATACCGATAATGTAAATAGAGGATTTCCATCCTCCTTTAGTGACTTGTTTCTCCACAGGAGTTCCCATATGGCCAAATTCATCATGACCATGAGGAATGTTCAAGAGTGGGACTCTTATATTGTTCTGCATTTCTAATGTGATGAAAAAATGAAATAAGATAAAGATATTACTGTCTTATTAGAAAACATATAAGAAAATGAAATAAGAGAAAATTTGGTGTCTCTTGAAAGAATAGAACAGTTCGACACATAATACTTAAAATGGAGAAAGGTCTTACTTCTCGGCAACGACTTTAGAGAAGAATTTATAATCAACTGTTTTTGTCCTTCCCTTGAATGGGACTAACAAGCTTTATTTCTCTTTTAAGGAATACAAAGAGCCAGAGTTAAACTCATTGTACATTGCAATTAGTATTCATGTTAAGAGTGAAAGAAAAGAAGTGTTGTTTTTCAGGGTTCAGTTTGGTGATGTATCATTCTCCATTTTTCCAAATGCAGTACATGTTTTGACGTGTAGATTTGTTCAATACGTAGTTGGAAAAGGAGGTAGATGCGTTATTTGTGGTGGTTGTGGTGCATGATTTAGTACACAGCACCGATGTAACAACTTTTGTTACTTATTTGTTAAAAGGGGCAATAAAAATGACGAGTGTGTTTTTGTACCTATACAATCTGTTTTGGTGCATCACCTTGATGCTTTTTAATCTTGTGTCACGGGGAGAAAAAAATACTGGTGATCAGAACCAGTTACCTAACCCAGGAGCTATAACCGCCATTCTCTTCTGACTCACTTTCTTTATGTGCTGTATCTGTTTTGAGGAAAGATCATGAAAAGATGATGTCAGATATCAAACAAGGGTATTAGAATTTTTTAAGACATCTCCACGGGAGATCTTAACGGAGCTCATGCGGGACATACTCCATTACTATATGTTTTTGTGTCATAATGAAGGCAGCACATTACAAAGCAAAGGCAGGGTGTAGTTTTTCACAAATATCATTGCAAAACAGGAGTAGGTCATATGTGATAGAGCATAATCTTGGGGTTTAGTATATGGGATTGATTTCGTATACAAAATGAAATGAACAACAAAAGCGTGATTCAGTAACGTAAGCAAAAAAAAAAATGAAGGTTTTCAACCAACTACCAAATATGTTTTTCCAGAAAGTTAGTGCTTACCATACATAGTGGGTTTTACATTCTGCAAAATAGTTCATGTGGATAGAAGCAGGTAGCCGGTTACGTATTAGGGAAATATGGTTGAGAATTTTTACCCAGTCTTAAGGGTAAGGGCAAGTTTGATGCCGGAATCCAAGTTATTCCAACCTTGGAGATAAATGCGGATGTCAAGTCTAATGCCGGAATCGAGGTTATCCACATTTTTGTCGAGGCATGTTGTAAAGTGACTTGGAAAATACCTTGGAATCCAAAGAGAAATAATCCGAATTGTGTTAAACACAATTCTGGATTGCGGCAATCTTGTGGTTGTTTTTATTTCTGCATTTAATTATCATTTTTTGACCATAGATTTTGTGGACCAAGATCGAATGCAATCTGAAATAGCGTCGAATGCAATTCCGAATCGCATTCGGAATCTATTTTACTTTTCGCCATTAAACTTGAATTTCCATAATTTATTCGGAGTATTTTTTTGGTCTTGGTATGATTTGAACTCTGCATCTATGGCTATGAGTCACTAAGGTTCACTAGCTATTTTCACTATTGCGATTTGCGAATGAAATAGATCCTTTAATCCTACGTTAGATATAATATTAAAGATGAAGGTCCTCTATATTATTAGGATTCTTAAGATTCTAAGTATGATCATGGTCTACACACTTTTGTGTGGGAGGATTTAGACTAAGTCCTATGAGCTAGATTTGGCTGCTAGACTAGCCAAAAAGCGTCGCAGTTCAAGAAAAAGTGTTGTCTATTTATTAACACTAGTTTTCTCCTAGCATTTGCTCGCATGTGAACTAGTAATAAGATAGTTGCGCTGAATGGTTTAACGCTGGAAAGAATATTCCAGGGTATCTAAGCTAAATGAAAACGTGCGCACTTCGGCGCTGAACCATACGGCGCAACCCGAGTTTGACCTTCTTTTTTTCTTACACCTAGTTACACCACCTACGGTTATTTTTTTCAAATTTTGAATTTTGAAATGTTCAATTTTCTTTCCTACACCTAGTTTACACCACCAACGGCTATGTTTTCATAACTTGAATTGTGAAATGTTTGAAAATTTGTTCCAACGGTTGTTTGTTTCAAATTTTGAAAAGAGAATTCTTTCGTTACATTGCAAAACAAGGCTACAATGTTTTTTGAAGAAATTAAAAAAGTACATAAATTTAAAATTCTGCTTCTAAAAATTTGATTAGTACATTGAAATGGAAATTCCACTTCAAAAATTAAAAAAAAATACATTGAAATGAAATTGAAATTCTACTTCTAGTTAAAACTTAAAAATAAACTTCAAAATAAATTAAATTATTACTAATATATCACTTTAATTTAGGGGATAGGTTCTAATCCATTACGGACCAAAATATCGTTCTTCCATTTTTTGTAGAGGGGTTTCTCCCGATCCTCCATTTCATTTATATTTTGGCGTAGGATATTCAAGTCACTTTCGCTTTGTTGGGTTTGTGCCAAGATTGTAGAGTTTTCCATGTGCTTGTTAAGGTACGCTTCCTCTGTTTCATACTTGGAAACTCTTTGTGCTTGCGATTTTTCAGGAAGTTCGATGAGCTTATCTATTTTGCCTTATATGCCCTCTACGATGCTTTAATCTCACGGTCCCTTCGTTTGTAAGAATCTCTCCCTGCACTTCTAACATCATCTGTTTGTTCGAAAAAACGTCTTCTACGCGATATGTCTGAGGTTTCAGAACTAGGGGTAGATTTCCATATCCTCCAAATCTTCATCCATAGTTACTGGAGCGGAAATACCAGCTTCAGCGTGTTGAGTAGGTTGATGGTATTGAGTAGGTTCAGTGTTTTGAGTAGGTCCATCATCATTGTTCACTTATAGATTGTAGTCTGGTTGATAGGTCTTCAAGAGATGGAAAACCGATTCATGTTTCCAAGGTCTCTTAAATTCTGCTTCATAATTCTGTTTTCCAAGACGGTACTGGCGATAACAGGTATTAGAGAAAGAAAGAAAGAAAAAACTTAAAGAAAGAAAGAAAGTGACCTAATTGGAAAAAAAATATCAAAAAATTTTTAGCTACTTACATAATCTTGGACTATCAATCCCGTAGGTCTGGTTCGGAAGTAGGGTATGATGAGTGAGATATATCTCCTCACTTTTGATCTCAACGTGTTACACCCTTATTGCAATGACTTTTTGTCCCTATCTCCACCATGGGGATGTGTTTTAACGAACTCTTCCATAATCCTCCTCCAAAATTTTGAACATTTTTGATATTTTCCTCTAATCGGATTGTTGCTGGCTATAATTTAAGCGGTACTTAGTGCATCATCATCTTTTGTACAAAAGTGTGCCATATTTTCTATGAATAAAATTGTATTAGGTGAAGAAGAAGAAAATCAATTGATTTTGGTGTGAGGGATGAATGAGAAGTAGTTCTCTATTTATAGGGTTGCCTGAAAATATAGATGTTGATATTTCAAACGTCCAGTAAATCAGAACCGTTGAGATTAACGGTCATTTCTGATCTAAATATCCAGTGCTAAATGGTTCAGCGCCTGTCGCGCGGAATGGTACAATGCCTAGTCGTTGAAAGTAATGGCTATTTTCTAATCAAGCGGATGATAGACAACGCAAGGAATGGTTCAGAGAAACTCTAACGGCTAGTAAAATTACTAGATTCCGATCATTTCTTCTACCTCTATTTAAATTCAACATCTCTACCCCAAACTTGTGAAATTTCACTCTTTTCTTTGGAAAAACATCCCAGTATCTGACAAAGCAAGGGTTGCATGTTGCGGATATAATAATAGTACCAATACTCAAGTACCATAACCATGCCAGACAAATCCTTACCTTTGGTTGACCATTCGTCAAGAAATTTATAGGTATTGCCTAAGGAAGCTATACCCCAATCATATTCCCTAACTCTATCTAAATCATTCAACAATAGAACCCAACATTTATCTACTCTTCCACTAGAATCTGCAAGATGAAAATGACCAAAACACCAAAGAAAGAATACTCGTGTCAATGTCTCTGCACATCCAATATTGTCCTAGTGTTCTCTACTTTGAATGTAGGTTTTCAAGGTACCCCAAGGATATTGAATTAGACTTAGATTTCCATACACCATAATCTTTGACACCCGGAAAATATAAATTATCCATAGCAGGATATGTTAGATCACTACCCAACGAGGGCTTAACTACTAGTTGTTTACTAGGATCACCAGTGGGATTTTCCGGTAACATGTACCAATCTACAGGAAGGATGCGAAGCTCAAACTCTTTAAAATGAAAGCTCTTGGTTTTTTCCCACCATCTCTCAGCTATGGCTTCTACTAAGCCTCTATCTGCATTGGCGAAATCAAAGGCAAAAACAGAAGAAACCCACAATCATCACAGTATCGTTGTGTTGCCGATTACCTTTCACTATAATATCATAAAAAATTTTAACCTCTTTCAAACTACTTCTAAAATTTACACTCCTAGGATCACTCGTAATATCGTTACATACATGGCTATCTTTATTTTTTGCCGATATTATTTCCAAATCGTCCATGCTCATACTACAATCAACAACGAACATGAAAAAAAGGGTTATTTTTTTTTTGGTCTAACATTTGTCGAGCCTTTGTATTTGGTTTAAAGACCAACGTTGACCCACGTTGACTTGGCTAAATATTGACTTCTGTTATTTATTTATTTTAAAATAAAAATATTTAAGGTCGTTAACGGCACCTAACTGACATTTGCACTGTTTTATAAAGGCATCAGACCTATTTATCGGGGCCATCATCTTCTATAGAGAATGACGACAGTAACAGGTGGTGTTGAATGAAGTTGCAGTCGAGACTTCGATCAGTGATTGCTTTGTGGTGATCAAGATTAGAGAAGAAACGTATAATGGGATGAACACTTGTTGCTATCGAGAGTTTGAACTAGTGACAACTCGATTTTGGTGCTGATAGGCTGTTGCGATTGCTTTGACCGGAGAAGTGAGGATAATCCGATAATGGTGTTCGAGCTCGAGTTGATCAGTTAGTTGCTGTAAATGACTCGAGATAATCTCGTTAAGGTGAAGAGTTTGTAGGTTGAGAATGATGCTCTGCGATTGAGGAGATAAGTTCAAAAAGTGTTGAATGGATGATATCCTAGTAACCTCAGGTGAGACTCGAGTTAGAAAACAGAGCTGGTGATGGTGTAAACTGGATGGCGGATATTCGTGTGAACCCAGGTCTTGCCGGTGCTGTTATATAGGCATGGATGGAGCTTTGAATGTTGCTGATGTTTCGCTACCAATGATCCAGGGAGAAGGAAGAAAATATGTTGCTGCTATTAATGGCAGTGGTAATTAACAGAAGTGATGAAAAATATGAAGGACGATAGGTGATTGCTTTGTGGGTTTAACAGATGGAGAATGAATGAAGGACAATAATGTGTGGTCCGAGAGTTGATGTTGGGTCTTGGTGATTGGCAGAGAAAAACAAAAAAGATGAATGTCATTTTTAGTTTCCACTGAGTGGTTATCGCTGCTTACCGGAGGAGGAAATATGCCGAAAACCCAACAGATGTTCTGCTGGTGCTTAAAAGATGGGTTAATCTCGTCCGTTAATCTAGAAGAACCGTGGACCTACACGTGCAACGTTAGGACATGGTGAGTAATTGTTATTAAATTTTAATTTGGTTTTGTACTTTCCAATTTAGATAACTAAATTAGTGACACGTCATGGTCTAACTGAGTCAACGCGGGTCAACGTTGGTCTTTAGACTAAACGCAAAGGCTGGACAAATATTAGACCAAACTCAGGTTTCGGTCAAAAAGTGAGTACCAAAAACCAAATGACCCAAAAACAAATATCAATCACAACTAAATTCATACAACTTTACCTACAAATTTTCATCACAAATAATCATCCAAATTTAGCTACAAACTAATCATACAAATTATCATTCATTTTCATCACAAATAATCAAAATTTCATTCATTTCATCATAAATAATCAAATTAAACCCAAAAAAAAAATCATCACAAATAATCAAATTAAATCATACAAGACTAACACATATCATCTAAAATCATCTAAATAACTAATAACAATCGTCAATTTCATCAAAATATCATGATAATCAAAAATCGTAAAACTTAAAACCTAAAATTTAAATTTCTTACCCCAATTGATTTCCTGGACGGAATCGCACCAAACCACCCTCAAACGATCACAAATTTGTTGCTGAGCAAACCCACGTAACGAATTGAAGAAATGATGAAGACATTATATGGAATGGAATCATGCAGTAGATAAGGAAATGAGAAAGAAAAAAAGAGAAGATGAAGAAATAGAGAAGAAATCGATGCCGCTATTGATATGGGAAATTTCGCTGCACTGTTTGGTTCAGCGCAATCAACCAATTTGACTGGTCAAGCGTTGTTCCATCCGGCACCAAGTCCTTGCGCATAACTGTTAAGAATCCATCGATGTTTTATTTTACGACTAGCATGCTAGATTAGCACTACCGTAGGACTTAGGAGATTTCCCTAGCTGCTAGATTAGCATATTATAGGACTAAGCCTTAGGAAATGTCTAGCAAGACTTTTACATGCGAGCCACGCACACAGTTCACCGAGAGAATGAAAGGGATGACTTAGACAATGGCTAGTAAGACTTTCACATGCGCGTCGCACGCACAGCTCACCGGGATTGGGCTTGGGCTTGGAAGTGGGTTCATACAAGAGAACTATACTCCCTTTTGCAAGAGAACTATATTTTTATTTTTAGTCAAAATTATTTTGAATTATTCTTAAGAAAATATTATAAAGAATTTTAATTATCTTTCAATTGTTTTACTTGATTTGGGTGTTTTTTTAACTAGTAAAGAGTTTGGTGCTGGCGAGTTTCGAACTCAAGTCACCGGTATCATCACCCAATGACTTTTACCAGTATATTACAGTGATACCGCCGATTTGTAGCTTTTGACTTGGGAGAAAATTATTTGCTTACCAAATATAACTCATGAAACTTGTGTCACCATTATGACATGGTATTTTCTAATACATTTTTAATATTATGTAAATGTAATTTCGTAACATTATGTCAACGTAATTTCATAACATTATGTCAATATTATTCTGTCATGATTACGCACTGTTTTCACCTTCTTGGTTTTCCTATAAAAGAAAATGAATTTTTAATTTGCAAAACACCCGAGGTGAGGATATTATCTTGTATTCTTTTCACCTCTTCTCGCTTTGTTGTGCGCTTTGCATGTTTATTTCCCCACCTAATCCTTGCTGCTGAGTTCAAAAGCAGGTAGATTGTACTGTGCTTATACAGTCTATATTGGCAGTTTCATCCTGGACACATCTTCTTTGTTGGGTATAGCATCCCCCATTCCGAGATGTACCTGTGAACTATTGTGTTAAGGAAAATTTGTTGAGCAGGTGGTTCTTCCCACGTGTTTCAAATTACGTTTTCACTTCAGTTGGTTATTTTGAATGGCGCCAGATTTATCTAGTGTTTGTTGTTTCATTGTTACTAGTTCCAACAATCTTAACACAATATTATTTTTCTAACAATGGGAAAGAATGATGTTGAAATACCAGAAAACTTTAATGGGAAGGATTTCAAAAGACGAAAATAAAAGATGTTATTATTTCTGAGTCATCATATGTTAGATGAATTTGTACTGAAACCATTTGATGAAGGCTTGAATAATGTTGGACGTAAAATTGATTTGGATGATTGGGTTAGGCAGAATTTTATGGCCATAAAATCATATTATGAATTTAGGGGATGCGTTGTATGATTTTTACAATGAAAATGAGAACTTTACTGCTTATGATCTGTAGGTTGCATTAGAGGTGAAGTACCAAGATGAAACTGCTAGAAGCAAAAAAAAATTTCTAGATAGGTTATTAGAATTTAAAATATATAATCACAAATATGTGGTTGATCAATTCCTTGAACTTCAACATGTTATCAGTGAAATTATTGTTGAAGGTATCTTAATTGACGAAACATTTCAAAGTGTTTGTTGTGATTGAGAAGTTACCGTCATCCTTGTCAGATTACAAACGAAGATTGAGGCATGAAACTAACGAGGTCAATATGGTTAAACTGGATAAGATTATTCAAGTGGAAGACTTTATGTGCACCAAGGACAAGAATGTGTCATCTACGATGGACATGGAAAACAAGGATTGCGTGACTAAACACAAGTCTTCCAAAGATCAAGGATTGCGTGACTAAACACTTTTCTCGTGGAAAGTCACAGTTCAAGGCCTACTAACTTTCAAGCGACTACACCGTCTACAGCTGATGGCAAAAAACAGCTGCCCAATATGCAATAACCAATAGGAACCAGAGCAACACCTGTTCTTTGAATGCAACAACTCGAAAGCTATTTGCAACTCATCATAACACATTTAGATCGAAGCCCGTAAAATACCCAACCAAGGCAGTATCAGCATCAGCAGCAGAGTCAGCATCAACATCAGCAACATCAGCAGCAGCATCAGCAACAACATCTGCAATAGCCCCAACATCAGCATCTACATCATCAACGGCATCCTGCTTCGCATACTCTCAAATGCCCACTAAACATCGAAGAAATCATCTATACAAATCACTCAACAATGACGGCAACTCTGTTTGGTTTTACTATCTAGCATATTTGGTTGGCACGAAATGCCAAAGTATATAACAAAACACAGGAGACACCGACACAAACATACCAAACAATCTTAGTGTTATTTGAAGAATACCAATGGGCACAGCAACATACATCACCCATCATGCCAAATGGACCAACAACAATGAATGACACGCGAGCGCTGAGGCACACAACAACTACAACGATACAGATTGGATGGATCCCTCCGGACCAAGGCTAGATCAAAATAAACACCGACGGCGCATAAAAAGGGAATCTGGGGCCGGCAGGTGCAGGAATCATATGCAGAAACAAGGACGGAGACGTACTAAAAGCGTTAGCAATCCCACTTGCCATCACTACGGCCATACTAGCAGAGACATGGGGATTACTCGTCACAACAAGGATGGCAACTCAACAACAGTGGAACAAAGTATGGTTTGAGGTAGATTCACAGGCACTGCTATGTCTGCTACATTCACAACATGATCAACATCCGTGGCATCTTCAATTAATGCTGACAGAATTAAAGGTAAACCTACAAGGACTTCAGCAATGTTGAATCACACACACTCTGAGAGAAGGAAATGGAGCGGCGGATGAACTTGCCAACAAGGCAGTGGAGGATCAACAACAACAGCAAGGACTGGCACAACTAGATGCTGGGACAATACATGCCCTGGGTTCTTACAACAAACTGTACGAAATGATAGGATGGGAGTTACCTATCCAAGAAATGTAACCAATAACTAATTACTACTTAAATAATAAATAAATATGGTTACCCTAAAAAAAAAAAAGTCTTCCAAAGATGGATAGGGAGGAATAACAAACAACTCTAAGTGTGGTCCTCGCAAATACGGTATGTTTCGTAAACCTAGATCTTATTAAACTATAGGGTGTTTTTTAAGTTTGTGGAATTCTCAGTCACATGGCAATTCCCTTTAGACAACTTTAGAGGTGTAAAATGTGCCGGCCCGCCACAGCCCGACACACAAAGTCGCGTGCTTCACATGCCATGTGTCGTGCTGGGCTGTGCCAACGATTTAAACGTGTTATGTCGTGTTGTGCTTTACTAGTTAAAAGCTAGGCACATCACAGCCCACAGGCACTGCACGTGACGTGTTGTGTAGTGCTGGCACACGTTATATAGACAATTGGAGATCACTTAATGGTATACATTAAGTCGGACATTATCACGATATCTAAATAGACAATATTTGAATTAATGTTCTAGTCAAGTAAATATAGGTAATGACATTATAACAACGATATTTCCAAATATTTAGGTATTATATGTGTTGTTATAAAAATAAGCCGGTATAAAAGGTCAAAAAATAGATAAAATAGTAACTCTTTTGTAAAATATACACAAAATGTGACGTATTATACCTTGTTATATTATGTATTTGTGCATGCTATGACGTGCTTTCTTAACGTGTTGTGCTGCGCTAGGCCACGTGCTAATCCGTGCCGCGTGCTGTGCTGCGCTACTGTGCCCATTAGTCAAACCCAGCACGTCCCATTTAACTAACGTGTTGTGTCGTGCTGGACTAAGTTACTTGCTGGGATGGGATGGGATCAATTTTTAACGTGCTGGGCTGGGCTGGGCTGTGCTCGTGCTGGCACAACCCAATTTACACCTCTAGACAACGTATAGGCTTAATAATAAGAAGAACAATGTTAATTTGGTTGAGGAAAGGACGAGTTTCTCCTACGATATATGAAGTAAATTTGGTCACCAATTATTGATGGTGGGTTGTAAGAAAAAAATATATGTTCATGACCTGGAAATCAACAACAGTTAACTTTAGTACATTTTCATTTTGCAAAGAGTATTAAGAATGGTTTTTCCTATTTCACATCCCTACTTTTCCTATTTTCCACCCATATTAAATCACATCCCCAATTATCGTATGTACCACCCAGATAAATTTTAAAATATCCTAAATACTGTCTCTACATATTTTGACTTTATTTTCTACACCCTACGTACCTTCTGTCCACCCACCCTTAAAAACCTAAGAACAAAAATCATGTTGCACAGTTACAGTCGTCTTTCCCAACAGCCATATTATGAAACGATGAATTGGGGGCCATGGAAACTAATTGGGGGCCAGGATACATTTTATATTCACACCAAAAGATATATGGGTCTTCCAAAATGATGGTGAAATAACTATTTTACCCTTCTCTAATAACTTCTTCCCATTTTTCTTCTCCTCCGCTCCCTCTCTCCCACTGTCTCCCGTTTCATTAACGACTTGTGAGAAAAAAATATTCTCACCGATTAACCGTCGTAAGTGAACTAAAACCCCTTAATCTAAGTTGGTTTTTGCATTTTAATTTGATTTGTTGATTGAAAAATTAGGTTTTCAACTGCAAAATTGCAGTTACAGTTCCAGGGTCGTTAACCACGGTTTTTTATTGCTTAACGATTTTTGATATGCATGTTGAATTGATGAAAAATCGTTAACCATTAGGCTGTAGTAGATAACGACCCTAAACCTGGTTTTCTGCCCTAGAATAATGTCGTCTAGGGATCTCTAAATCGTTAACGATTCTTCTCGACGACCCTTTTTAAATACGAACGACTCCGTCTTATGCAGAACCACCTCTCTGTCCCAAATAGTGATAGGGTCGTCAATATATTTCTAAAGCATTAACGATTCTTTGTTTGACGACCCCTTTATGAAACTAACGACTCTATATGATACAAAATTTGTTCCCTGTTCAAAAAATAGGAAGGGTCGTCATGTCAAATGGTTGTAGTCGTTAACTATGTTGAAGGGTCGTCATGTCAAATTTTGAAGTCGTTAACAATGTTGAAGGGTCGTTTGGTTTTATAAATTTTGCCTGCCAACCCTTGATCTGTGAAATTGCTCGCTAGGGTCGTCAGTATATAGGAATGCCTAATTAACAACCCTAAGAATAACATCTTCAGAGAGTAAAAAGTTTTAGAGTCGTTGGGTTCTAAACATATTAAGTTAACGACTCTATATGACCTAACTAGTTGGAGTCGTCAATTATATCACACTTGGTTGACGATTTTTCATAACCTTCAAAAGTTGCAGGTTTGAGTCGTCAAAGGTTGTGTCAAGTAATTGACGACTCATTAGAGTCGTTCTTTTATTACCCTCTCGACTTAACGACCCTCACTCTGAGTAGTTGCATAGTATACATGAATCAACCATTTGGGGTATCATTCATACAATTTGAAGAGTATAGGAAGTTTACCTGATTGTTTTGACCTTCGGGTTCTTCATTTTGAGGATTGGTTCCTTCATTTTGAGCAATATGATTCCTCTACTGGAATCCCTCAAAAACTCAGCTTCTTCCTCTCCACAACACAAAAACACAATTTTTCTTTTATCAAAATTTTATCCCTAAATCTGATTTTAGTCTCACTAAACTAATTAACAATTAATTAACTTAATTACCACTAATGATTTGGGGTAGTTTAGCCATTTAAAAATGTTGGGGATAAGGGGTAACTCCCAATCACTATTTCATGATCTTTTTTGTCCTATAAATAGGAGTTCCCAATTATTTTTCCAGGGTCCCCAGTTCAACCTTGATATTATGGTATCCATTGTTTTCCTTTTTATCTGATTATTACCTACTATTGCCTATAAGAAGACAAGTGTGTTTGAGCAAAATCAAACCTTTTCTATAGTCTGGATTATGGGCAGACATATAAACGACTACGATTGTTTGCATAGTTTTGATTATGTGTAAAATTAATTTAATCAATAACTCCCTGTTCGTTTAGGGTTTGGCCTTTTACCCCTAAATTTTTAATAACCGAGCTTCCATAACGATCAGTTAGATGTACTATAATAATCAATTGCATGAAAGATACTCCCTCCGTTCCTTTTTAATAGGTTGGTTTTGTTTTTAGAAAAATTTAAGAAAATTAAGAGAATTAATCATTGAAAGTGGTCCTCATGACACTTGTCAATATAAGAAGTGAAGTGAAATGGTCCCATGACACTTGTCAGCAAAAAAAGTAAAGTGAAATGGTCCACATGACGCTTGTCATCAAAAGAAATTAAGAAAAAAATGGTCCCAAGAAATTAAGAAAAAAATGGTCCCAAAAAATTAAAGTAACATTTGACTTTCCAATTAAGAAACCAACCTATTTTTTTAAAACATTTATTTATAGAAACCAGCCTATTAAAAAGGAACGGAGGGAGTAAAAGATTAAGGAATAGATTATAAAAGATTAAGGAGTAAACTATACTAATCAGTTAGAAATTATGAGGAGATGAGAAATAGGAAAAGTAGGGATGGGAAAAAGGAAAAACCTTAAAAATATATGTATAATTCATTATAAGTATCTACGCCTGTCTCTATATATACGTTGTTTCACCCGGACTCAGAATATGTATGTGTACACAATTATATTTACTGAATAACTCAATATCCACTTTTGTACGTGATTCTCATAATAGCTATGATGTTTGTTAAAATAATACAAGATAAACAAAAAGGTCAGTTATGGTTCTCCTTGTACAAGTTTCAAGGAAAAATGAAAGATGATAAGGGAAAAAAAAACAGACCAGTTTCCAAGTAGCCTCCAAAAAATCGTGTCATCACACAAAAATTTTAAGGGAACACGTTACTCATCTATATCAACATCAACATCGTCGAAAAAATGATCATCCAGGAGATAAATTTCGGAAGTAAAAAAAAAAAAAAACCATCATAAGATATGAAGAAGTACAATAAAAGAAAGATAGAAAAGGTTATTTATACCAACTGAAGTAAAAATACCAACAACTGAAGTAAAAACACGGCCGTCAACGTTTGGTGAGGAAAAAAAGCAAGCAATTGAAGAAGTGAAAACTATAGGGAGACCCATTCTTACACATTTCCCTACTGTGAAACCCACCCCCACAAAATCTCACGGGCGCACCCAAAATCGGCCAACAAATTATTCACAGGCCCAGAGTTTTCAAAATTCGTTTATTTTCTTTTTTATTTCCCAGTTTAGCCTCAGTTTCAGTTTCAGAGATTTAGGCACAGAGATTTAGCAGAGATTCAGTTTCTGAAAGATTGAGAAGGAGATAGAATACGAGTGAGAGCGAGAGCTGAGAGATTGAACTATCGATAGCTGAGAAGGAGCTGATTGAGATATTCGATTTACTCAGAAAAGATAATTCAAGCTTTAGCCTCACTTGTTCTGATCGAGAGATTGATTATCGAGAATTGTCCTTGATTACCGAGATTCAATTTACTCAGCAAGCTTTAGCCTCACTTGTCCTTGATTACCGAGATTCAATTTACTCAGCAAAGCTTCAGGTTCGTTCGTTTTCATTCCTATCTTGATTCTGATTTTTGTTTAATCTTGATTCGATTCTATGTTTTAGTTTCTGTAAGATTAGGATCTATTATTTTAGGTTTTCGAAGCTTAATTTAGTTTTTCGAATCGTTTTTTATATCTTTTAAGCTTGTTTTTGAATTTTTTTTTATTTTCTAGGTTTTGAATGTTACCATCAATGTAGATCTTTTCGATTCAATTTTTTTGTTTCGATTTCATGTTCCGATGTTGATATACCAATTTACTGGTTTTGCATCTGTTCTGTTGGATTTTTTATTTGATTTGTTTTTCCATTCTTATTTTTGATCTGTTATCTGTTATTGATTTTGATATCATGTTGATTTCTCATCTGATTATGGTTAATGTAGATTGTTTGTTGTTATTGATTTGATCTTTTAATTTTGAGTAAGAATTTTTGTGAAGCAATATACAGGATGGATATGTTTGATTTTTTTCTCTTTGTGTTTTGCAGGATGAAAATGCATGTTGGTAGTGCACTAGCTTTAATTCACTACTTCAGTGAATTCTTAGCACATGCTGTTGATGTCAACACAACTTTGGAGTCTTTGAAGACAACCGTTTGCCAAAAGTGGACTCGTTTATTACCGCATCACGTCAGATTTTCCCTTAATGATGGAAGCAAGTTTGTGCGAGTTGATTCTGATATTCTGCTTCAGTGTTTTGTATCTCGTTGCCACTGAAAAGGTCAGAAGAGCTTTGATTTACTTGTCGAAGTTCGCTGTAATTCGTCCAGAAGTCATAGTAGAGCTTCAAGTAGTCGTGTAATAGAACCTGAACCCGAACAAGCTATGGTGAATTTCCTTGAAGATGGTTCTGTGCCTGCTAACAGGGTTCTTAGGACTGAAGGTTGGGATAAATTACTTGGTGAAGTTGGTAAAGTGTTTTTTGGAGGTGTAGAAGAGGTACGTATTGCAGTATAGAAATACGAGTTAAAAGTTGGGCGTGTTATTGTATATACTAAGAATGAACCTAGCAGGTTCTATGAAAAAATGCTCTAAACAAAACTTCCCTTGGGAGTATAAGGTTTGTGATGTTGATGTTGAAAACACGATGCTAAAAGTTAAGAAGTATGTTAGCAGTCATAGTTGTGGTGTTGGAAGTGAAAGGCTTTTCCACAGGCTCAGCAGTAAATTTGTTTCTAGTCTGATCAAGGATGAAGTTAGAAGTGATCCGAGTTTCAAAGCTTCTGATTTGAAAAAGTTTTTTAAAAATAGCTAGGGGATTAATGTGAAATATTACCAAGCTTACAATGGAAGAGAGAAAGTGTATGAGGATATATTTGGTGATGAAGCCATGTCGTATTCGCATCTGTCATGGTATGTAGATTTCATTCGCAGCACAAATCCTGGGAGTTGGATTGATTTTCAAGTCCAAACGGGTGAACCTAAAGCGAACGAGGATAGTTCAGCTGAATTAGAAGATGAGGCACCTTCAAATAAGTTTGTGCATCTTTTTATTGCTTTCGAGGCATGCATCCATGGTTACCGTTACCTTCGCCCGATGGTTTATGTCGATGCTACCTTTCTTACAGGGACATATAGAGGATGCCTCATGGCTGCAACCGCTATCAATGCTAAAAATGGTAATTTTTCTGATAATACATCCTTTTTATATATGTGCATAATGTCTCATGCATTATTTATTTTTGCTTCATAATGTCTTATGCATTATTGTTTTCACTTTTCTGGTTATGCATCATTTCTGTTTAGATGCATAAGACATTATACATTTTTTGTTTTAGCTGCATAATGTCTTATGCATTATGGTTTTCACTTATTGATTTTATGCATCCTTTTTATGCACATGCATAATGTCTTATGCATCATTTAGTTTAGATGCATAAGACATTATGCATTATTTGTTTTCACTTTTCTGGTTATGCATCATTTCTGTTTAGATGCATAAGATATTATACATTTTTTGTTTTAGCTACATAATGTCTTATGCATCATTTAGTTTAGATGCATGAGCCATTATGAATTTGTTTAGCTGCACATACTTCATGTAGACGCTGGCTTGGTTTTATATTTTTTTCTGTGCAGGGTTTTTTCCACTAGCCATGGCCCTGGTACCTGGTGAAGATAATGATAACTGGGAATGGTTCATGAGGAATTTGAGTAATTTTCTTGATCATGATCAAAGGCCAATCACATTTTTATTTGATCGTGCAGAAGGATTAAAGAGAGTGATTCCATTTTACTTTCCTGGAGCCTTTCATAGTTTCTGCTATTATCATCTTAAGATGAACTTACCTATTAATGTATCTGACGAAAGGTATGGTGCCGTTATTGATTCATTTCAAGATGTTGCGTATGCTCTTAGTCCCGAAGGTTTCCAAACTGCCATCGCTACTATTAGGGGTCTTGGTTGTGGTTGGGTTGCAGACTATATTGAAGATATCCCTCCAGAGAAGTGGTCAAATGCCTTTTTCCAGGGTTGTAGGTATGGTAGGACATCTTCTACTCTTGATGAATCCTTCAATAGTTGGATGAAGGTACACAAGAAGCTCCCTGCAAATGCTCTTCTGGATCAGATAAGGAAGGATGAGATGAGTATGATGTCAGAAAGGCGGAATACTGGTAATAGTTTCATAACAATTCTCACACCGAAGAATGAAAATAAGATGAGGGCTCTTATTGATGAGGGTTTAACCTGGCTGGTTATACAGTCTGATACTCATGTTTATGAAGTGGAGGGAGGGGAGAGTTCTCATAGTGTTAACCTTGAGGAAAGGACATGTACCTGTCAGAGGTGGAACGTCTATGGGTTTCCATGTGTGCATGCTTTCGCATCGATAACAATGTCTGGTTCTAATCCATATGATTTTGTTGAACCTTATTTCACTACTTCAATAATGCCTACAGCCATGCAATTCATCATATTCCGAACTATAACATGCCTGAAGTTTATGAAGGTAATGATATTATCGATGTACCTGATGTTAGGAGGCCGCCAGGGAGACCACAAGCTAATAGGCATTTGAGAAGATATGAGAATTATCCCAGGAGATCTATGCGTTGTGGTAATTGTTTTGAACTTGGTCATCATAACAAGCAAACATGTACAAATCCTACCTGTTATAAGAAGCAGCCGAAGCATCCTAAGAGAAGTTAAAGAAGAGCAATTATCTTGTTTGTTTCTTCAGACTATTACTTTTATGTTTGAACCTTATTCATTTTTCTTTCATTAGTTTTTATGAACAAGTAATTTTTCTTTACTTAGTTTTTTTTTTGTATTGGTTTTATGAAAAAATACTTTTTTTTCACCGTGTGTTTTTCTGTTTCTATCAGATAATGTTTTCATATTTGTTCTTAAATGCATAATGGATTATGCATTAGTTTTTGATGATGCATAACGTGTTATGCATTATGTTTGAAGATGCATAATCGCTTATGCATTCTTTTTTGAAGATGCACAACCTGTTCTGCATTTATTCTTTTAAAGATGGTTGCATAACGAGTCATTCAACTGCGGTTCCTTCATTCATCTGCATAACAAGTCATTCGTCTGCATAACAAGTCACGCATATTTATTTTATATTGCATAACATGTTATTTTAGGGTTTTTTCGTTGCATAACATGTGTTTTTTTGTTGCATAACATGATATATTTAGATGTTTATATGTAACCTGTTGTTCCTTCATTTTCTTTCTAAGATTTATATCATGTTATGTTTATAACCGGGGGTCGAGGGGGCAGTGCCCCCTCATTATCATAGTACAGTTAAATGAAATAAGACTGCAGCAAATACAAGCACTGAAACAAGCATTGATATATAATAAATATATATATAAACATCGACAAGATATAAGTTGTTCAGACAAGATTCATACCAACACATTACACATAAATACTGACTGAAGTTAAGCTTCACACTAACTACTTTCCCATTAGTTTTCACTCCCAAGTTAAATTTCTCAAACTACCAACAACACACAGGTTGTTAAAACAAAGTTATTTTTCAACCTTTCTATAATGCACAGCATCAGGAACATTTACGCACAACTTCATCACATTGACGCGCAGCATCATCCCAGATGTCTTCATTGGCATCTATCACCCAACTGTTTCCAAGATCCGTCAGCATTTTCAATACCAGACTTACTCTTTTCTTGTTGGATTTTTCTACTGCATCTTCCTTTCCCAACTTCAGCCATTTCTCCCTGACTTCAGACTTCATGCTCATCTTCATATAATAGAAAACAAATATTAGGCAGTTGGGGTGATGACCTTGTTCAGGAACAATCTTAGCAGCAATATCCTTGTATACAAGTGGTTCCCTCTTTATATCCACGATTTCTGGTGATAGATTCAGTTTGTCATATCTTTCGATCAAATAAGGCATACAAGCCTTTGCCATTATAACAACTTGTTTCTTGCAGTTAACTTTATAACCTTCAAGACTGTTATAGAAGTTCCACTCACCCTATGAAAAGTCATACTTTAACAATGTCCAATGTGTACCATCCGGGTTTTCCTTTGTCATATAGTTCATTGGAATGAACATTTTCTCAACTTCAATAAGGAGATTCAAGATGAATTCTCCGACATATTTGGAAATCCCATCTTTCTCCTTTCTTATAACAAAGAACTGCAAAAGAAATATTTTTTAGGAAAAAAAAGGTTAATGGATGTAATTGAAAGGGTGCACAACAGGTGTAGGAAACAATGCTGAATAACTTGTTATGCAGTTCAAACTAGTTGCATAACATGTTATGCATAAGTAATTATATGGGCATAAGATAATATGCGATAATGACTTGTTATGTAGCAAAATGATTTTATTTTTTTGACTTACCCAAGCATCTGGCCTCATGAATGCAGACTCCGCATACCTATGTTCAACACTATCAGCCTGCTTTTCATTTTCCCGCTTCGTGAACAGCCAATAACTGTAGTAGCGTACTACTTGTTCTTCTAGGTATTCGTTGTTCATTAGCTGCCTTATTATATCTCTGTGAATTCGAATATCCCACAAGTACGGGTCTTCTCCTTATCTGATACTTCAAGCTGAATTTCTGCAGACAGAACCATAAACTAGTGAGATGTTTTATTCAAGTGACATGCGGCAGAACCATAAACTAGAGGTTTGTGATATGCATGGATTGTTGTAGAAGCATAACTAATTATGCATGGTTTCTTTTTAAGCATAACTTGTAATGCATTTACTTCATAAGAAGCATAACCTGTAATGCATTGATTTTTTAAACAAGCATAAATGTAGTTTTTGATGTACTTACAGGCTGTTGGCATTCTTAAAGTATGTCTTCAGTACTTCCATCAAGGCTGGTTCTATTGTATCCTTGTAATATTGAAACATTCCATTATTTCCAGCGGAGGTAATTTTCTGAGCGGCCCGCCAGTATATGTACGAAGATTTTCTTCTTCAACTTTATTCTCATCAGTCTTGTCTTTTTGCTTTTGCTGCTTCCCTAGCTCACAGTCTTTGAGTAGTACACTGGTTGTCCTTTGATTGCATGCTGCCCTTTTCTTTATTCTTTTTACCTTGCTTGGTTGGTTCCCATCCTCTTCTGCCTTGTTTTCTTTCCCTTTAGTGGCGTATTTCTTCAAAGGTTTCTTCTTTTCAAATTCTGTTCTTGGAACAAATTCCCCTGCTAGTTCTTCTTTCTACAGATTCATGTAACCAAAATGTGTTAGATATAACCAATATAACCAATTTATTTTGACATTAAGTAAATAGTGTTTGATTAAACAACAAAACAACAACATAATAAATAGTTGATCAAAAGTATATAGTTGATTCGACATTAAAAAAAACTTCAAGCAGTTGATGGTTTTTCAAATGCATTAAAAAAAAAATTCAAGCAGTTCTGTTTTATATTTTCTGTACCAATGAATGTGTATCGATCTCCTTATCTGCAGCTTCATTAGAGTCTTCTTCAGTGGCTGGAGTTGAGGGATTCTGTGCTGCTGCATTTGAATCTTCTGCTCTGTTTTCAGCAACGGCCGCTGGTTGCGCCGGCTTTTCTGCGGCTTGCTCTTCTGGCATCACAACAGTGGGTTGTTGGGGCTTTTCTGCGACTTGATCTTCTGGCATCTCAACAGCTTGTTGTTGTTGTCCTCCAGCACCAACTTCTCCTTGTGAAATATGGAGATTAAATGTGGGCCCTTCAGCTACTTCTACTCCAGCAACATCATCAACATCAGCACCATTATCACCATCTTTTCCTCCAGCAACATCTTGTACTCCAGCACCCTCAGCACCATCATCACCATCTTCTCCTCCAACACCATCAGCACCATCATCACCATCAGCACCAGCAAGGAATTCTTTTTCCTGTGCTTCAATTCTTTCTTGAGTTGTTGCCAGATTTTGTGTTGTCTGCAATTCCTCTAGAGTGTCTGTTTCCTTGTCGCTGGAGAGATTAACAGCTTTTTCCAGGTCCATGAACTTATAAGGTGAAGACTGGAGTCCCTGACTAGCAGTTTGGTCTTGGATGTCAAGTCTGATAACTTCCGGAAATGATTTTTGTGTAGGTGGATCAGTTGAAGATACCAGTTCAACAAGTGTCCCATTCCTTGGAAAATTCTGACTTATTGGGATGCTAGGCTCAGTTGATGATGCATCGACGCTAGGGCCAGCTGATGATTCCACTCGCACCTCCTCTTTTATGCCTGAAGCAACGAGAAACTCCTTCACTTTATCATACAGCTGAGAATTGAAGTCTCCTCCAGTCTGTTTATATTTCTCCGGAGACTGTCTGATGTCTTTTAGCATTTGTTGTACATTCTTCAACCTTGCTCCAGGACTATCGGGAAACTTCTCTTCTTCAGTGATCTGTAACGCAACCTGAAATACGTCTTCATACTTGTCCATGTTCTCCTCAAGATCCATTGCGATGAGTTCATATATAGTTTTCCTGTTTCTTGGTTCTCTTGGTTCACAGGTTTCCAACTCCATTGGACTGTATGCATCTCTAAAGTTCTCATCAAACTGCAACATGATTAATAACACTCATCAGGGAATGCATAACCAAATATAACAACATTTTTTATATGCATAACATGTGATGAAGATATTTTAAACAATACATAACTAACCATGCATTAAACATTTGAGCTGTATAACATATTATACACTCATATTTCACAATCCTGCTTTAACACTGTCATTTTTAAATAACGCATAACTAGTTATGCATTCACAATTGCATACGCATAAGATGTTATGCAGTTATTTATAAAGGTTCATAACATATTATGCACTCATATTTCACAGCCCTGCTTAACACTTCATTTTTAAATAATGCATGGCTGGTTATGCATTCACAATTGTATATGCATAATATGTTATGCAATTATTTACAAAGGTTCATAAACATTAAATAATGCATAACTGGTTATGCATTCACAATTGTATATGCATTAGATGTTATGCAATTATTTATAAAGGTTCATAAACAAATACCTGTAAATCTGTAATATGCTTCTTGATCATTGCTTTCTTCATTGATGCAAAGTCCCACCTTCCAGCTCTTGGTGTAGTAGCACTGTCACTGACCTTGATGTCGGATGCCAACTCAGCTATGTTAGATTTCTCAGCCAACCAAAGCTGCAAAAAACAAAAACTAATATATAAGATATTATATAGATTTAGATTTATTGAAAGAGATTAAGTAAAAAAAAAAAAAAACCCAACTCACAAGAGAATATATAGTGCAACCAGGGAAATTCCTGATCTGAAGATTCTTTTCTTTCACAGTTTTGATGTCGTTCATCAGGTGTTCGTGAATCAAATTAGAAAATGATACAGAGTCCATGGTTTGCAAATTCTTCACCAAACCAACATATTTAACGTCTAAATTGTCTCCCATTGACCCACAAAATAACAAGACGACTAGCATGTAGAGGCAGACAACTTCCTCTTCACAATCTTTCTTATCAAGTTTTTCCAACACTAGCCTTTGAATATCATCTACCCACACCTTTGTTACCCGTTCTTTGGGATCTGTACTCACTTTACCTGCAGCTGTTTTGAGTAGGAATTGCTTGACCTAGGCAAGTGACTGAGTCAGCTCTACCTCTTCCTTTGAAGTTAGAATATTTCTTCCTCTATCTCCTTGGACTCTTGGAATCAGAAAATTAGCAGCAATCTCACCGGCCGTTGACGGTATACACTTGTTTTCAGACACCTTGAATGAATGCTGACTCAAATCATCATGGTTATATGATAAAAACACCTCATCCATCAGTTGACTTCTCTTACCATCAAACAATGCCATGTAAGCAGTAGATACCCACTTATAGAATTTCCCAAATGGACCTACATTCATCATACTAGCCTGTGTTGGAGTAAAACCACCTCTTTCCTTTATTTTTGTGAACAAGGTACCTACCCTTAGAAATCCTGCTCTATAAGTACCTTTCTGAGTTGCAGGTTTGTTTTTAGGTTTAACTGCATAAATAGAAGAGCAAAAAAATTGCATTTTACTAAGTTGGAACCGCTATTTTGACTGCATAACCTCATATGCCTCTTATTCACGCATATGCATAAACTGTTATGCACATTTTTTTGCCATGCATAACCTATAATGCATTACTTCTTAAAATGTATTTTTTGCAGATTTATTATGTTGCATAACCTATGATGACTTGTTATGCACACCCAGATGTCTGCATAACCTATTATGCACTTTTTAAAAGAAGCATTATGTGTTTTAGAAGCTGTTAACTACCTGGTTTATAGATGACACATTGCTGACCAGGTTCTTCTTCATCATCTTCTTCTTCACTTTCAGAGCTTTCAATTTGCTTCTCATTCTTCTTCCTTTTCACGTCTTCTGATTGTTTGGGTTCACATATTTTTATTTTCTTTTGCTTATCAAGGGCTTGCTTGACTGAAACAGACCAAATAAACATTGAAACAAATCAATCACACTAAACAAACAATATATCACACAAATAGGAAATCACAAGCAAATCTTACCAGCTTCCTTTGGTGCAGCTTTCTCAAAATCATCTGAATCATCATCCAAAACTTCCTTTGGTACAGATTTCTCTGCTTTCTTTTTTTTCTTTTAGTAGCTTTATGAGGATCCTCAGCTTGCCGGTCAGAAACTAAGAGCAAACAAGAACAAAATCATGCATAATTAGGTTTGATCAACTTATGTTCAGAAACATGAAAGATGTAGGCAAGTTAAGTTCTCACCAGTTTTCTTTTTAGTATTTGTTTTCTTTTCTGCTTCAGGCTTAGGTGAACTAGGTGATACCTGATCTTTCAATCTCCGCGACTTCCTTGATGGTGTAGTTGCTTCAGGATCTAGACAGAAAATTGTTATTCATATAAGGTTATGCAGTAACTTTGGTAAGCATAACATGTTATGCACATTTATTTTATTATGCATTACATGTTATTCAGATTTTGTTTGTTGCAGACACACATGAAGGAATGTAAATGCATACCAGAGACTTTCTTTTTCTTCTTCGCAGCGTCGTGCTTTACGTTGATTCTAGTCTCCTTTTGTTGCTGGTCAACATCAGTTTCCCCTTTTCCATCTTCTAGGTTATCATCTTTAGCATGTAAAAATGATGTTACGCAGAAGTAACTTGTTATGCAGTTCAAAACTAGTTGCATAATATGTAATGCAGAAGTAATAATATGGGCATAACCTGTAATAATATGGTTATGCAGAAGTAATAATATGTTATGCAGGTTTCTTTGGTAAGCATAACATGTCATGCGGATGCATAACAAGTTATGCACATTTATTTTATCTGCATAACTTGTTATTTTTGACAGTTATTTATGCATAATATGCATAACTTGTTATTTATGCATCTGCATAACAGGTTATGCACAATTATTTTATTCTGAATAACATGTTTTTTTTTAGATGTTTTTTGTTTGGATAACATGTTATGCAAACATGAATCACATATGAACTGATGAAGATGCATACCAGACACCTCCTTTCTCTTCACAGAATCTTTCTTTGCCTTCATTTGCATCTCCTTCAGTGGTTGGTCACTATCACTTTCTCCTTTTTCATCTTCAACATCATCAGGTAAAAAATTGATGTTAAAATCAAAGACTAGGTAAGTTGCATAAGAAATCAAAGACTGGGTAAGTTATAGAGCATAAGAAATCAAAGATTGGATAAGTCATAGAGCATAAGAAATTATGGGTAAACATATTAAGGATGAAAATCTTACCAGAAGCACTTTTCTTCTTAGATTTGTTCTTCTTTTTTTCCGGATTTCCGGCTTCTGGTACAAAAAAAAATTAAAATTAAATAAAAAAAAAAATCAAACAATAACAGATGAAGAAGATGATAAATCTCACCATTTTTTTTTCTGTTTCTTCGACTTGATTTGGTCTTCTTCGTCTTTTAGGTCATCAACATCAAAAACAAAAATTAAAATCGAAGAAAAAAAAACAAATCTACTGAATGCATGCATTATACCATGATTTAAACTAGTTTTCATACTTGATTTCTTCTCTTTCGCATTCTGAAGACGAGTTTTTGTTGGTGTTTCATCTATTTTTTGATGAACTGAATTCTAGGGTTGAATTGTAAGTAGTTTGTAGGGATTTTTTAATTTTGATTTCTAGGATTTAATCAACTTCAATCATCGATTTTAAATGATTGAATGGAGGAATAGGGAAAGAAATTTTTTGCAGATCGGTTACAGAGATTAATGGAGGAATATGGAAAGAAACTGGCGGAGAGGAAAAATAATAACGGGTGAAATAATAAATGGAGTGACCGTTTTCGGGAGTTAATGAACTTCCAAAAACCGTTGATGGGTATTAGAGTCAGTCCACACCTTTTAAATATTTTTAAATAAATCTGGGTGCGATTGTAGGGAAAATTAATCGTGAGCCCGGCGGTAAGAAAAAGAAAATTGCAGCGCCGGCGCCTAAGTTTCCCGTTGAAGAAACAAAACGACATAAAATGTCCACCAAACTCTAAAAGACCCCACTCCAAATTCCCTTTAGGAATAATGCATCGTCCTAAGCCCAAAGGTTGGTATTATGTAAATGCGTCTAGACCAAGTCCAAGTCCACGTCTAAGAATACTCTTGATTATATGTAACTTAGATGATGCATCTCTTGAGGAGCACTGAATCCTCCGGGATATACCACCATAAGTCTATAAATATGTAAACTTAGCCTCAAAGTTAAGATCCTCGACTTGAAGATTTTATCAATGGGGGGCTAGTTCCGTCTCTAGTGTCTCTTTACTTATATTCTTAGTTTAGTAGTTTGGTTTATTTTCGGGTTTTCCTATTTCCTATCCCCATTTTCCCTATTTTCCATCCCTCCACGATTTCTAAAATCAATTCACTTTTTATTTCTAATTTTTTCAATGTACCACCCATAAAAGTCAAGTTGACTATGACTATGATTATTATCACTTTTATTTGTCGTCTTCTTCCTTCCTCTTTTTTTTTTCATTAAACAAAACCAAAAGAAGTCGGAAACCCTAGCTCCGATTCATATTAATTATTATTATTGTATTACACTTATTTATTTATCTATTTTCATTTAAATCTCCTAAAAAGTTGATGAATTAATCAGTGATAAGATAAACCATTATTATGGAATATTTGATGATTGAAAATCTAGGGGAAAATATCTCAACCCTACTTCAATCAGATATCCAAAAAGATTCTGTTAATTCTACTGGAAACCTATTTTGTGAACAAGGTAAGAGGTTAGTAATTATCATGTTTAATCAATAACTGTTTTTTTTTGTTTTATTTCAGACGAACTAGTCGTCCAGTTACAGACTGTTAGTTATCAGTTTTGTCGTCCAGTTACGAACGACCAGTAGGCATCTCAGTCGTCCAAATATGGGCGACCATAAGTGACATTGTTCCGCCATTGTTGAACGACTATGTCTCTGATACGTTTTTCTCACTTTGCTGCAGTTGTCCATTTCTCATCCACAAGTTGAAACGGCTGATGCATTTACTTCTGATGAAAAAATAGAGGATGAGTTGGTTCTTGATGATGCAGAGCAACCACAACCAATCCACGATGATGGATTTAATTCTACCGAATACTTTACCACTGATAAGGTAATGTATGTTATGTTCTGAAAATGGTATATCTTCTTGTGTGATTTTGTAATGATGGATTTGATATATGATTTGTTTTTTGAGTGTAGACATTTGACTCAAAATAAAACGTTATGGAATGGTGTCGCGAGGTCGGTAGTCTAAACAATGTTGTGGTTACAAAGGTTGTGAATAAGAATGAGAATCAAGGTTGCAAGGGTTCCGCCATTGTTATTGGATGTGAAAGAGGTGGAAAATATAGGAAACGTGACTACCCAGTTAGTCCTTCAAAATGTCGGAAAGGGACTGGCAAAAAAAAATGTGGATGTCCCTTTAAGTTGCGGTCGACTTGCATAGCTCCTTCAAAATGGAATTTGGTTGCCAAAGTTGAACATCATACTCATCCTCCGACAGATACACTTTTGGGGCATTCGTTCGCAGGTAGATTATCATAGGAAGAAGAAAATTTTGTTATTAAGCTCCACGAACATGGTTTGCCACCTAGATAGATTCTTATTGCTTTAAAGGATAAATTTAGAAAGAATCAGTCAATTGTTAAAACTATTGACAACTGCATACAAAAGCATCGGATATCTGAAAGTGCAGGAAGGACGAGGATGCAACTACTTCATAAGTATTTGGATGATGCCCATTATGTAACATGGAATAGGCAAAAATTAAATACAAGTGAGGTAACTGATATCTTTTGGGAACATCCACAATCTACGTTATGTGCTCAGTGTTTTCCTTCAGTCGTGATTATTGATTGTACGTACAAGACAAACAGATAAAAAATGCCTTTGTTTCATGCGGCAGGTATGACATCTACGGGTACGACATTCTCCACCACTTTCGCATTTATGAGCGCTGAGTTAACAAGTAACTATGAATGGGCGTTGCAACATCCGAGATCACTTTACTCTCTAACAAACTTACTTTTTGTAATTGTCACCGACAATGAACAAGCCTTGATTAATGGCATAGGTAATGTTTTCCCAGATGCACGTAGATTGTTATGTACGTGGCATATTCAAAAGAATGTATATTCTCATTTCCGCGAATCAACTAGAAAAGAAAAAATGGTGAAAGAACTCAAAGAGAAAGAGAAAAAAAGTGGAGAAGGCACAATTCATAATAAAGGCAAGCACAAAGTTAATCAAGAAGATGAAGCGGAACAAGAGGATCCTCTAAAGGATTATGAGAATGATTGGGGGCGTGTTGTTAGGATGCAAACAATATCTTTATTCAACATGGGCTCGGAATCCTTCGTAAGTAAATATGAAGAACGGTATCCATAAGTTATTAAATATATTCATGAAAGCGTACTTGTCAATAAGGAATTTTTTGCATATGCATGGACTAATGAAGTGAAACATTTTGGCATCCGAACTTCTAATCAAGTGGAAGGTGCACATAGTGTCTTAAATCGCTTCTTGGGAAGTAGTAAAGGTGGTTTTGTTGAGTGCTGGCAACAAATGCACAAGATGCATGAATCTCAGCTTGTGACTATAAAAGCGAAATTTCAACAAACTCTGACTTTCATCAAGCATGAGCACAAATTAGACGATTTCAAGGGGCTACAAAACCATGTCTCACATTATGCCTTCAACTTCATCGTCTCTGAAATAAAAAAGAATGGAAAAGTTAAGAAGCATTGCTGAGAACTTGTGTGGATGCATTTTACACAAGACGTATGGCCTACCTTGTGTGCACATGATATCTGAATATCGGAATCAGAGTAAACCCATCCCACTTTCTTCTATCGATCCGCAATGGAGGCAGCTTAATTTGGTTCCACACGTTTCTCGCTCAGATGCTATGTTTGATTATTTGCCACAGTTAGAGATTTTAAGAAACAAGTGGGAGAGTTCTACTGAGCCAGAAAAGAGTCGAATTAATGAAATGGTGACAATCTTCGTGACCGAAATTACAAAACCCGACAAAAATAATTTTCAAGAACCACCAGCTCCTGTTCGAGTCAAAGGAAGGAAAACCGCTGCTGAGAAGAAAAAAGATAAAATGGACAATTCTACACATATAGATCTTTCTCGACATGAACATGTTGATTTAAGAAAAAATATATTTAAGTTATTATTGTTTTAGATATTATCATACTTATATTTATTTTGGTTTCAGCTAATTAATTATGATCTTGATTGTCTTTGATCGACATACATATGGTACGTCAAGTAGAACATGGGAGCATTGAAACCCAAGAACAACTAGGAAAGAGTGAAGCCCAAGGAACAAAACAAAAGAGGAAATATACAAAAAAAATATTGAATATTTGGGGGAAAAGAAGACAAGGACGGAAACTTCAGTAATTGAGGAAGGTTTCAACAGAACTGAAGAGCTTGGTGTTGCTGAAAAAGTGGTGGACAATATGGTGAATGACTCTATGATTTTGAGTAAAGATGAGGTCAGACCTACTGATGAACCCAGAAATATTATAGATTTTACCGTGGATTGTTTGGAAGAGGAACCAGAAAAAGATGTAACTATCTATGATGTTGAATCAGTAGGAAACAATCAAGAAGAGGAAAATCCAAAAGATGAAGAAGAGGATGAAGAAGAAGACTTCTTTGCTGAAGATAAACTCGAAATCAATGAAGATTATTGGCAACTACAGAGGTGGCGTGAACCTCGAATTGAAGAGTGGACTTTACCTCATCCATATTATGTGTCACATATGCCAGAATCTATGCAATTCTATATAGAAGGAACTCGATCTGTTCGCTCAGATGGACATTGTGGTTTCCATACTATTGGTTTCCAACAAGGCCTTTCTTGTTATGATGGTTACCGTACTGTTCGTAACAATATGCATGCGGAAGTTTTTAATCACAGGTCATTTTATGAGAAAGTCTTGTACTCCGAGGAAGACGCGCCAGCATGCTCAAAAGATTGAGGTTTGAAGATGGAGAAGAAATGGACATTAGTAGATGGTTCAAAATGCCGGAAGATGGTCTTGTAGCGGCATAAACTTTCCGCAGCGTTCTTATTTGGCTTTCAAAAGAAATGCGTGCAACCTTCTTCCCTTCGAGGCATGGGCCAATCAAAGGTAAGAAACATAGAGTTATAGTGATGACTTTTGTGGGAGGGAACCATTTTGTTCCAATGAAGTTAAAATTAGGTTCTCCTATTCCACCTCCTTTGCAGCATGTGGGTTCAGAATGCATATGAAAATGCCAAGGTCTGGCCAAATAAATATGACGAAAAGGTGAAGGTATTCAAAAAAAAGGATGGACTTCATAGAACCACAACCTGAGCAACCACTCATTATTCATTAAAGTTTGGCGCATGCAGTTGATATTGTTTACATACAATGGACTTCTGAAGCTTTACAGGCAGATACATGCATTTTCTTCTCTGCGCTTCGCTGAAGTCTTCGATATACAGGCTTCTATTTAACTTCTGCATAGGGCGTGATTTTCTGCCAACTCTTGGCTTCACAGTAGTCTCTTCTCTTGCGTGGAGAATTGGTCTGATCTGCTTTTTCTTATGCATTTGGTTCTCTTCTTTTAATATAACGTTTCCTTTCAAAAAAAAATCTATAACTATTTTTCTAGTTCGTTTTAAATTTATTAGACTAATCAGATTATTTACTTTGTTGACATACTATTAAATTTTTTAAGAAATGAGTTAATGATCAGTACTCTTTTTCGATTTTTATTTCGTTCAAACATTAACTACCAATAGCGGTGGTTGTCGTCACAGTAGGAAGACAAAAATGGGTCGTGGTCGTCCAGAACAGAACGACCACAATTTTTTTTTGGTTAAAAAAACATCTTTGTTCCTTGTTTAATCTTTCCGTAGTCAAGAAATGTCAGCCGATTATAGGGATGTTATGTTCATTCATACACGAACGACTATAGTGTTTTATCGTCCTTCATGATAGAGCGACTATTGGATTTTTTTGTAGTCCACATTTTCAAGATGGCTAAATGTCGTAGTAGTCGCTCAGACACTAAGATTAAAATGGGAACGCGATCGTCCAGACTGACGACTACAAAATGGAGTTAGAAACGTACCTAGGTTTTTTTTTACTTAATTGGTTTAGTGTTAGGGTGGTCTTAATATTGGGCGTAAACAAAATGTCAAACGAATGGGATTTAGGACAATCGAAACTTTCAATGGGTGGTACTTAGGATAAGTGGGGATAGGAAGTAAGAGGAATGAGATATATGAAAAATGAGGATAGAAAATAGGGAAAACCTTTTTTTTACTTGGGCGTGGTAGTTAGATTTTAAGCAAGTACACACCTTTTTCTTTCATGTTCACGACTCCTAATTAATTAGGATCATTCTTAGTGTACCATAGACCAACTCAATCGGTCGTACATGTCATCGCGGACTTTTTAAAGTTATATACGGCAATATGAATATTGGTTTTAATACAATATTCACTTAATTATGGAAAACTACTTAAAAAATTAATATAAAAAGTTAATATAATTGTAAAATTTAAAGAAATTGATGACATTGTGCGGATGAGAGTCTCCAAAAATTGATACTCTCACCCATACTCAGATTTCCAAATAAGATTTATTTTTACTTATCCAATTACGGACAGATAAATCTTTGTAAGAAAATCTTATTTGCCACACACACTTTTCCTATTTGCCACCCTTTCCAATTTCTAAAATAATTCTACCTTTAAATTCTAATTTTTCATATTTACCACCTATAAAAGTCAAATTAAATTTGACTATAATTAGTACCACTTTAATTTATTTTGTTTCTTCACTAATTTCCCTTTTCATTCGAACATCCATTAACCCAAGGTTATAATTTTGTTTAATATTATAATGCACCAAAACCTTATTGTTTAATTATATTTTATCAATTGATTTGTCGAGAAGTAAACAAATTAATCGGTGAATATTCTGTAAAGCGTTACTATCCTGAAAATCCTGTTATCATTGATATTACACTCTGGTGTAGTTTTAGGATTTTTCTTGTCTGTTTTAAATTAATCAAAACTAGTAAAAGTATTCAAAAGAAACGGATACATTATATGTTATTAAATATATTACTTAGTATGTCAATGAATTTTGTAAATCTTTAATAAATTGATGAAATGAATATTATGTTATATATTCGAAGCTCTAAAATGGAAGAACAATTGTAATCGCAAGGATACGACCTTCCAAAGTACTTTCCAGAGTGGTAGTAGTGGTTCATGATATTCCTAATATATATCCCTGGATATTTTCAAATTTCAGTCGTCATCATATGAATGACTAAAACCAACCGTAGTTGTACAAACAAGACTGCTCAAAGTAGTCTTAGTCGTCCAGAATTTAATGAGTGGCTTCCTCGTTTTTGGCTTTAGTCTTTGTGTATAGAACTATAGATGACAAAACCATAATCGTCCAAACTACGATGGTTAAAAGCAGTCTTGGTCATCCAGATTTTGAACTTCCTTTCTCCTGGTTTTTTTTTAATATATAGTCGATAAAGGGGATGGTATCGTATGAAGCTTCAATTTTAAAGTCCGGCCATTCTAGAAAAATATTCAAAATACAATCAAAAGGTAAAAGCAAACATTTTAAAGGAGAAAAAAGAAAAACAAAGATGGTGGTCAGTGGGTGGTGATGGAGTAGAAGAAGGTGGTCAGTGTGGCGGAGATGGAGTAGAAAAAGGTGGCCAACGTTGGAGATGCATAAGAAAAAATTATTTGCAACTTAGGATTTCTTTAATTTAGTTGCTGAGGTTTTTTTTGTTGTTGGTTTAAATAAAAAGTAAAGAAGAGATATTTATTATTTATTAAAAAGTATATGAGTGGTTAATAGGATAAATAGAGTGGAAAATAACGGGAATGGCAGATAGGAAAAATGTAGATGTCAAATATGTGAAACCATTAAGAAAGTTGGAAGTTAAAAGTTGGGACCACAGTGACAAAAACTCCGTATATAACGCTTCAAAAAAAAGATATTAATAACAAAATAAAATAAACTCCATACATGATTAAATCACTTGTCCTAAGGGTTCGATTTTTTATGTACAGGGACAAGGTCTTCGCTCTATGTACAACTCTTTTTCTCTCCTTTCTGCCTGAATCTTTCCCGGAGCCCTTGGCTTCTTTCTGTTGGGCCTTTATTCAGGCTAGTAACGGCTAGTTTTCACAGTTTTCTGGCCGGATTCTTGAAGGGCAGATGATTCATAACCGGTTTATTCTCTAAATCATGAATTCAAATGCAAACCCATTCATCAATTACTCTCAATCAATCACTAATTACTACCATTTAATCACCGGAATCGCTAGAATCACCGGAATCACTAGAACCACCAAAATCACCAGCATCACTAGAGTCATAGGAATCACTCTCACTAGACGTTACACCATCACCTACTGCCTTCCTTATCTATGTTTCTATTGCAATCCCCGGAATCAACCCAATCAACATCCACCGTTATGACCCTATTTATACCCCCTGGATGAACATCCACCGAGATTTTATATACCCTATGTATATACATCAGTTTACTACCTATTCTGCAAGCATAAACAAAAACCACAAGCAGAAACAAAAATTTAAACTACCAAGCACTTTTCTACCCAGTGGATGTTTCAACAATCATATTCAACATGCATTAGTTTGTGCCAAAATCATTCCAAAATGCATAACCAGAAACCACACCTCATAACCTCATTATCCCCTCACAATCACTCAAAAGTTAACAAGTTAAATAAGAGATATCTCATTACGATAAATACGATTCAATATCCCAATCCAGATTGTCAATTCAAGACCAAACCAAAATAACATTATCCATCAACATTAAAACTAAGCGCATAAGTTTTCAATCCGAAATTAAGTAGTGTTCCAAACATACCCAAAAAAAAAACAACCACACCAAAAACAGTTCCATCAAACATCCCAACATAATCAATAATTTACTTAAAAGAGTTCTATCAAAAGCTGCACCAACCACCACAGTTGTAAAGGAACATAGGGTTATTTACCTCTCCATTTAATTTGGATGATGATAAGTCGTGCTCCGAGTTCCCTGGAAAACACTCTGTGCACGTCTCCTGGTTACTCGAAATGGCATCGTCTTATTGCTTTTATGATTTCTTTATTGATTGACTGGTGCAGTAAGCATTGGACTCATAGGATCGGCTGGCTTGACGGAATAGTTGGTAGGATTGGCTGGACCGGTTGGATCGTTGGATGGCTAAGCTACTGGATCTTCTGGATTATGAACAGGAACATCGCCATCACTAAATATCTCTCGATCAAGATGAGCCACGGTGGGGAACAACGCATCAAGGACCGTAAAATGCACTGGTGCATTATAATCCCATGTTTGCATTGCCAATATCTGTATAGCCCTTCTCACCTCAGCAGGCATCGTAATGGACATGAACCCAATTCTACCAACAACTGAAACCAAAAAACGATCTGCAACCGCAACAACGCCTTCATGAACCTCAAATGGCCCAAACCTAGGATGCGCAACATACAATTTCCAGGTACCATCTTTCGGCTTAATTGGAGGTTTTTCTTCCATTTCCTCATCCTTCTCTACCATGGGTTTTTTACTTTATCATCAATTTGACCATATACATCAATTGGTACCCTATCATTGTCAGTACTATCATCACCCTTGCCACCACTATCACCCTCACTCCCACTTCCAACCTCAAAATATCTACCACGAATCACAAACATACTACAAGTACCATGAATCACAGGTACATGTTGATTAATGACTTTAGAGAGCGCTTCATTTTGTTTACTGGCCATCAGAGGATGAACAATTATAGGAGGCCCTCCTTGTCTTTAGATCACCTCCCTTTTGATTGCTGCAAATCATTCAAATGCCAATCAAACTTGTGATGATATTCAGGAAACTCACATCCTTGTAGGGATGCAATTCCATAGGGAAATCTCTGAATCTCATGCTCAAAAGGATACCAGTGAATTTTTGGATCTACATCAACCTCAGACCATGACTTCTTCTGATATTGTGGATTCTCAGTGTCCCCAACCATTTTCTCACTAGGTTGCAGTCTGCTTTTAATTATATTGAAGAAGATTAAGTAGATATGAAGCATGGGAAGAGTTGGTTGCAGAAAAAGAAAAATTTCTTAAACAGACTAATCAAATGGATTTATAAGCCAAATTGGGTTTATAAGATGGCTTTATACAACTGTGAATGAAAGTAGTTCCCAAAACGCTACCTTCTCACACATAATCACTTCTCACAATATTACCCCCTATGAGAAGAAAATCTCTATTAAATATTTTGTTTCTGGTGCAAGTGTGTTATAGAACGAACCGTCTAGATATGGGGCCGACCAACCAAAAGTTACTAAGTATGTATAAAGCGGCAAGCTTAATCCGTTTTTAGATTACCATTAGTTAATCTAATGATAAGTATCACTGTATAGTGACACCTGCTTGGACACATGGCAAGCCCATGTCCCTACCCACCATGCATGGGATGGTATATATATACCCATGGTCAGCATTTGTTGTAGATGTAACAAACACTTGAGAAATGAATTAGATACCATTCTCCATTTTCTGTCTCCGTCTATCCATTACTTATTTTGTGTTTATGGTGTTTAACTAAATACGTGTGTAACACTATTATATGTTGCCGGTTCACAATGATGTAATCAATACTACCATACGATACCATTTGGATGAAATGGACCATAACACATTATCAGCACGAGTTGCTCTACGCTAATCGGCATGAGAGCTTACGATACAGAAAAGGATAATTCTCTTCAACTCTTGCATATTTAATGACTTGTTAAAGAGAAAGTTAGACATTTTAGCGTGACTTGTATGTGATGTTTGGAGCACAGGTAATAATACGATATATGAAGAGATATCCAAAATAGGTATGTATTGGCGACGAGCCGACGACTCATATTTGTGATGTTATTTGATTTCCGAATTTATCCAAATATTTGAGTTTTGTAGCGTTTTGCTATTTTCTCTTTAGCCAATCAACAGAAGGTTTTTCCACGTTCTTTTTGGATAGCGTAAAGAGTAAAATTACCTTTGTTGGTACACCAATAATTTTTGTGGTGTTAACGATTTTAATATCGGCAAAGCGAGGAATTGTTGCATCCTGAGAGATAGCAAAATTTTAATATTCTTTTTCTATAATAATCTCCGGAATTCAAAGTCGTTCCATCTAAGGTCGGAATGCGATGAAAAATGGACACCGGGTTAACACGGTTAACCAGTCTCTATCAACGGTCCTTGAAATGGCCTACAATTGATATCGAGACAGTTTCTTTTGTGAAATAAAGAATGTGTTCATATTTCAACTTTGATAAATTAATATTTCGTCGAGCCTAATGGACGAAATTGGAGATTTGTCGATATTATGCTAGAACCGTGTATATTGCATTTTGAATGTTTTCTTTCTTGTTTCACCATTGATTTTTGTGAAAAATAGTTCGGTTTGATTTTAGAGAAGATATATGCACCGTATACAATATTGCGGGGAGCAATAAGGAGAGTCGCACATTTTGCACCCTTACGTGTCCCTGCTAGCTTTACGTCGTGCATAATATGCGCCTATTATATGCATCGACGAGCTTTAAAGATCTAGTGCTTAATTTTCACTTTGTATATGTTGTGTCAACAACAACGAGTGATGCATATGTTGGCTGCGCCTCGTAGATATACAAACGTCGTGCGATTATGAGTGCTGCATTTTGGAAATGATATTTAGAGTTAATATCTTGTCTTCTCGTCGCCTGAGCTATTAGATAAAATCACAAATTTGGTGAATTAAATTTGCAATTGTACCTATGCAAATAAGTATATTTGACAAAGAAGGAAAATGCAATTGTGGTAGGCATATTTCTAAATATGGGAGCCGCAATAGTTCTCGGGTTTAAGAACCTGGTGAGCACCGTACCACCAGAAGTGGAATAACACGGGACGGTAGCATAATGATTGGGTGAATAACCATATTTGAGCCTGGAAGAGCTCTGCTATCGTTGTGACATAAAAGACACGATACGCGCATTTGAAATGCCGTTCATTGTTGTTGATCTCTATCGGTCGTCTTGGCAGGACTGGTACTGATATTAATATAATGTCTATGGTCGCAGAATTCATTTACAGTTTACTGTTAATTTTACATGGCAATGTAAATTCTTAAAAATTATCCCAGTTGGACAGTAAACGAGAGAGGAAACCTGATCAGTTACCTCTCCTGGGTTGCGTGTTATTATTGTTTTATGTACCCAGTTGCTCCCTTGATAGGTTGAGTCATGCAGAACTGAATGTTCTGTTGATGAGACATTCCCGCCTGAGGATCAGGGAGAGAATCGTCGACGATATTGGTTAACTCCAATTGTGTCTCATCTAAATTCTCACACCGAGAAATGCCTAAGGTGTTAGAGACTACTCTGTTGCAAGATATATCAAGAGTGTGCTTGCTTGATTCGGTGTAAGAAAGTCCTTGCAAGGCATGCCATGGAATCGCAGCGATTGTTTCGTCTGAGAATATGCTTATCAGCATAGACGAAAACCTCTTATATGAGGTATGTCAATCTAATCAGATAACGTCCATATTCTCTTTGAGTTGTGAGTTGATATCTCCTAACGAGAAGCACATCCATAAAAGTTGTGTTGATATCTTTTGAGAAAGAATATCCGCATATTGAAGTTTGGTACCAATGGATTAGAATATCCTCATACTCTAGAGAATGATGTAAGATCGTTATTAACTGATATTAACTGGTCATCGATAATATTCTGAGTAGCTACTGAAATCGATGTGGACGGATATCCCCCTTTGCAAAGGAATTATCGACAAAAGTTTATATGATTGGCAAGTATGGACCTCAGTCCATATTAATGTGTTTTCTCCCTTGTGTACGCTCTTGAGACCTTAGTCTCAGCATCGGTTACGATTTTGATGCTAATCAAAGAGCGTGGTGAAGAAAACTAAGGTCGCTTGTTATTTAGCACCACCTTGGAAACGAGTATCCACAGATACTAACCAGGTTGATGGAAGTATGGTCTTGTAGTCATAAATGACTCGACATATCACCTGGGGTGGTAACTGTGCATCTATACTCATATAGATTTTAAATGAAACTCTTGATTATTAGTCGTTGATGTTGTATCATCTTGGTGATGCTCTGGGCATTGATGGTGAGTATTTTATTGCTCTTATGCATTCGCTAAATGGTTTTGTTTATTCATTCATCAAGCATTTTGAACTTATTACTCGTAAACCGTTGTCATGTTTTCTGTTTTGAGACGTTGTATATTCCACCGTTGTTACTACTATACTACAAGGTTTGCAAATTTGATGAGAAAGTCTTCCCGCCGTTAGGAGGAGGAAGGGTTGTCGCCTGAAAAACGGCGTAAATTATCCGGTTTACCACTTGAAAAATGGCGTGAACGTACACCGGATCTACCTCATCTTAGTATTTGCACCAATCAATGATGTGCAGAAGATTTGATATCTTCAGAAATTGCAAATCAAGTTGCTTCTTAAGAAGCTGTAAATGTAGTAGCTAGCGTGTCATTTAAAAGACACCACAACGTGGAATGAGTAGTTGATTTCAAATATTTTGCACCTCATAAAGGGAAGAGCCGGTCTGAATTAGTGCTCTCAAGGAGACTGTCAAAGGAATATCTGATTTATCTGAGCATAGTTCTCATTATATAAGAACATCTTTGCAAAGGCTACGGAACCTCAAAATGAGAGGATCTCCACAAGGCATGTGTGCAATAGGGAAATTTGTGATCGTAATACAATGATTGTTGGTGACATACTCGAAGTATCCAATGATACTTCTATATATGGTGCTGGTGTTGAACCACTCTCTATATAGGAATGTCATCAAATGAATGATTGGTTAAACTGGAGAGGATGGATTCAGGCAGAATAACAGTTTCTCATAAAATTCATGGTTTTGGTACTGCAAACAAAACGCTCGATAATGTGAGCTACTCTTAGCCACATGTGAGTGTTTGTAGTACTGACGTCCGATGATGTAACCCTAGTGGCTACAGGTGGATTTTTACGCACAATGAGAAAATCAAAGTCAACTAATGACACTAAGTCTTTAAAAGAAACCTGAAATGGATTACGAAGAAACATATTCCTTGTTACGGATGCAACTACCTCTTTGGTATTGTCTTGCAGTCTTTTAAGGAATCGACGTGCATCTAATGGATGTGGTTACTGCAAATCTATATGAAAGTCTAGATACAGATAACTGCAAACGAATTCCTGAAGGTTTTCACCTATCAGTAGAATCACCATGTCATGTGCATTTGCTCAATAAGGACGAAAGTGGTAAATCGTCTTAGTGAATGCTTCTATTATCCAAGGATATGTGAACCATATTATATGCTCATAAATTATGCATTTACTAAATCTGATTTATGCAACATATACTTTATTGGAGCTTCTGAAGATTTCTCCAAAGCAAAAAAAAATGCTTAAAGCAGGAGTTCGAGATAAGATTCTCGGTAAAACAAGGTATCAATCTGTGGATTGAGTATTGTAACTGGAAGTCTATTAATTTCGTCAACCTTAAAGGTTTATATATATTTAATGGACAAGCTTGCATAGTTGCAGTCATTCGATCTCTTACTTACAAGATTGATCGATTTGCATCTCAACAAAGAAGATATATCACTCTATGGTTTGTATTACACAAGAAATGTGTAAATGGTATATCAGCTGCTATAGATACATGATATTGGGTTTGTAGTAAACACGTAAGTCTGGCTCTGTCCCAACACCAATATCGAGACACTGGTCCGAAGTAAAATCTTTCGTCTTCGTGGTACCATTAAACTTGATCTTTTCTGTAAAAGATCATTGGATGTCTCCCACAGAGAAACGCTAATCAGACTGTTTAAGTTTTAATTTTTGGCAGGTGATGAGTGCTAAAAAGTGCATATTTCTATATATTTTTCTTGGCATTTAACTCATCTTTTGTGCATTAATTCTACATTTTATCCCATATTCTGTATTTTCATTGTTTTCAAGAATAAATATTTTTCTTACTTAATTTTGCATTTTTAGGTAATAAATAAAGTTTGGATGAATATCAGAGCGGAAAAGAGCAGAAAAGTAGTGAAAAGCCGGAAGAAATTACGCAAGGAAGACGCAAAGAATGGAGCGCACGTCCAAAAAGCTAGGAATGGGCTCAAGAAGGAAGAATTGTTCCTAAAGAAGATATGGGCTTGGCATACCCAAGGCCCAAAACCCTTACCCAAACCCATTTTCTATATCCATACCCGCCTCCATTCTCAGCCGTTAGATCGGATCCATCTCATCATCCAATGGTCGCTTCTTCATCGTTCATCAAAATCTGAAGTCCCTGCAAAACACCATAGTACCTAAATTCCAAGCCTTCAGATTAGATCACATTTAGATCCTACGGTCGCTTCTTTTCCTGCGCATCAAACCTCGATATTTCCGCTTAACACTACAACACCTAACTCCATCTGGTGTCGTCAATTTTGTTGTATCTCATAATCCAACGGTCGCCACATACCTCTCCATCGTAGCCGTTCGATTCAATCTATATGGGATCATCCAACGCTCTTTACTCGATGTTCATCAAAGTTCTCTATCCCTGCTTCACACCCTAGTCACCGAACCCTATTACCCAACCAAACGGACCCTTCTTCTCCATCGGGTTCTTCCTCTCTTCTTCCCAAACAACAGAGAGCTGCTCTGCAACTCCATCACCTCCACCAGCTACACCTTCTTCTCGAACCACACCACCACCACAACCACCCGACAACATCACTTTCTCCAACCCTCTAGCCTAGTTGCTTTTTCAAACCCACATCTCCCTGACCTAGGTGTGGAGTTGATGAAACAACTCGAGCTAGGGTTGCAGTACAAAATTGAGGGCAGGAAAAGCTTCAGAAGAGCAGAGGGGACATACCCAAAGCATGGGTCGAGCTCAATTCAGGAAATTGGTGAGAGAATTTGATTTTCCCCAAAAAATTAGGGTTTCGAATTAGGGTTTTATATTTGGTTGTAAACTATAAATAGGAAGTGATGTAGGATGTTAAAGGTTGTGCTTGGGTTAGCCGAGACACCCCCTAATTGGGTTAATTTAATTTCACTGTTAATTTTTAGGGTTCTTGTTTTGCAATTTTCATTCACTGTTTAGTAGTTTAAATGTTGTGTTGTTCCTGTTAAATGTGTGTTGTTTAAATGTGTGTTGTTTAAATGTGTTGTTTAAATGTGTGTTACTGTTTTGCCATTGTAGTTTAAATGTGTGTTGTTCCTGTTAATCATGTTTAGTTCCATTGTAGTGTTAATTATGTTCTGAGTTCACTGTTGAGGCTCAGATGAAACCTTAGTGCACTAATGAATGATGAATTGCTAGGAAGGCCTGTTTTGCTTGAGTAATGGGAAGAAGTTGGTGCTCTGATATGCCTGTGATTGACTGTGCTTTCAAAAGACAGTCAATGCTAGGGGAAAATCAGTGAGCAAGCTGATTCTCTTCCCATTCTAGTTGGATGCTTAAGTTTTTGCATTGTTTAGCTAGGACACAAGGTGGATTCAAAGCCTTAGTTTAACCCACATTTTGTTTTCACAGTCACTTGCAACTTAACTGTTTTGTTACTTCTTCTCCTCCCTGCCCTTGGCTCACAGCCTTGGTTTCTTTGGTTTTGTTTCCTGTTTTGTCACTGTTTTGAATCTCTTGTTTTGTCAATTGTTAGCTTCTCAAATGTTAGGATTAGTTTACTGTTGTGTGTCAATTCTAGGTTAGAGCCTTAGAGCATTGAGTTGATTGAGAAGTGGGGAGAAACTAGTGCTCACTAGTGACTGTGAGCAAGCTGGTTTTCTTCCCACTCTAGATGAATGCCTAAAGCCATTGCCTTGGCTTTGATTTATTTTCTTTTTTCTTTTTTTACTTCATTGTCAGCTTATCTTCACACCCCTGACCTTGGCTTAGGCCTTGGTTCCATTGTTCTCTGCTTGTAGTTTCATTGTTCTGTCACCTTCTCATAATACTTTTGTGCTGTTTGCTTTTGCCATTGTAAATTTTCATCCTTTTGCCATGTGTTGCTTCCATGTATATACCATTGTCACTTTTTCTTTGTACCTGTCATTGTAAATGCCATCCTTGGCCCTGTGTGATTTAGTGCCCTGCCTGCACAGCTCCTGCTCTCCCTTTCCCTGCTGAGCACCTGCCCTTTGCACTGCTGCTGCTACTACTTGCTGTTGCTTCTGCTGCTGCTGTGCACTGCTTCTGCTACTGCTGAAGCCCAGATTCATTACAAAAGCCCACTGTGGACTTAATCAAAGCCCAGGTGAAAAGCTAAAGCCCAATTCACAGTCACTGTTAGCCCAAGGCCCAGTGCAATTCAAAAGACCAAAAGCCCATAAGTTCACAGTCAATCCAAACCCACTGAGCCCAAAACCATTTCATTGTTACAACAAACCCATTAAGCCCAATTTACTCAAAGGGTATTCAAAGCCCAACAGTTCCAAAGGGTATTCATAACCCATTGGTACCACAACCCTTAGATACCTAAAGCCCAATAGCAATTTAGAACCCAAATAGCTAGAAACTCCAAACACTCCCAATCTCTGTGGATCGACCCGTACTTGCACGAGCTACAACCGACGACCGTGCACTTGCGGTATTACTGTAGGCCTGCGTTTCATTTCGCTTCAATTTTATACACTTTTCCGGGCCCACCAAGTTTTTGGCGCCGCTGCCGGGGATTGGTGCTGTGTTTTTCTTGTAGTTTTATTAGCTATTTTTGCATTTCACTGCATAGCATTTGCATCTGCATATGCTTCACTTCATTTGCTGTTGGACCTGCTGTTCTGAACCTGTTTTTTCCTCTGCTGGGACGCCACCAAGGAAAAGAACCAAAGCCCAACTGGGTTTTTGCAACAATATCAGAGCAGCTGGGCTGTGCTTAAAAGGTAACCCATTTAAGAGAACCCGAATTGTGGGCTTCCAATTTTTAATTGTGGGCTTGTAATATTAAAGCCAATTTTTGGGCTTTTTATTTTCTGTTGGGTTTGTAATTAATTTTTGTGGGCTTGTTTGTTTAATTTGTGGGCTTGTATTTAATTTTTGTGAGCTTGTTTAATTTGGACTTGTATTTTGTATTCTGGGTTTTTAAACCCAGCTGAGCTTGTAATCGATCACGCTAGGTTAACTCGTTAGTGGGCCGAGTACCCAAATTCTAGGCCGAGATTTTGGACTCAGTTTCACCAAACGTTTTCAAACCAGCTGAGCCAAAGCAAACACAAAACCAACAGTGGGCTTGCTCCCATTCAAAAACCAAATTTTATTTTCTTTTAAAAAAAAAAAAAAAAAAAAAAAAAAAAAAAAAAAAAAAAAAAAAAAAAAAAAAAAAAAAAAAAAAACCAAAATTTTGCTCCTAAATTCCAAAAACCAAAACTTTTCTCCCATTCAAAAACCAAATTTTACTTGCTCCCATTTTAACAACCAAATTTTTTCTTCTCTATCCCATTAAAACCAAACTTGCTCCCAAATTTTAAAAAAAACCAAAAAAATGTCTCCCACCAAAACCAAATTTTTCCCAAAAATCCAAACCCTTTAAAACCAAATAGTGGGCTTTGTGTCTTTACAATATGGGCCAACCTAGTGCTCTCCATGAATACATGTATCCCACAATAAAAATTCCATTATCATGTATTGTCTTACCTCAAACCAATAACCCTTTTAAAATAAATGCAAGCATGATACAAATACTTCCTTTATTTCGAGGGTTCGATTCTGAGAACCCCTATACTCATGTAAGAGAGTTTGAACAAATTTGTCGGACTATGCAACCTGATCATATGTCCGAAGACTCTTTGAAATTGCGTTTGTTTACATTTTCTCTAAAGGAAAGGGCCAAAACATGGTTTTACGGTTTGAGACCACAATCAATCACCACTTGGGAACAACTCACTAATCAATTTTTCCAAAGATTTTTTCCACATCATAGGACCATCGCTATTCGTCAAAATATCAATTGTTTTGTCCAGTTGGATGAGGAAACTGTTTTTGACTATTTTGAACGTTTTAATGATTTGTTGAGCGAATGTCCACACCATGGATTTGAGAAGTGGAGACTTGTCGCTATCCTCTATGAGGGACTAGACTTTAAATCTCGAGCCATGGTTGAGTGTATGTGTAATGGTGAATTTCTTGATAAAACTGTGGATGATGCATGGAAATTTTTAGCTGAGATTGCAGAGAAAACCCGTCACTGGGAGTCCATTAGGGAAACTGAGACACTGTCACATGATATTGGTGGTAATGAATTGAACTTTGGAAATAGCATGTCTAGTCCTTCTCATGTGTATGATATTGAATATGAACCTAATCTAGAGGAACATGAGTTGACTAATGACACCACAACTGCTAATAGGGACAAGTATGCATATTACTATGATGATGATGATGATGATGATGTTATGTTAGAAGAACATGTATATACTGAAAATGTTATGGAACCTTTGGGTTCAAATACATTAGGCGTCTCTGCCCCGACCTTAATGCATGATATGTCTTCTAGTATTCCATGTGATGTTTCCCCTGATGAGCCGATACACGAGAATAAATCTGTTGATGATGTTGATGATTCTGATTGTGATCTTGCCAATTTGATTGATGATTGTGAGCATGATGTGACATGTGTAGATGAGTTAGGAGATTTTGATTTGATTGATAATGATATGCCTATTCTTCTACCTAAGTCACAATCTGATGGCCTTCCACCCAACCTAGATTTGGTTTGTACCCATATTGTCAAACCGATTTTTCTGAAAATTCCTAATCTAGGATTGGAACTGTATGCTTCCCAAGTCCTTTTGGACTATTTCGCTTCTAAGTATAATATCTTTGAGGAACCACAGTTGGAAATGGCATGTTTGCCCGTCCCTAGCACAGTTCATTTTGAGCTAGACCTTGTGCATGATGAACCCCCAAAACTGCGCGATTTTGTTTTCAAAACTATATCTTCTGTAAAATCCAGGTTTGGGGGTAGCTCATTTTGTTTCACAGTTTCACTTGCGTTTCTTTCCTGTTATATTTGTGTGAAGCTGTTGAAACCTCTACACTTTGTCTTTTGGGTTGATCCTCAACTCTTTAGATTGTTAGTGTATGGTGAATTTTTGTATATAATCCAGTAGATAAAATTTCTTAAAAACCTTTTTGTTCCTTTTGTATATATTTTGCTAATCCAATATGATCTCGGCTGACATATGTTGGATTCTTGCCTTGAATAACGTAGTTCTAATATTGCTTTCGCCGAAATCGGGTATTCTCTTTCCTTTTTCTCTACTCAACATGATCCTCTTCGTATGTTGTATTATAATTTTGTTCATATTTTGAAACATTGAGGACAATGTTTAGTTTAGGTTTGGGGGTGAAAAGTAGATACTTTGATAATATGCCATAATTGAAAACAAGAACTCCTTCTTTTTGAAAAAAATGAAAAATAAAAAAAAAAAAATTAAAAATTGAAAAAAAAAAAAAAACATAAAAAATGGAGCTCATTTACCTTGAAATGTTGACTCTTGTGCAAATATGTAATTATTAGGAGTCTTAGTCTAGATATTTAGGCACCCTGATTCTAGCACAATTCACATAGTGATAAGAAATTTGCACGCGCACGATCTACCAATACATGTATAGCCTCGATCTTCAAGGTGTTTGATAGGAAGTCACGATTGCCAATCACTTTAGAATACTGAACGAAACTTGACTAGCTTGTTCTTTGGTTGGTTGGGATAGAAGGTGGAGGTTACATTAAGAAAGACAACCATCGAATTTAACTGGGTGCATCAAAAGGGCTACCTCTTGCAAAGTGTCATGTAATCTTTTGTTTCCTTTTGTATGTATCAAAAGTGTTTCCTTATCCAAAAAAAAAAATATTTATTCAAAAAAAAAAAAAAAAAAAAATTCAGAAAAATACAAAAAAAAAAAAAAAAAAATCAAGTATTTATCAATTCCCATCATCTCTTGTTCCAAAAATAAAAGAGAGTAGTCAATGTAAATAAGAGTCATGTAAAGAGTCTTTGTTGTTTCATTGTAATAAGCAAGGAGGGTGTATGCCATTGATGTACAACGCGAGTAATTGTGAAATACCTCCTACTCATTCACAATTCTCGTAAAGTCCGGACAGCTAGCTAGATTTCGACCTTGGTTCTTAGCCTGAGAAACTATCTCTTGGTGATTAGTAGTCAAATCCGATCTTTCTTTACACATGTGTAGATACACTTTACACTCTTATCACATGTCCTTATTTGTTATCAGTGCTAGGATTGTGCCTTCGATAGCTAGATTGACATCTCCATTTTGCTGTGAGCTTAACTGACTTGCACATGTCACATTTGATGGAATCTGAGCTTATATTTTGACCTAGAATCTTTGTAGGTACGTTCTAAGCAAACCTTCACGAGACTTCAACTCGTCCACTAGGACACTTAGTGGTTTAAAAGGCTTAGTGCATACGCAAATGCATTCGAGAGACCAGCGACAGTGGTATAGGTAGAATTTCCTAGTTTGTTTTACTTGAGGACAGTAAAATTCAGGTTTGGGGGTATTTGATGAGTGCTAAAAGTGCATATTTCTATATATTTTTCTTGGCATTTAACTCATCTTTTGTGCATTAATTCTACATTTTATCCCATATTCTGTATTTTCATTTTTTCAAGAATAATATTTTTCTTACTTAATTTTGCATTTTTAGGTAATAAATAAAGTTTGGATGAATAGCAGAGCGGAAAAGAGCAGAAAAGTAGTGAAAAGCCGGAAGAAATTACGCAAGGAAGACGCAAAGAATGGAGCGCACGTCCAAAAAGCTAGGAATGGGCTCAAGAAGGAAGAATTGTTCTTAAAGAGATATGGGCTTGGCATACCCAAGGCCCAAAACCCTTACCCAAACCCATTTTCTATATCCATACCCGCCTCCATTCTCAGCCGTTAGATCGGATCCATCTCATCATCCAATGGTCGCTTCTTCATCGTTCATCAAAATCTGAAGTCCCTGCAAAACACCATAGTACCTAAATTCCAAGCCTTCAGATTAGATCACATTTAGATCCTACGGTCGCTTCTTTTCTGCGCATCAAACCTCGATATTTCCGCTTAACACTACAACACCTAACTCCATCTGGTGTCGTCAATTTTGTTGTATCTCATAATCCAACGGTCTCCACATACCTCTCCATCGTAGCCGTTCGATTCAATCTATATGGGATCATCCAACGCTCTTTACTCGATGTTCATCAAAGTTCTCTATCCCTGCTTCACACCCTAGTCACCGAACCCTATTACCCAACCAAACGGACCCTTCTTCTCCATCGGGTTCTTCCTCTCTTCTTCCCAAACAACAGAGAGCTGCTCTGCAACTCCATCACCTCCACCAGCTACACCTTCTTCTCGAACCACACCACCACACAACCACCCGACAACATCACTTTCTCCAACCCTCTAGCCTAGTTGCTTTTTCAAACCCACATCTCTCTGACCTAGGTGTGGAGTTGATGAAACAACTCGAGCTAGGGTTGCAGTACAAAATTGAGGGCAGGAAAAGCTTCAGAAGAGCAGAGGGGACATACCCAAAGCATGGGTCGAGCTCAATTCAGGAAATTGGTGAGAGAATTTGATTTTCCCCAAAAAATTAGGGTTTCGAATTAGGGTTTTATATTTGGTTGTAAACTATAAATAGGAAGTGATGTAGGATGTTAAAGGTTGTGCTTGGGTTAGCCGAGACACCCCCTAATTGGGTTAATTTAATTTCACTGTTAATTTTTAGGGTTCTTGTTTTGCAATTTTCATTCACTGTTTAGTAGTTTAAATGTTGTGTTGTTCCTGTTAAATGTGTGTTGTTTAAATGTGTGTTGTTTAAATGTGTGTTACTGTTTTGCCATTGTAGTTTAAATGTGTGTTGTTCCTGTTAATCATGTTTAGTTCCATTGTAGTGTTAATTATGTTCTGAGTTCACTGTTGAGGCTCAGATGAAACCTTAGTGCACTAATGAATGATGAATTGCTAGGAAGGCCTGTTTTGCTTGAGTAATGGGAAGAAGTTGGTGCTCTGATATGCCTGTGATTGACTGTGCTTTCAAAAGACAGTCAATGCTAGGGGAAAATCAGTGAGCAAGCTGATTCTCTTCCCATTCTAGTTGGATGCTTAAGTTTTTGCATTGTTTAGCTAGGACACAAGGTGGATTCAAAGCCTTAGTTTAACTCACATTTTGTTTTCACAGTCACTTGCAACTTAACTGTTTTGTTACTTCTTCTCCTCCCTGCCCTTGGCTCACAGCCTTGGTTTCTTTGGTTTTGTTTCCTGTTTTGTCACTGTTTTGAATCTCTTGTTTTGTCAATTGTTAGCTTCTCAAATGTTAGGATTAGTTTACTGTTGTGTGTCAATGCTAGGTTAGAGCCTTAGAGCATTGAGTTGATTGAGAAGTGGGGAGAAACTAGTGCTCACTAGTGACTGTGAGCAAGCTGGTTCTCTTCCCACTCTAGATGAATGCCTAAAGCCATTGCCTTGGCTTTGCTTTGTTTTCTTTTTTCTTTTTTTACTTCATTGTCAGCTTATCTTCACACCCCTGACCTTGGCTTAGGCCTTGGTTCCATTGTTCTCTGCTTGTAGTTTCATTGTTCTGTCACCTTCTCATAATACTTTTGTGCTGTTTGCTTTTGCCATTGTAAATTTTCATCCTTTTGCCCTGTGTTGCTTCCATGTATATACCATTGTCACTTTTTCTTTGTACCTGTCATTGTAAATGCCATCCTTGGACCTGTGTGATTTAGTGCCCTGCCTGCACAGCTCCTGCTCTCCCTTTCCCTGCTGAGCACCTGCCCTTTGCACTGCTGCTGCTACTACTTGCTGTTGCTTCTGCTGCTGCTGTGCACTGCTTCTGCTACTGCTGAAGCCCAGATTCATTACAAAAGCCCACTGTGGACTTAATCAAAGCCCAGGTGAAAAGCTAAAGCCCAATTCACAGTCACTGTTAGCCCAAGGCCCAGTGCAATTCAAAAGACCAAAAGCCCATAAGTTCACAGTCAATCCAAACCCACTGAGCCCAAAACCATTTCATTGTTACAACAAACCCATTAAGCCCAATTTACTCAAAGGGTATTCAAAGCCCAACAGTTCCAAAGGGTATTCATAACCCATTGGTACCACAACCCTTAGATACCTAAAGCCCAATAGCAATTTAGAACCCAAATAGCTAGAAACTCCAAACACTCCCAATCTCTGTGGATCGACCCGTACTTGCACGAGCTACAACCGACGACCGTGCACTTGCGGTATTACTGTAGGCCTGCGTTTCATTTCGCTTCAATTTTATACACTTTTCCGGGCCCACCAAGTTTTTGGCGCCGCTGCCGGGGATTGGTGCTGTGTTTTTCTTGTAGTTTTATTAGCTATTTTTGCATTTCACTGCATAGCATTTGCATGCATGCTTCATTCATTTGCTGTTGGACCTGCTGTTCTGAACCTGTTTTTTCCTCTGCTGGGACGCCACCAAGGAAAAGAACCAAAGCCCAACTGGGTTTTTGCAACAATATCAGAGCAGCTGGGCTGTGCTTAAAAGGTAACCCATTTAAGAGAACCCGAATTGTGGGCTTCCAATTTTAATTGTGGGCTTGTAATATTAAAGCCAATTTTTGGGCTTTTTATTTTCTGTTGGGTTTGTAATTAATTTTTGTGGGCTTGTTTGTTTAATTTGTGGGCTTGTATTTAATTTTTGTGAGCTTGTTTAATTTGGACTTGTATTTTGTATTCTGGGTTTTTAAACCCAGCTGAGCTTGTAATCGATCACGCTAGGTTAACTCGTTAGTGGGCCGAGTACCCAAATTCTAGGCCGAGATTTTGGACTCAGTTTCACCAAACGTTTTCAAACCAGCTGAGCCAAAGCAAACACAAAACCAACAGTGGGCTTGCTCCCATTCAAAAACCAAATTTTATTTTCTGTTAAAAAAAAAAAAAAAAAAAAACCAAAATTTTGCTCCTAATTTCAAAAACCAAAACTTTTCTCCCATTCAAAAAAAACCAAATTTTACTTGCTCCCACATTAACAACCAAATTTTGTTTTTCATTCCCATCAAAACCAAAATTTTCCCAAAAATCCAAACCCATTAAAACCAAATATTTTTCCCAAAAATCCAAACCCTTTAAAACCAAATAGTGGGCTTTGTGTCTTTACAATATGGGCCAACCTCGTGCTCTCCATGAATACATGTATCCGACAATAAAAATTCCATTATCATGTATTTTTTTACCTCAAACAAATAACCCTTTTAAAATAAATGCAAGCATGATACGAATACTTCCTATATTTCGAGGGTTCGATTCTGAGAACCCCTATACTCATGTAAGAGAGTTTGAACAAATTTGTCGGACTATGCAACCTGATCATATGTCCGAAGACTCTTTGAAATTGCGTTTGTTTACATTTTCTCTAAAGGAAAGGGCCAAAACATGGTTTTACGGTTTGAGACCACAATCAATCAACACTTGGGACCAACTCACAGATCTATTTTTCAAAAAATTCTTTCCACATCATAGGACCATCGCTATTCGTCAAAATATCAATTGTTTTGTCCAGTTGGATGAGGAAACTGTTTTTGACTATTTTGAACGTTTTAATGATTTGTTGAGCGAATGTCCACACCATGGATTTGAGAAGTGGAGACTTGTCGCTATCCTCTATGAGGGACTAGACTTTAAATCTCGAGCCATGGTTGAGTGTATGTGTAATGGTGAATTTCTTGATAAAACTGTGGATGATGCATGGAAATTTTTAGCTGAGATTGCAGAGAAAACCCGTCACTGGGAGTCCATTAGGGAAACTGAGACACTGTCACATGATATTGGTGGTAATGAATTGAACTTTGGAAATAGCATGTCTAGTCCTTCTCATGTGTATGATATTGAATATGAACCTAATCTAGAGGAACATGAGTTGACTAATGACACCACAACTGCTAATAGGGACAAGTATGCATATTACTATGATGATGATGATGATGATGATGATGATGTTATGTTAGAAGAACATGTATATACTGAAAATGTTATGGAACCTTTGGGTTCAAATACATTAGGCGTCTCTGCCCCGACCTTAATGCATGATATGTCTTCTAGTATTCCATGTGATGTTTCCCCTGATGAGCCGATACACGAGAATAAATCTGTTGATGATGTTGATGATTCTGATTGTGATCTTGCCAATTTGATTGATGATTGTGAGCATGATGTGACATGTGTAGATGAGTTAGGAGATTTTGATTTGATTGATAATGATATGCCTATTCTTCTACCTAAGTCACAATCTGATGGCCTTCCACCCAACCTAGATTTGGTTTGTACCCATATTGTCAAACCGATTTTTCTGAAAATTCCTAATCTAGGATTGGAACTGTATGCTTCCCAAGTCCTTTGGACTATTTGCTTCTAAGTATAATATCTTTGAGGAACCACAGTTGGAATAGCATGTTTGCCCGTCCCTAGCACAGTTCATTTGAGCTAGACCTTGTGCATGATGAACCCCCAAAACTGCGCGATTTTGTTTTCAAAATTATATCTTCTGTAAAATCCAGGTTTGGGGGTAGCTCATTTTGTTTCACAGTTTCACTTGCGTTTCTTCCTATTATATTGTGTGAAGCTGTTGAAACCTCTACACTTTGTCTTTTGGGTTGATCCTCAACTCTTTAGATTGTTAGTGTATGGTGAATTTTTGTATATAATCCAGTAGATAAAATTTCTTAAAAACCTTTTGTTCCTTTTGTATATATTTTGCTAATCCAATATGATCTCGGCTGACATATGTTGGATTCTTGCCTTGAATAACGGAGTTCTAATATTGCTTTCGCCGAAATCGGGTATTCTCTTTCCTTTTTCTCTACTCAACATGATCCTCTTCGTATGTTGTATTATAATTTTGTTCATATTTTGAAACATTGAGGACAATGTTTAGTTTAGGTTTGGGGGTGAAAAGTAGATACTTTGATAATATGCCATAATTGAAAACAAGAACTCCTTCTTTTGAAAAAAATGAAAAATGAAAAAAAAAAAATTAAAAATTGAAAAAAAAAAAAAACATAAAAAATGGAGCTCATTTACCTTGAAATGTTGACTCTTGTGCAAATATGTAATTATTAGGAGTCTTAGTCTAGATATTTAGGCACCCTGATTCTAGCACAATTCACATAGTGATAAGAAATTTGCACGCGCACGATCTACCAATACATGTATAGCCTCGATCTTCAAGGTGTTTGATAGGAAGTCACGATTGCCAATCACTTTAGAATACTGAACGAAACTTGACTAGCTTGTTCTTTGGTTGGTTGGGATAGAAGGTGGAGGTTACATTAAGAAAGACAACCATCGAATTTAACTGGGTGCATCAAAAAGGGCTACCTCTTGCAAAGTGTCATGTAATTTTGTTTCCTTTTGTATATGTATCAAAAGTGTTTCCTTATCCAAAAAAAAAAAAAAAAAAAAAAAAAAAAAAAAAAAAACGATGTTTATTCAAAAAAAAAAAAATCAGAAAAATACAAAAAAAAAAAAAAAAAATCAAGTATTTATCAATTCCATCATCTCTTGTTCCAAAAATAAAAGAGAGTAGTCAATGTAAATAAGAGTCATGTAAAGAGTCTTTTGTTGTTTCATTGTAATAAGCAAGGAGGGTGTATGCCATTGATGTACAACGCGAGTAATTGTGAAATACCTCCAACTCATTCACAATTCTCGTAAAGTCCGGACAGCTAGCTAGATTTCGACCTTGGTTCTTAGCCTGAGAAACTATCTCTTGGTGATTAGTAGTCATAACATCCGATCTTTCTTTACACATGTGTAGATACACTTTACACTCTTATCACATGTCCTTATTTGTTATCAGTGCTAGGATTGTGCCTTCGATAGCTAGATTGACATCTCCATTTTGCTGTGAGCTTAACTGACTTGCACATGTCACATTTGATGGAATCTGAGCTTATATTTTGACCTAGAACTTTGTAGGTACGTTCTAAGCAAACCTTCACGAGACTTCAACTCGTCCACTAGGGACACTTAGTGGTTTAAAAGGCTTAGTGCATACGCTAAATGCATTCGAGAGACCAGCGACAGTGGTATAGGTAGGATTTCCTTAGTTTTGTTTTACTTGAGGACAAGTAAAATTCAGGTTTGGGGGTATTTGATGAGTGCTAAAAAGTGCATATTTCTATATATTTTTCTTGGCATTTAACTCATCTTTTGTGCATTAATTCTACATTTTATCCCATATTCTGTATTAATTCTACATTTTATCCCATATTCTGTATTTTCATTGTTTTCAAGAATAAATATTTTTCTTACTTAATTTTGCATTTTTAGGTAATAAATAAAGTTTGGATGAATAGCAGAGCGGAAAAGAGCAGAAAAGTAGTGAAAAGCCGGAAGAAATTACGCAAGGAAGACGCAAAGAATGGAGCGCACGTCCAAAAAGCTAGGAATGGGCTCAAGAAGGAAGAATTGTTCTTAAAGAAGATATGGGATTGGCATACCCAAGGCCCAAAACCCTTACCCAAATCCATTTTCTATATCCATACCCGCCTCCATTCTCAGCCGTTAGATCGGATCCATCTCATCATCCAATGGTCGCTTCTTCATCGTTCATCAAAATCTGAAGTCCCTGCAAAACACCATAGTACCTAAATTCCAAGCCTTCAGATTAGATCACATTTAGATCCTACGGTCGCTTCTTTTCCTGCGAATCAAACCTCGATATTTCCGCTTAACACTACAACACCTAACTCCATCTGGTGTCGTCAATTTTGTTGTATCTCATAATCCAACGGTCGCCACATACCTCTCCATCGTAGCCGTTCGATTCAATCTATATGGGATCATCCAACGCTCTTTACTCGATGTTCATCAAAGTTCTCTATCCCTGCTTCACACCCTAGTCACCGAACCCTATTACCCAACCAAACGGACCCTTCTTCTCCATCGGGTTCTTCCTCTCTTCTTCCCAAACAACAGAGAGCTGCTCTGCAACTCCATCACCTCCACCAGCTACACCTTCTTCTCGAACCACACCACCACCACAACCACCCGACAACATCACTTTCTCCAACCCTCTAGCCTAGTTGCTTTTTCAAACCCACATCTCTCTGACCTAGGTGTGGAGTTGATGAAACAACTCGAGCTAGGGTTGTAGTACAAAATTGAGGGCAGGAAAAGCTTCAGAAGAGCAGAGGGGACATACCCAAAGCATGGGTCGAGCTCAATTCAGGAAATTGGTGAGAGAATTTGATTTTCCCCAAAAAATTAGGGTTTCGAATTAGGGTTTTATATTTGGTTGTAAACTATAAATAGGAAGTGATGTAGGATGTTAAAGGTTGTGCTTGGGTTAGCCGAGACACCCCCTAATTGGGTTAATTTAATTTCACTGTTAATTTTTAGGGTTCTTGTTTTGCAATTTTCATTCACTGTTTAGTAGTTTAAATGTTGTGTTGTTCCTGTTAAATGTGTGTTGTTTAAATGTGTGTTGTTTAAATGTGTGTTACTGTTTTGCCATTGTAGTTTAAATGTGTGTTGTTCCTGTTAATCATGTTTAGTTCCATTGTAGTGTTAATTATGTTCTGAGTTCACTGTTGAGGCTCAGATGAAACCTTAGTGCACTAATGAATGATGAATTGCTAGGAAGGCCTGTTTTGCTTGAGTAATGGGAAGAAGTTGGTGCTCTGATATGCCTGTGATTGACTGTGCTTTCAAAAGACAGTCAATGCTAGGGGAAAATCAGTGAGCAAGCTGATTCTCTTCCCATTCTAGTTGGATGATTAAGTTTTTGCATTGTTTAGCTAGGACACAAGGTGGATTCAAAGCCTTAGTTTAACCCACATTTTGTTTTCACAGTCACTTGCAACTTAACTGTTTTGTTACTTCTTCTCCTCCCTGCCCTTGGCTCACAGCCTTGGTTTCTTTGGTTTTGTTTCCTGTTTTGTCACTGTTTTGAATCTCTTGTTTTGTCAATTGTTAGCTTCTCAAATGTTAGGATTAGTTTACTGTTGTGTGTCAATGCTAGGTTAGAGACTTAGAGCATTGAGTTGATTGAGCAGTGGGGAGAAACTAGTGCTCACTAGTGACTGTGAGCAAGCTGGTTCTCTTCCCACTCTAGATGAATGCCTAAAGCCATTGCCTTGGCTTTGCTTTATTTTCTTTTTTCTTTTTTTACTTCATTGTCAGCTTATCTTCACACCCCTGCCCTTGGCTTAGGCCTTGGTTCCATTGTTCTCTGCTTGTAGTTTCATTGTTCCGTCACCTTCTCATAATACTTTTGTGCTGTTTGCTTTTGCCATTGTAAATTTTCATCCTTTTGCCCTGTGTTGCTTCCATGTATATACCATTGTCACTTTTTCTTTGTACCTGTCATTGTAAATGCCATCCTTGGCCCTGTGTGATTTAGTGCCCTGCCTGCACAGCTCCTGCTCTCCCTTTCCCTGCTGAGCACCTGCCCTTTGCACTGCTGCTGCTACTACTTGATGTTGCTTCTGCTGCTGCTGTGCACTGCTTCTGCTGCTGCTGTGCACTGCTTCTGCTACTGCTGAAGCCCAGATTCATTACAAAAGCCCACTGTGGACTTAATCAAAGCCCAGGTGAAAAGCTAAAGCCCAATTCACAGTCACTGTTAGCCCAAGGCCCAGTGCAATTCAAAAGACCAAAAGCCCATAAGTTCACAGTCAATCCAAACCCACTGAGCCCAAAACTATTTCATTGTTACAACAAACCCATTAAGCCCAATTTACTCAAAGGGTATTCAAAGCCCAACAATTCCAAAGGGTATTCATAACCCATTGGTACCACAACCCTTTGATACCTAAAGCCCAATAGCAATTTAGAACCCAAATAGCTAGAAACTCCAAACACTCCCAATCTCTGTGGATCGACCCGTACTTGCACGAGCTACAACCGACGACCGTGCACTTGCGGTATTACTGTAGGCCCGCGTTTCATTTCGCTTCAATTTTATACACTTTTCCGGGCCCACCAGCAGGTTTGTTAAAGAAGCTAAACATTTTCCTAGCTACTAGTCTGGTAATAGAGGATACTTTTTTTCCTCCAGTCTGTTATGATTGTTCAGGCAAAGCTAGAGAATAGAGGCTGGAACAACCAGATGATCATTAAGAAATTGCACATAGTAGAATCATACCAACTTTCTCAAGTAAAAGAGCCGCTGAAGACAAAGATGGTTCGTGGTATCTATGCAATATTATCAGTTACAATGATCAACTCAGAAGGCTCCTCATCAGGGGGAGTAAATCCACATAAGACTATGGATATTGGGTATGATGGACATTACGTCGTGTACTCTTTTTCCTTAGTCAAGGTTTTGTCCCACTGGGTTTTCCTTGTCAAGGTTTTAATGAGGCATGCGAGTCCACCGCTATCCGCAGTTCGACGTGTTGTACTCTTTTTCCTTCGTCCTGGTTTTTTTATCCCTCTGGGTTTTTCCGGGCAAGGTTTTAACGAGGAAACATCTGTGGGTTTATTATTGTTCTGAGAACTCATGTTTTCCTAAGTTCAGGTTGTGTCCCTCTGGATTTTCCTGACGAGGTTTTTAATGAGATAACAACTTAGAACAGTGATCATCATCTAAAGAGATGTACATATCCATAGAGTTTCTTGAAACACGACTATCGAATAATCGCTTGCATTGTTTTGGATCAGGTTTTTCCTAAATGGTTTTCCTAACACATCTTTGACAAAGGGAGAAATTTCATGGCAGCCAACACCACAATAAAAGCTCCAAGTGTTGTATTCCTGCTCTTTCGGCCAGTTTTTACCCTATTAGAATTTTCTGACGAAATTTTAACGAGAGAACGAATTTTATTACACTCTTTGTTCGAGTTTTATACCTTCGAATTTGACCAAGATGAAGCATCATTTTTGGAACGGTGGATCTCCAAGAGGAGTGTTATAGAACGAACCGTCTAGATATGTGGCCGACCCACCAAAAGTTACTAAGTATGTATAAGCGGCAAGCTTAATCCGCTTTTAGATTACCATTAGTTAATCTAATGACAAGTATCACTGTACAGTGACACCTGCTTGGACACATGGCAAGCCCATGTCCCTACCCACGATGCATGGGATGGTATATATACACCCATGGTCGGCATTTGTTGTAGATGTAACAAACACTTGAGAAATGAATTAGATACCTTTCTCCATTTCTGTCTCCGTCTATCCATTACTTATTTTGTGTTTATGGTGTTTAACAAAATACTTGTGTAACACTATTATATGTTGCCGGTTCACAATGATGTAATCAATACTACCATACGATACCGTTTCGATGAAATGGACTATAACAAAGTGTTTATTTTGACAGGTGGCCAACGAAAAACAGCGCTGCTGGAAATGCTGAGATGTACTAATCTTCCAAAATTGTCAACCATGATCAGGTCACATCGGTTCACATGTCACTCACGCTCATCATCACCTGGCACGTACGAGAATAGACCAAGGTAAGACCATGATTGAATCCTCATGGTCTAATAGACCGATTCAGGTATAGACCATCTACTCTTTCTGTTACTAGTGAAGTACTAGAAATTTGAGGTCTTTTACTCACTCAAGTAAGACCCTCTTGCTAACGGTTGTTATTAGGAATCACTCCTTAGAGCAAATCCTATGGGTAATGTAACTCTTTCGTTTTGAAAAAGTGATTACCAATTTGGTCTAATTAGAGGCCATTATGGGGACTACCAACCTTACTTTCACCCCTAACACTAGACGGGGGACAGTCCCCGTCTAAACTTTTTTTTTTTTACTTTGACGGGGACTGTCCCCCGTCTATCATTTTTTTGCTTTTTTTTTTCTTTGATGAGGGACTGTCCCCCGTCTATCATTTTTTTGCTTTTTTTTTCTTTGATGGGGACTGTCCCCCGTCTATCATTTTTTTTATTTTTTTTTTTGACTTTGACGGGGGACTGTCCCCCGTCTATAATTCTTTTTGTTTTTGTTTTTTACTTTAACGGGGATTGTCCCCCGTCTATGTAACTTTTTTGCTTTTTTTTGGACGGGGATTGTCCCCCGTCTAATGTTCCTTTTTAAATTTGTCCTCAGTGGCTTCACTCGTTCATATGAATAAGTCATTTTTCATATGAAAGAGTTAGTCTTCATTTGGGAACTACCCGTAGGATATGCTCTTAACTTATATGCTTAAAATTGTGATTAATATAATTTTCTCTGTTAGATTTTCTCTTAACCATAACAGGAGCAGTGTTATGTAACTATTATCCATTCATAGTCAACGCAGATACAATGCAACCAATTCATGGCATGTGATTTTTGATGATAAGATGAAAACCTCTCAAAAAACCTTAACACGGAGAATTCTCATTGTAAGCTACAAACCTCGAAAAACTCTCACTACTGTCCAACCAACCCATCTGACAAAAAATCAACCCGTGACAAAAATTCAAATTAAAGTTCATTCTCTTCTACTATCTCAATTATTCACATTAGACCATCCTTAAAGCCACCCGACACTTGTTATTCCATATACATCTTCTTAGTAATGTCTTCCACTTCCAAATCAAATGATACCTTCTTCGACAACCTAGTTTATCAAATCAAATCCACTATGCATATGCCTGCTAATCTTTTGCCACAAGTGTTTCAAAATCCTGAAAACATTTATACCAAACAAGAACCGGATTGAAAATGGTGCTTCACAGGTAAACTAGAGTTAGCAGGTAAACTCTGCAGCAATATTTCTTTTGAAACAACTAGAGTTAGCAACTTCATCAATGCCAACTGGGAGATGATTAGCAGGATCAAAATGGAAATATGAAACAGAATAAGGAATTTTTACACTCTTAGACTCACAATAAAGATGACTAAAACACTCTTATAAAATGGGGCACAAGAGAGGTTTTTGATATGCTCATGGTCATTGTTGGAATACCGGATCTGATTTATAAATAACTGTTCACAATATTCATGGTTTGGATACTCATCAAAAGAATCCCCAAACATATTATCCATGACATTAGAGGCATCTTAAAACCAGCTGGAGTATATGAAGATGCTAAAAGACCTTATGGAAGGGATAAATTTGACGAGAATATGAAAGTGAAATTGACTATGAATGTTACTAGACCTCTCAAGTTTGGAAATGAATCTTATGAAACAACAACCACATCCCGATGGTTAGAATTTTCATATGCCCTCAATGACATCGAATTCTGTAAAGTTTGTTGTATCCTTGACTACCCCAACCAAATGTGTGTCACACCTACAACTCCAACTCCAACCAATCAACACATTACTCCCATCCAACACACCCATACACAAAACAAAAGGATATCATCATAGTGAAGCTCTAATTTATAGACCTTATGATAGACACATTTATGTGTCTATTTTCATCTCTTTTGTGTATTTTGTTAGTACCCATTTGTTCTTATTACGGTGTTTTTATGTTTGTTTAGGTGTTTTTGGAGAAAATACCCTTCTGTGGAAAGAGTTGCTCAAAAAGTGATGATTTACACCCCGCAGAAAAGTACTAAAGGCACCCCAGAAATGCACCGGAAACGTCCAAGAAATGTCCCGGAGGAACCTTGAAAAATTACTATTTCCACCCAAGAATTACTATTTCAGCCCAAATTGCTAAAGGGACACCCGTACAGGATTAGGGGGAGGCCAGTTTTCTTCCCAAATTCAAATTCCAAAATTGGTGGGAAACTTAATATCGTCTGCATGATTTGGAGTTGAATTTTTGGACGTGTTTTTGCGAGATTCAACACCTGAAATCAATTGGGCTGGGCTTGAATTCACAGGACAGAGTTAGTACAAGCATTTTGATCGAGCAAAATGGGCCAAGTAAGCCGTGGGAGGAAATCAAAGTTAAACAGGGGAAGATATTATCGGGTGCACTGTGAGCTAAATTTGGAAAGTTTGTGGACAAACAGGGAAGATATCTTCTCTTATAAAGTTTGTATGTGGCTTATGGAAGTATTACAACTCATTTGCGCAGGCAGAAGAGGTGGAAAAGATCGTATCTTGGCTGACGTGAAGAAAAATAAAAAAAATATATTTTCCCGAGTAAATGAGAATTATATGGAGTTATTGCGAGGGATTAAATGCTGCTGTTGGGTATAAATTAACTCCTTGGGTCGAGTAGAAGGGCTGTCGAGAGTTGGGGAGGAGAGAAGGAACGCTGCAGAATCGAGAACCATGTTCTCTCTGCTGCTGCTGCCATTGATGAAGATGAAGAACACGAAGAACGGACTCGCAGCAGCAGTCGTTTATCAACAGTGTCTAAGACGCACACTCGTGGGTCGTAGTTCGTCGTACAACAGCAGTTATCATTTATCGTTCTTCTTGTAACAGCTGAACAGCGCCTTTGCCAACATTATTCTGTTGCGATTTTTCTGTTCAATTGTTTTACACCTTTTCATCATTTGTAAACCACTTTTTGAGCAATAAATAATTATTTTGAGAGCATTTTTACTATGATGAGCTAAAACCCAACACTGGGACGACGGAGGAGGCCAAACTTCATACTTGGGGTAATTTCATTAATTCTTTTTAAGACTTTTGCATTAATTTAAAATTGAAATATGATTTGAATTAATTGGTTGTTATTTAATTTGATGATGTATGCTTGGCTTAGGTGTTTTGATACATCATGCTTAGGACTTACAATCAATGTTTTGAAAATCTACTTTGGCAAAATAAGAGTCCATATAATTTATGTTTTGAGCGATTATTGTTGAGAATAAATCATTGAGCCCTATGTTATGAAAATTGGCCGAATCATTAGTCCCAGTACCTCTCGCCCATTGTGACAAATATTGTGTACATATTTTTATTTTTAAATCTTTACAAGTCCGAGCAACGAACTTTTACTACCACTTTCAAGACTATAACAAAATGGCGCCGGCGACGCGGACTTGTATATAGATTGATTTTTTTTTTATTATTATTAGGTTTATTATTTTTTTTAGAATTGTTTGTTCCTTTTTACTTTGTCTTTTTTCTTTGATTTACAGGTTCTAAGTGGAGCACTAAGGACTTGGAGAGGAAAAAGCTTAAAGCGAAAAGCGAAAAGAGAAGAAAAAATGACAATTTTAGGATTTAATTTTTAATTTTTTTAGAGTGTGTGAGGAAAACTGTATTTTTTTTTTTTATTTATTTTGGACTTTGGACTTTAAACAATTGGACTTTATTTTTTTAACCCTACGAAAGGGTCTTATTATTAATAAAAAAAAATTATATATAAACTGTGTGCAGGGAAGGACGACGATTACTATATCGTCTCGGCCCCTCGGGTTCGTACATGACATAGGAGTCGTGGCCCGAGTCGACTTCAACGGTTCATCCCCCGTATGGTACGGGAGGTAAGTCCATCGAAACACTCGCGAATCTCCTGTAAGCGAGTTACTGCATTCCTTAAGGTGATTCATTGATTGAGGACGAATTTGGACTGTTTTTAAATTCCTAGTAAAGGGCAAGGCCTGGCCAATACAAGATAAGGGTTCGGATTTCATCACCGCTCCCTTCTTGCCCGCCTTAGGAAAACGAAACCTAACGCGAACCCAAGCTTAAAATTTGGAATAGAACGAGACCGATAGGGTAACGAGCTTAATAGGAAACTCGTTCGAAAAATATTGGTTGCTCTTTAAGCACACTCCAAAGTTCATGATGGTTTCTGTGAGTTGAATGCGTGACTGCGCCGTCCTGTGATAGCGGTGAGGCCTTGGGTATCAAAGCTCCACTGAGCTTCCCTCGCCTCAGTTCAACTTATTTTGACTCGGATTGATTCCAGAGGGGTTTGCTCAAATTGCAACGAATTCCCTTCCGAAAGATAGAAGCTGGTCTAGAAACAATCTAAGTGGAGCCATCATGCTTTTTGTTTGCTAGAAATCTTTAGGTTTGTTTTGGTGGAGTCGAGTCGGCCTTGTTTGTGGTTGTGTAGAATTCCCTTGCAATTAAGAATGTCGAGCTGGTATGATAGAAGCCAATACAATGAATATCGAACTGAATTTGAATATGGACATCATCCTTTTTATGACCATGTTGGGAATAGTGGTTGGGAACGCCATCCTTTGGAAGGATATGGGTCATACCCTGGTGAGCCAAATTACTATCCACACATGCATCAGTCTTACGAGCAAGAAGATTATAGTACTAGTTCTTCGTATCTAGAGGAGACAATCAAACTATTGAAAACTAGTCCCTATTATTATCCTTCTGAACCTGTTCTTCCTCTAGAAGAGTCTCTCAAACAATTAACTGAGAATACAAATAGGTTTGTGTTAGAAATGAATAAACAAAATGCACCCATGAGTGAACCTTTTATACACAATACCATAAGGAAGCCATGTGAGTCGATTCAAAAGATTTTATTAGAGGCCCAGAACAGAACTGCTCAAGATAGTCTTAATTTCCAATATAGTGTTTCCAATAGTACCCTTGAAAATGAGGATAGTTGTTTGCCTAATTTAGAGGACGAGGTTAGAATTGGTAACACTACTTGTTTTGATAAGGTTCGATCTTTTTCATGTTATTATAGTGATGATTATGATGAGGATAGTATTGATGAAGAACATGAAATATGTAGGCATAGTGATCAGGAATTTGTTACTCCGATTGAGATTTATAATGATAGTGTTGTTTCTAATAAAAATCCAAATAATTTTAATAATTATTCACCTATTCAAAAGGACGAGTATTTAACTAGAGATACCACCGTTTTAGACGATGTAGTTCATGATCCTTTAGCCTACAGAGTATTGGACAATCCATTATTTGATGAACTTATTAATAGATCGGAGGAAGTAACTTTGATTAACACCTTAGTTAATGAGCCTTTATATGAAACTTTCTCTGATAATCCTTTATATGATTGTGATGATGGTTTAGAGGAAAGAGTTTACCCTGAGAATACTGTTTTAGAATCTAGCGATTTAGAAATACTAGTCTTAGAAGATGATAAACTCGTAGAAATGAGTGAGGATGAACCCAACTTAGAAGAATCTATTGACCATTTACAGGAATCTGATGACCTAGAAATTAGGGAAATTGTGACTAGTCTTCCTAGAGACACAGAAAACTCTAAGTTTGGGGGTGAGTATCATTCTCCATGTGCTTTAACTCTTAGTAAGGTCCCTCACTTGGGACTTGACATCAATTCCTCACCCATCTTACGAGACTATCTTCGTACTCGTTTTCCAGAACCTAGTGATATCCAGGAAGAAGTTCAGTCGTTAGAAACCCATCCTCTGGTTGATGTGGTTTGCCCAGGCTATGATCCCCAGATTGACTTTGTTTTCCCACCAAATAGTTTTCTTCCAACTGTGGGAACGTTTATATTCCAAATGTTTCGAATATTAAGTTGTGAGACTAAACCTAAATGCCTTAGGAAATTAGAATCGATACATTTGCTTAAGAATGACCACTATTCTCACTGTGGTCAATTTTGTAAGTCATATCTGATTGACTTAGAGGATCCGCAATTATTTAGGTTATTACTTTGTGATTCCAAGTTCTTATTTGAGTTTTTCCAGACTCTAGGACCTAATAATTTGGATCCAACCTATGAACCAATGAAAATATTCTATTTAGACCCTTTCATAGAACCTGAACCTGAACCGCAATTAGCGATAGTTTTCAGGAAACTAGGTAAGGGCATGCTTTTCTTGTCCATTTTCTTGGTTCACTGCAGTTTTCTATGGTCAACTCTTTTTGGTTTTGAAGACCCACAGTTATTTCGACTGTTAATTTATGGTTCGAGTTGACCAATCCTTTTCTAAGTCTGGATGAAGACTTTAAACTTAGCACTTCTTGGGAGGTAACCCAATCTCATGCAACATGGTAATATCTTTCCTTAACTCTTTTTCTTCAAGTGGTAACAGTTTCTCCTTGTTCATGCTTTTAATTTTATCTTTAGAACATTGAGGACAATGTTATATTTAAGTTTGGGGGTGGGGAAGAAACTTTTTGTTAGTTTTAAGTTGCAATAAATAAACTCCAGAGCCTAGAAATTTACGCCTATTAAAGATAGCACTAACCAATCTAAGTGGATGGAAACATTTTTGTTTTAGGAGCTGAGGAACCAATCTGACTAGATGGAAACATCTATAGAGTCTATTCATAAAAGCACAGAGCTCAGGTGTTAGAAATAACATGATAGTTTCGCCATATCTCGTCGAGTCCTTTTCACTTTCTATTTTTTCTTTTATTTCAAGTGATTTGGTGGGGCACACGATTCAAGTTGTTACCTTTGCTAGGGTGAAATAGAGTGACTGAGTTACCTTTTCAAAAAAAAAAAAAAATTAGACCGGACCAGTTAGACCAATCGGAATAAGTATTAACACTTGGATAGCAATATGCGTGTGTTCTCCCTGTTTCCGTCGCCTAAGCAAGCGTGGAATGCAGGACCCGTGGGAACTATCGTGTAATCTGCTGACAAGAAGCATGCGCTTGGATCAAAAAGATCTATTCATGTCGTTAAGTTAAAAAAAAAAATGGTTATTGTTTTGTGTAGTCAACTGCTGGTTCCCTTGTATTTGCCAGTTTGTTGATCTAGATTTAAGTTATTGACCCCTGGTTCCCTTGTATATGCCAGTGTGTTAATATTAGTCAGACCGGTATCTCAGTCATTTAGGTTAGGTTCATCTTGGCAGAGGCCTTCAGACAGATATGGGAAACACCGTTCACTTTTCAACCATCTACATTTTTCTTTTTCCATCTTCTTAATCTTTTCATGTGATTAGTCTGACTCCGAGTATGATGTCCATTGTGAAACTATCTTAGTAGAGCTCTGTCACTTATATGAATTTTAGTATGCTTGAGTGCAAACTCGTGTACAGCAATTGGAATTTCGCATCAGGGTTCTTCCTCTTAGAGTCAATAATTGTATGCCAACCAAGGAGGTTCTTTAGTGCTTTCCAAGGTTCTGCGTAGATAGCTAGGGTCTGGAGTATTGGTTTTTGTGGGTACACCTCTGATAAACCCACCCGAGATTAACTCGGTAACTTTTCAAGAATAAAATTTGCTCGAGGACTAGCAAATAATAAGTTTGGGGGTATTTGATAGACACATTTATGTGTCTATTTTCATCTCTTTTGTGTATTTTTTTAGTACCCATTTGTTCTTATTACGGTGTTTTTATGTTTGTTTAGGTGTTTTTGGAGAAAATACCCTTTTGTGGAAAGAGTTGCTCAAAAAGTGATGATTTACACCCCGGAGAAAAGTACTAAAGGCACCCCAGAAATGCACCGGAAACGTCCCAGAAATGTCCCGGAGGAACCTTGAAAAATTACTATTTCCACCCAAGAATTACTATTTCAGCCCAAATTGCTAAAGGGACACCCGTACAGGATTAGGGGGAGGCCAGTTTTCTTCCCAAATTCAAATTCCAAAATTGGCGGGAAACTTAATCATCGTCTGCATGATTTGGAGTTGAATTTTTGGACGTGTTTTTGCGAGATTCAACACCTGAAATCAATTGGGATGGGCTTGAATTCACAGGACAGAGTTAGTACAAGCATTTTGATCGAGCAAAATGGGCCAAGTAAGCCGTGGGAGGAAATCAAAGTTAAACAGGGGAAGATATTATCGGGTGCACTGTGAGTTAAATTTGGAAAGTTTTTGGACAAACAGGGGAAGATATCTTCTCTTATAAAGTTTGTATGTGGCTTATGGAAGTATTACAACTCATTTGCGCAGGCAGAAGAGGTGGAAAAGATCGTATCTTGGCTGACAGTGAAGAAAATAAAAAAAATATATTTTCCCGAGTAAATGAGAATTATATGGAGTTATTGCGAGGGATTCAATGTTGTTGTTGGGTATAAATTAACTCCTTGGGTCGAGTAGAAGGGCTGTCGAGAGTTGGGGAGGAGAGAAGGAACGCTGCAGAATCGAGAACCATGATTTCTCTCTGCTGCTGCTGCTGCCATTGATGAAGATGAAGAACACGAAGAACGGACTCGCAGCAGCAGTCGTTTATCAACAGTGTATAAGACGCACACTCGTGGGTCGTAGTTCGTCGTACAACAGCAGTTATCATTTATCGTTCTTCTTGTAACAGCTGAACAACGCCTTTGCAACAATTATTTCTGTTGCGATTTTTCTGTTCAATTGTTTTACACCTTTTCATCATTTGTAAACCACTTTTTGAGCAATAAATAATTATTTTGAGAGCATTTTTACTATGATGAGCTAAAACCCAACACTGGGACGACGGAGGAGGCCAAACTTCATACTTGGGGTAATTTCATTAATTCTTTTTAAGACTTTTGCATTAATTTAAAATTGAAATATGATTTGAATCAATTGGTTGTTATTTAATTTGATGATGTATGCTTGGCTTAGGTGTTTTGATACATCATGCTTAGGACTTACAATCAATGTTTTGAAAATCTAATTTGGCAAAATAAGAGTCCATATAATTTATGTTTTGAGCGATTATTGTTGAGAATAAATCATTGAGCCCTATGTTATGAAAATTGGCCGAATCATTAGTCCCAATACCTCTCGCCCATTGTGACAAATATTGTGTACATATTTTTATTTTTAAATCTTTACAAGTCCGAGCAACGAACTTTTACTACCACTTCCAAGACTATAACACCTTACTCTGATCAAGATGTTTCTATGGAGTTTGAAGTCAAAATAAACATGCTAAGAAGCTCGAGTTAGAGAATTCCATAACAAAAATTGGGTCCTCATCTTCATTTCCTGTATTAGAGGTATGAGCAGCACCAAACATGCTGAGGTGTATCTTTGGTGCTACTCAGACCTCTAATGCATGAATAAGGAAAACAACCAACACCAAAATGTGGTTTCCTGTCAACTCAGAAACAAGAAACTCGCACTTGAAAAAAGATCTCAAGGTACCTACAAGAAAGAGCTACCCAACTTGAAGGTTGTTGCCAGAACTTAAAGTCGTCGCCCCGCAGGCCGTAACTCCCCCGGTGCGCCATGATGAAGCTACGGCCTGGGCCTTAAAGCTAGGAAAATGCACGTTCATCTACCCTTGCAAGCATGCTCGTGGAGCATGATGCAGCTAACTTAGCTTACACACCGTTCCAACTCACCCTTGATCCGCAAAGGGTTTATAAAAAAGCAAGAACTTTCTTAAAACGTCAAAAACGGCCTTTTGAGGCCCTAAACGATGGAATTTGGTTATATTCTGGTGAACATGTGGATATATAGATCAACATGTCATGATGTTTGGGCCGTTTCCCATCAAAATGGACTCCTCTTAAGCTAAATTACGATACTCGGGTTTTTTAGCCTCAAAATAGGCTATAGCTTGCTCTTCGAAGCTTGATAGGAAGTATGAGCATCCACTTGATGGCATGCAACTAAGCCTCATTAATTTTGACCACAATCATCTCTTGAATCGAACTACCGATCTTAGATGATATGAGGGGCCAATCTGCCGCAATCATCTCGCAATTAGATGATATGAGCGACAAAGTGCTGGACCGGCAATGCTGCAACTCATTGCGGATGCCTACATATGCTTCCCAACTCTAAAGGGATCAAGCACAGACCGTAGTTCATCACGAAGGGACAGAAGCTTAACCAATTCATTTGCAAGGTCGTAGCCTAGCAAAAATGGTAATAGCCTGGTCCGTAGGCCATTCTGTCAAGATGCACAATGATTATGCATCATCGGGTCCGAGACATGGCATAGTGATGCCTAAGCATAAAATTCCCTCTTTGCAAGGCTACGCAGTTTATACTCTTCAGGCTAAGCTATGAAGCTTACTTGGTACATAGTCCGCATATGCACCTTCAACCAAGTACCCCTCCCTATATATGTCTTAATGGAATTTCTACAAGTATATTTAGGGGAGAAAATTGACATGCTTGCTTCACTGTTCATCGCAATGATTGCGTTACTTCGCAATGATTGTGTTTAATCGCAATGATTATCTAAGTGGCACCCCACTTACGAGTGGATATCCGGAAGACCGTCTGGGACGGTGGGTAGACAATGGGACTGATCATCCACACACGTTGGCAACTGGCCAAGGGTGTGCATTGTCAGGATCGGCTAGCATCCTACTTACGAGTGGCAACCTGGATGACTGTCAGGGACGGTGGGCAATTGGAAACTTTTTCACACGGTACTGTGCTAAAATATTGTCATTTTGATGACATCTTTAAACTTGTGAACCTTAGGGATTCCTGGGTAGTAGTGTGGGATGCCATCTAGGATACCTGGTCGAGATATCCTCTTGGCACTGGCCAATTGCGATTTTTGGTATTGTTGTGGGAACTTTTGGATTCTTGGGCAGGCGGTATGGGACGGTTTCTCAGAAGGTCTAAATTGTTGTTCACGATAACTTGAAGAAACCCGTGATTTCTGAGCATCTGGTATGGGAATTTTTCTCAAGAAATCCAAACCGAAGAGATTGTCCACAATAGTTTTTGGAATTTGAATTTCGGGAACGAAATTTTTTAAAGGGGTGAAGAGTGTAACACCCTGTGTTTTTTGCATAAAGCATGCTAAAAGATGCGCCATGGCCTGAGATTAAGCTTCATTTAAAGCTTCTATTGCGTGGTACGCGGTAGATTGGCTTAAGGCCAATGTCGCGCCAAAATGGCGCATTATGTTTGGCATTTGCCAAGGGTCAATGTTGCATCATCATGATGCATTAGGCCAGTTGGGTAGGTGGCCTTGAGCTTGCAGCGTAATAATTGCGCATTAAGAAAGTTATTGGCCTAGAATCAATATCGCACAATCATTGTGCATCAGGCCAGAGAGTGCTGGCCGAACGAGTATTGCGCAATCATTGCGAATGAACACAATCATTGCGAAGTAACGCAATCACTGCGATGAACAGTGAAGCAAGCATGTCAATTTTCTCCCCTAAACATACTTGTAGAAATTCCATTAAGACATATATAGGGAAGGGTACTTGGTTGAAGGTGCATATGCGGACTATGTACCAAGTAAGCTTCATAGCTTAGACAGAAGAATATAAATGATGCCTAAGGCTCATTTATAGCTGCGTATCCTTTTAAAGAGGGCATTTGATGCTTAGGCATCACTATGCCATGTCGCGGACCGATGATGCATAATCATTGTGCATCTTTAAGGAATGGCCTACAGACCAGGCTATTACCATTTTGCTAGGCTACGGCCTTGCAAACGAGTTGGTTAAGATTTTGTCCCTTCGTGATGAACTACGTTCTGTGCTTGATCCCTTTAGAGTAGGGAAGGGTACGTAGGCAATCGCAATGAGTTGCAGCATTTCCAGTCTAGCACTTTGTCGCTCATATCATCTAATTGCGAGATGATTGCGGCAGATTGGCCCCACATATCATCTAAGGTCGGTAGTTCGATGCAAGAGATGATTGTGGTCAAACTTGATGAGGCCTAGTTTCATGCCAACAAGTGGATGCTCATACTTCCTATCAAGCTTCGAAGAGCAAGATATAGCCTATTTGGAGGCTAAAAAAACCCGAGTGTCGTAATTAGCTCAAGAGGAGTCCATTTTTATGTCAGACCAAACATCAAGAAATGTTGATCTATATATCCACATGGTCACCAGAATATAGCCAAAATCCATCGTTTAGGGCTTCAAAAGGCGTTCTTGACGTTTTAAGAAATTTCTTGTTTTCTTAATAAACCCTTTGCGGATCAAGGGTGAGTTGGAACGGTGTGGAAGCTAAGTTATCTGCATCATGCTCCACGAGTATGCTTGTAAGGGCAGATGAACGTGCATTTGCCTAGCTTGAAGGCCCGGACTGTAGCTTCACACCCACCCACTCCATTCCCACCCCAAACACACACATAACCATTTTCCTTCCAACGCCCTTCTCATTCTAGCCCAAATCATGGGTAAAATGGATGTTAAATAATTATAAATCAAAAAGGGAAAACTAGAAAGTCAAGGAAAAAAGATCACAGTTTTGTGGATGAATGTAAGAATGTTGAACACTAAAAACACCAAAATTCTGAGATAAAAAGGATAACACCAAACAACCTCTCTCAAGAAAACCAAGGATGCTGCTACTGTCACTAGAGAGTTGCAATTATATTCAGAACAATGGCTTGGATAATAATGCCATGGAATTCTCCCCAACTGCTTTAGTGGTAAACATTTCACTCCCCTATAATATCTTATATATTTTTAGTCTATATGAATATTCAAATTATTTCCTATCATGCTTATATTATATACATAATATATTTCCTCCTATTCACCTTAGAATGCATTATACGATTATCAACAATTTTTATGAAGTTATATCTACAAGAATCATGCTAAAATATCCTTTAATCTCTTATTTTTGGCAATTATTTTCCTCTTTGGCCTAGAAATGTCAAGGCTTGGGCTCTAGAAATGATAAGAGGTACCTAAATCACATGATCAACAATTTAAACCTTGATGTTATCTTTCTTTCAGAAACAAAACAGGAGAAATAAAACTTAAGGAAACTTAAAAAGGACCCTAAAGTGCAAAACTATTGTTTTGTGGAACCAGGAGGTGCTAGTGGCACTGCTAGAGGTCTGTCTTTGATATGGAAAAATAATATCAAAATTGATATTATAGACTCCTCTCTAATCCATATTAATCTCATTGTTAAACCGCTCACAACCCTCCCTGGTTATTCACCGGTTACTATATAGCCCATATGATCTGGCTAAAAGAACTAAGTCATGAAGAGTACATTGAACACACTGCTCTCACCAACCATCTCTCTCATGGATGATTATCGGATATCTCAACATTCTTCTTCATGATTATGAAAAATATAGTGTCCACCCTATATATACTACTGAAGCCAATTTTTTTAATGACAAAATTCATGATTTTGATCTCATTGACATCGTATTTACTGGTTGTCCTTTTACTTGGTCAAACAAGAGATCTGGTCCTTCTCTAACTGAGCTGACACTAGATAGAGGGATAGCTTCTGAAAGGTGGCTAGTGTTTTTTTTACCAATACCACCATCTCTAACATGCTTTTTATTGGATTTTATCATCACCTTATCCTTCCCCAACTGGAAAAGTGGAAAAATTCCTTTTAAGTTCTTTGGACCTTGGCTAGACCATGATGAATGCAGGAAGATCATTGCTAAGTGTTGGAGAAAAAATTCTTATGGGTCAGCAGCTTTCTTTATTGCCAGAAAGCTAAAAAATATCAAGATTCTCATTAGAGTTTGGAACAAAGAAGTTTATGGCAATATCAAAACCAACACTGAAGACTGCAAGAATCACCTATATTGAATCCACAAGAACTACTTCAGATATGACAGGAGTAAACTGCTCAATGATGCGAGGAAAAAGGTGAGTGAATAGTATGACACTGAGGAGAAATTCAGAAAAACGAAAAGCAGGGATCAAGCTATGAAATTGGGAGACAGGAACACTAAGTACTTCCGTAGGTCCATTAAATGTAGAACTATAAGATATAAGATTGATTCAATACAAGATTCTATTGGGTCTTGGATCACTGAGGCCAAAGAGGTTGTTTCCTGCCTCACCAACCACTTAACCTAAATGGCTATTGTTGAGTGCCACCAGCTTACCCTTGACATCATCCATCTAATACCCACGTTCATTACCCAAAATGATAACAACATTCTAAATATAATCTGTGACATGTATAAAATCAAAAATATCCTCTTCCGCGTGGTGGGATACAAAGCCCCTGGTCCTGATGGTTTCCCACCAAAACAATTTTTCAAGCCAACTGGCACACTGTGGGGGATGATATTGTTAGAATAATCTAAAACTTATTCTCTTTAGGCCACATGCTTAAAGTAATGAACTCCATCTTTATCTCTTTAATCCTAAAGACTGAAAATCCCTCCTCTCCGAGCCATTTCAGATCCATCAGCTTATGCAACATAACCTGCAAAATCATCTCCAAACTCATAGCCAAAGATGAAACCTTTCTCCACAAAATCATATCTCCCTGCCAACCAGCTTTCCTTCCAAGAAGATAAATCTTCGTCAACATTGTTACATCTCATGACATAATTCACACTATGAGATCCAAAAAGGACAAAAGGTCCAGAATGGATTTATGGGTATCAAGATAGACACGGTATAAGCTTTTAACAGATTGGAATGAGACTTCCTCCTGGATATTATGAAGGAAATTGGGTTCAATGACCATTTCTGCAGCAAAATATCTCAATGTATTTCCACCTCAACCTCAGCTGTCTTCATCAACGGTTCTCCATATATTTTCTTTGAATCCCATAGAGGTATTAGGAAAAGTGACCCCTCTCCTCTTACTTTTTCCTCTTTTACATTGAAGCTCTTTCTAGGACTCTTATACAAGCTGAAGGAATGGGTATCATAACTGGAATAAAGATATGTAAAGGGGAACCTTCAATCAACCATCTCCTATTTTTCTGATGATTGTGTTAGAGCATTGCTCGGTCAAACTCGCATGCGTTTCTATCTCAAGCATGTTTGTCAATGTTAGTGATCAAAACTATAAGTCTTGATTTTTAGTCTACTATAGCTAAGTCTCAGACTAGGATATAAATTGTATTTGAGCTCAAGGACGTCATGGCGATTCATCATACAAGAAGAATAACTACTCAAGGAACCGGTGGAACTTCTCGACAAAAAGGTAGGTGAAGACTTGAACTTATCTGTCACTCAAAAGTCTATCTACTCTATCTCCAACTTCTTGAGACAAAAAGTCGTATGCTATATATAGACTTGGATTATACACATTTGGTATTTCGAGCTGAGTATACCTCGCCTATCTATATCTCGAAATATGTGTTGGTAAGTGTTTCGCTTCGACCATGTTTATCTTTACCTAGTGACGAAAGTCATGATATGTTTTAATCACTTTGAAAATTGCTTTGACGAGAAATGGTGTAACAACTGTATAACATCCTCTAAGAATGTTTCATTGGTTGGAATGAGAGTTTAGATTACATAACCAATGATGGACATAAGTATTGTTTTGGAAACACATATGTGCGTAAGTCCTATCCCTTGAACCAAATTTTGCGAACTTTGTTGATCAAGAGAAACCGAAAGAATGGCGAACTACCGAACTTCTCATTCCGAGAAATTCTGCTGGAGTTGACAAACTTGTTGCATGAGTACCAGTCCGCGAACCCAGTCCGCGAACAGGCGGTAAGTCTTTGCCGAGATTTTCTGCTGGAGTTTGTAAACTCTGCCCCGGTTGCTTAAATCCGCGAACCTAGTGTGCGAACTTAAGAAGGTTATATATCTGAAGATGATTTCTGGACTTAAACTTATAAAGACTAGGGAATGCAATTTGAAACAGTTCCTATAAAGTTCATGAACCGATTCGAGTGAATCAAATCATCTTTGCTTCAATTGTGTCTTGTGTAGTACATAAGATTTCCTTGCAATTGAACAACTCTCTAACTAGTTCATTTGAAGTCATTTGAACTAGTTATGGTGAAGAAGAATATGGTTGGTATGAAATGCTCATATGGCTAACATTTTGGTTAACTATTGTTGAACCAACAAATGTACACGTTTGGGTACGGTTAATAAACCTAAAAGCGTGCATTTCATTTGTGTATAACAAGCTAAGTTTTCGATCTAACGGTTGCGAAATATTAGCTTGAATCTAAATCAGGTTTTCATCTAACGGTGGATATTGTTTGCTTTGTGACCAAGGCGAAACCCTGATTTGAAAGACTATATAAAGGAGATATTTAGTATTGTGCAAAACTAATCCCCACACTTCACGTGTGATACTAGTTTGCGTGCTAGAGTCATTTCTCCTTTAACCTTTAGTTTTCTTCTTCTAAAACCAGGTTAACGACTTAAATACTTCATTGGGATTGTGAAGCCAGACCGATACTACTTTTATCGTAGTTGTGTGATCTGATATTACATCTTCTATCGTACGATTACAATCAGATTGATTGGATTTAGATTAATATCTCCGATAGGCAAGATATAAAAAGTAGTCACAAACATCTTCCGGTCATTGTTTGTGATTCCGCAACATCTTGTTTCGCTACCATACGATTAATATTGTTGTGAGGTGATTGATTTATCTAGGCTGTTCTTCGGGAATATAAGACGGATTATCAATTGGTTCATGTTCACCTTGATTATTATCAAAAGACGGAACAAAAACTTTAAGGTTTTTCTATGGGAGACAGATTGATCCTTTGATAGACTTGTCTGTGTGAGACAGATTTGTTTATTGTCAAATCCTCGATTTTGGGTCGTAGCAACTCTTAGTTGTGGGTGAGATCATCTAAGGGAATCAAGTGCGCAGTATCCTACTGGGATCATAGGCGTAGGGAGTGCAATTGTACCTTGGATCAGTGGGAGACTGATTGGGTTCAACTACAGTCCACTCCGAAGATTGCTTGGAGTAGGCTAGTGTCTGTAGTGGCTTAATACAGTGCGTGTAATCTGGACTAGGTCCTGGGGGTTTTCTACATTCGTGGTTTCCTCGTTAACAAAATTTCTGGTGTCCATGTTATTTCAGTTTCCGCATTATATTGTTTTATCTTTATAATTGAAATAATACATGTTGTGCGCTAGACCATCAATTAGAGTAATCCAACCTTTGGTTGTTGATTGTCATTGATTGATCCTTGGATATTGGTCTTTGGTACCATCCAAGTTATTCCTTGTATTTGATTAGTACTCGCAGTTTCTGTTTGAGGAAATCAAATCAAGAGAGAGAGATATAAACTCGTTGATGTACTTTTAATTGATTGAGTCTTGTTGATTCTCTTAAAAGTATATTCGAGTTTTTCCACACAAATTGCTAAGCGAAATATTGGGTGGTGTTGTTAGACCCCCGCTTTTTCAATTGGTATCAGAGCAGGAAAACACGTTCAAGACCTCAAAAGTCTGTGTTTGTAGCGATCTGACTCTATGGAAAAGAGTACTATCTCTGATAAATGCTTTACCAGAAATAAAAGTTCTATCTCGTCTAACTCTACTAAAGAGAAGGGTTCTACAATCTCGAATATAGATGAACCTTCTGTACAGACGAGACAGACTAACACTGACATGTGTACTTCCGATTACCCTTCAAATGTGATCCTCTCCATTAATGAACGGGATTCGGCCGAAGAGTGTGAATTGATTCTAAATCTTGTTAGAATCCAAGCTAATAGTTTCAATCGGTTGAAGCACCATGTCAATTTTCTACTTGGTGTAATAAGAGATTGCAAATCCAAAGGTAATACTGAAGTCCATTATTCGTGTACGTCTCTTGAAGCTAGCCTTAGAAGAGATTCCTTAGAAATTGAACATCGCCTGAGTAAGCTCTCTATTCAAGGATGCTCAAATCAATCTAATATGCCAAGTACTTCTGACACAACTAAAGGTTGGTTCATGCTCAGAAGTAAAAACAAAAGTCCCTTCCAGTAAAACGGATGTGCCTGAAGTCACCATCACTCAAGGATGTTGCATATCAAATGGAGGGAAGAAATCTTCTAACGATGATATTAAGACTGTACTATCTAATCATTTTGATGATCAGAAAGTATGTCTTGTCTGTGAGACAAAGAGTTCTGTTAAATGAAAGGGAACCTCTAGGTTGAAGAAAAACTCCTTGGTTCAACTTCAACACACCTCAGACTTAATTCTTAAAGGTGTAACTGACATTCGATGACTAAACCAATCGTTTTTCGTACTTACCCTGTGTATGCTACCAGGAAAGTCAGGTCAATGAGTTCCTCGAACACTCAAGAACAAAACATACGTCTTAATAAACATCGTCTAAAAGAATATCCTGTCGTGGTCTCTGGAAACAACGCTGCTCCTGCTGAGAAAGGAAGTTCATAATAAAGAAGAAAAATTGATGAAATGAGATGTAATCTGAAAAAGATAATTGAAGGGTATAAAGAATTTGTCAACATGTTGTCTTCCTCCTCAAACCAAAAATCTTCTGGTAAGAACTCAAACTATGTCTCGTATTTTGATGACAGTAAGTTTATGATAATTTCTCACATAAAAAGGAGTCCCTCTCTAGATTCAGGAGGAAAAAGAGACTTGACCATAAACACAAATCTCTTGATGAGCTTGTGTCTCATACTTGTGCTAATTAATCACAAGGGTTGAAGAGATTACTCATAAAAACCCTATTGAGTAAGATGTGTTAATTTCCAGGTATACTTTTGGCATTTGCATCTGTTAAGTTGAGCTATCTTCTTATCGTTCATAGCTAAGCTTTTTAATTGCAAACTTACTATTCTTAAAGTATTGTTTGTGTCTAAAGTATCTTCTCATTTTCGTTAGGAAGTCGTCTTTTGATGTTTTTTTTGCTACAACTTTGCTCAAAATTGCTTTCCTGAGTTATGAAATTTTTTCGAGGCTTTTGTTGCAAAAATCCTTGTTGGGATTTTTTTTGGGGGGTCAGGTTTTACTCGAATGGATATCCGTGTTCTGAGACGAGTCAACTGTTTAAGAAAACCCTAGAATCCCTTCCCTAAGAGACCCTTAAATATCAACCTATTAAGTTTCAAAAGTCACGTAACATACTCTAGGTTGGTTTCTGGGTTGTCAAGAATGTCTTCTTCTTCATCTTTCTATGGTGGTTTTGCAAGAGGATTCCTTGGTAAAGGTGTTGTTGATTCCAAGAAGAAAAGAACCCTTATAGATGAAGATCATCCTAATGCTTCATGTTATTTTGCCTATGTTAATGAGGATGCTGAAGAGGATGATATGATTTCTGCTGAAGTTGTTCATGACTTTCTTAAGTACTTTGGGGAAGCAAAACAACAGCTCATTGCTACTCTGAAAAGTGTTGATGCGCTGGAAACTGAGTTGGAAAAGGTTACCCTTGACCTTGGTCTCATAAAATCTCACATCAATGATTTTTCGTAAAGAGAATCACTACTCCGATGAGAAATTGGATGTTGTCAATTACAAGATCAAAGACCAGTTGTCTCGTGATGATTATGAACCATCCATATGACCTTAGTTCGTGTTCAGAATAGCACTGGAGTCTGTTTTCTTTTAGCTTGTTTTATTTGTTGCCTAGTATGTCTTCTTTTTGGTTTAGTTGGAAGAATAACTAGTGATTGAATAGCAATGATTGTGACTACACATAACTATTATTTTTTCATCTTCTTGTTCTTTTTTAGGTTTATTTGGTTTAAATTCTAAGAATATTTGGAGGATGATGGTTTGCAGTATTTAATCTTTATGATTTGTTATATTGGAATTTGTTATGGGATATTGGTGTTTACGTCCGTGAACTATGTTATCCCATATTTGTCAAAAGTAAAGTCGTTCATGATCGGTATTCATGTATTGATTTAAGGATGAATAGACTTTTGACATATACAAAAGTTAAGCCTACATTGTCAAATATTTGATGGAAGATAGGTTAAAATCTTTTGTTTTCAAGGATTATGTCTATTAAATATCGTTATGCAAATAGTGATGGAAAATAGAATGAATCCTTGTGTATTGCACAGTACTGATCCTCACCGATCCATATTTTATGTAATATTGTGAGGCTCCGTAATGTGTCTTATGTTGAGCACAATACAACCAAGTTGATTCATTTTTTATTAGCTTTGTTGGTTGTTCCGTAAGGTACTTTATGTTGAGCATTCTTGAACTAAATTAATCATCTTGTTTGGTTATTTAGTTATTGCTCCATAAGTCTTTTTATGTTGAGCAAAACAAATGATGATTAAATTGATTACTTTTGTAATTAGCTTGGTTGTGTATTCCAATTAGATTAACTATGGGTTCTCTTGTAATTAATCTAGTTGAGTATTTTCATACTCCGTAAGATTCCTCTTATGTTGAGTATATGAACGACTATCCTATTCATTTTCTAATGGTTATGTTAGTCGTATGCTCCGTAAGTTCTCTTATGTCGAGCATAATAAATCAAGTTGATCACTTTTGTGTTTAATTTGATTGCGTATTCCGATTAAGTTAATCATGGGTTTACTTGTGATTAATTTGATTGAGTTTTTGGATATAGAAAATCATTCTCATGGTTTTTGGTGTCCAATCAAAATCCTTCTTTTCTTTTGAAATTAAGGTCGCTCTTGTTGTTCCATTGGGAATGACATCAAATGAGGGAGAGTTCTTTTGAACTTGTGCTTAATGGTCATATCTTGAGGGGTGTGCGGCTGTGGAATTTTAAAGGGGTTATCTTGTATCTTTAAACTCCTTGATGAATGTTATTAGCTTCGGCTATATGATTGCATTTAAATTAAATGGTATGTATTTTTCTTTTAGTCATGAAATGTCTCTTACGGAAATTTCATTATGATCCCGTTCTTGTACCTTTGCCAATTTTATTGACAAAAAGGGGGAGAATTAATATGTAGTTCACACTACAAATACATATGGTTTTCGGATCATTGTGTAAGGGGGATTGGTTTCCATGTGAGATGGAGTATTGACTAAGGGGGAGTGATATATATCACCATAGTATTATTGTTGAAGTTGTGATATAATTAGACTTTCACACTGTGTAATAATACTATGACACTGTATCACAATTTGAACGTATTGTTAGAGCATTGCTCAGTCGAACTCGCATACGTTTCTATCTCAAGCATGTTTGTCAATGTTAGTGATCAAAACTATAAGTCTTGATTTCTAGTCTACTATAGCTAAGTCTCGGACTAGGATAGAAAGTGTAGTTGACCTCAAGGAATTCATGGCGATTCATCATACAAGAAGAAGAACTACTCAAGGAACCGGTGGAACTTCTCGACAAAAAGGTATGTGAAGACTTGAACTTATCTGTCACTAAAAAGTCTATCTACTCTATTTCCTACTTCTTGAGACAAAAAGTCGTATGCTATATATAGACTTAGATTATACACATTTGGTATTTCGAGCCGAGTATACCTCGCCTATCTATATCTCGAAATATGTGTTGGTAAGCGTTTCACTTTGACCATGTTTATCTTTACCTAGTGACGAAAGTCATGATATGTTTCAATCACCTTGAAAATTTCTTTGACGAGAAATGGTGTAACAACTATATAACGTCCTCTAAGAATGTTTCAATGGTTGGAATGAGAGTTTAGATTACATAACCAATGATGGACATAAGTATTGTTGTGGAAACACATATGTGCATAAGTCTTATCCCTTGAACCAAAGTTTGTGACCTTTGTTGATCAAGAGAAACTGGAAGAATGGCTTGTTGCCAAGTCCGCGAACTCAGTCCCCGAACTGCCGAAATTCTCATCCCAAGAAATTTTGCTGGAGTTGACAAACTTGTTGCATGAGTACCAGTCCGCGAACCCAGTCTGCGAACCGGTGGAAAGTCTTTGCCGAGATTTTCTGCTAGAGTTTGTAAACTCTGCCCGGTTTCTTAAGTCTGCGAACCTAGTGTGCGAACTTAAGATGTTTATATATCTGAAGATGATTTATGAACTTAAACTTATAAAGACTAAGGAATGCAATTTTCAAACCGTGGCTATAAAGTTCATGAACCGATTCGAGTGAATCAAATCATCTTTGCTTCAATTGTGTCTTGTGTAGTACATAAGATTTCCTTGCAATTGAACAACTCTCTAACTAGTTCATTTGAACTAGTTATGGTGAAGAAGAATATGGTTGGTATGAAATGCTCATATGGCTAACATTTTGGTGAACTATTGTTGAACCAACAATGTACACGTTTGGGTACGGTTAATATACCTAGAAGCATGCATTCAATTTGTGTATAACAAGCTAAGTTTTTGATCTAATGGTTGAGAAATATTAGCTTGAATCTAAATCAGGTTTTCATCTAACGGTGGATATTGTTTGCTTTGTGACCAAGGAGAAACCCTGATTTGAAAGACTATATAAAGGAGACATCTAGTATTGTGCAAAACTAATCCTCACACTTCACGTGTGATACTAGTTTGCGTGCTAGAGTCGTTTCTCCTTTAACCTTTAGTTTTCTTCTTCAAAAACCAGTTTAACGACTTAAAGACTTCATTGGGATTGTGAAGCCAGACCGATACTACTTTTATCGTAGTTGTGTGATTTGATCTTGCATCTTGTATCGTACGAGTACAATCAGATTGATTGGATTGAGATTAATATCTCTGATAGGAAAGATATAAAAAGTAGTCACAAACATCTTCGTCTCATTGTTTGTGATTCCGCAACATCTTGTTTCGCTACCATACGATTAAGATTGTTGTGAGGTGATTGATTTATCTAGGCTGTTCTTCGGGAATATAAGACCGGATTATCAATTGGTTCCTGTTCACCTTGATTATTATCAAAAGACGAAACAAAAACTTTAGGGTTTTCCGTGGGAGACAGATTGATCCTTTGGTAGATTTGTCTATGTGAGACATATTTGTTTATTCTCAAAGCCTGCGATTTTGGTTCATAGTAATTCTTAGTTGTGGGTGAGATCAGCTAAGGGAATCAAGTTGGCAGTATTCTGCTGGGATCAGAGGCGTAGGGAGCATAACTGTACCTTGGATCAGTGGGAGACTGATTGGGGTTCAACTACAGTCCAGTCCGAAGTTAGCTTGGAGTGGGCTAGTGTCTGTAGCGGCTTAATACAGTGTGTGTAATCTGGACTAGGTCCCGGGTTTTTTTTCTGCATTTGCGTTTTCCTCGTTAACAAAATTTCTGGTGTCTGTATTATTTCAGTTTCCGCATTATATTGTTTTATCTTTATAATTGAAATAATACATGTTGTGCGTTATATCATCAATTAGAGTAATCCAACCTTTGGTTGTTGATTGTCATTGATTGATCCTTGGATATTGGTCTTTGGTACCATCCAAGTTATTCCTTGTATTTGATCAGTACTCGCAGTTTCTATTTGAAGAAATCAAATCAAGAGAGAGATATATAAACTCGTTGATGTACTTTTAATTGATTGAGTCTTGTTGATTCTCTAAAAAGTATATTCGAGTTTGTCCATACAGATTGTTAAGCGAAATATTTGGCGGTGTTGTTAGAACCCCGCTTTTTTAATTGGTATCAGAGCAGGCAAACACGTTCAAGACCTCAAATGTCTGTGTTTGTAGTGATATGACTATATGGACCATAAAGTCTCAATTGACGCTTCACCAGGTTTAAAAACCAACCGTTGGAAAAAGGTCTGATAAACTGGTTACTCTTCAAAAAGGGTTGGATGAAGAAATCCAGATCAACTCTGGTCTTGTTGCAGAAATTGTAATTCTTAAGGATTTGATATCTAGTAATAGTCCCTTGGTGAATCTGAGAAACTCCAGTTGTTCCTCTGTAAAGAATAGTCGTAAATAAGATGGTAATCAACGACCAGTTGTTGTGAAAACTGATATGACTAGGAACTACTCAGACAAACTTCAAGGTTTTGGCCCGTATTATTGTTGTGATTCTTCCAATCACCTTCAACAGGCTTGTATGTCGTTTCAAAAGAGTCTGAATGTTGCAAGTAATCTTTGTAAGAAAACTAAACAACTTTTTGATACTCTGAAAGGACATACAAAACTAAACAGAGAAGTACTAATAGTATGGGTGCCATTGCTTTAAGATCTACGTCTCCTTTTCAATGGTTTATTGATAGTGGTCGTAGTATACATATGACAGGTGATCTCACATGGTTTGTTTCATCTATTGACTATTAAGGAGGTCCCATAACATTTGGAGATGGGAGTTGTTGCTACATCAGCAAGAAGGGAACGATCAAGTTGCCCGGTGTTCCAGAAATCCATGATGTAGTATACGTAAAAGGTATGACTGCTAATCTTCTTTCTATTAGTCAAATTTATGACAAAGGCCATCGAGTTGTATTCAATGCAAATGGATGTGACATTGTAGACAAAACTGGAAAAGTAATTTTTCAAGGAACTCGTGGTAAAAACAATTGTTATCTACTTGATAATCAGTTTAGCAACCGTTGCAATTTAACTAAGGTGGAGTCTACACATCTTTGGCATGAACGTTTTGGTCACATCAATTATCGTCTTCTAACTAAGATCATTAACAAAGAACTTGTTAGAGGCATTCCCAAAATCAATGCAAAGATTGAAGGTGTATGTGGTGCCTGTCAAAAGGGTAAGCAAACGAAAGTTCACCACAAATCATCTCGAGATATTCTCACTAAATATCCACTTGATTTAATTCATATGGATCTCTTCGGACCAATTCAACAACCCACTGTTGCTGGTAGGAAGTATGCTTTAATTATGGTAGATGATTACACCAGATTCACTTGGGTTGCATTTCTATCTCATAAGAATGAAACTCTTAGTGAATTCAAGATTATTGTTAAAAGGATCCAGAACGAACAGCAAACTAAAGAAAATTAGAAGAGATCGTGGAACTGAATTCAAAGACACCAAAGTATTTGAATTCTATGAAAAACTGGGGATCATTCAACAATACTCACCACCTATCACTCCTCAAGCTAATGGAGTTACTGAAAGAAAGAATAGGAATATTCAGGAAATGGCCAGGGTAATGCTCCATAACAAAAACTTACCATTAAGATTTTGGGGAGAAGCTGTTTTTACATTATTTTACTTGATCAACTGTGTGTATTTACGGTCTAAAACCCTTAACACTTCTTATGAGTTGTGGTGAGGAAGGAAACCCAACCTACGCTATCTCAGGGTGTTTGGAAGTAAGTGCTATATTCTGAAATATCGAGAACAGAAAGGGAAATTCGACACCAAAAGTGATGAAGGTATATTTCTTGGCTATGCTTCTGATAGTCGTGGTTTTCGAGTGTTTAATCTCAGAACACAAGTCATGATGGAATCTGCTAATGTTATCATCGACGACATTAGTAACTTTCTTCATGATAATCCTCCTGCTGAATTTCTTCCAACCGAGACAATTAAGAAAGTCAAAGAAATTCCCGAATCAGTTGAATTTATCCCAACGGTTACTGATCCTGACATTTCTAGTGACGAGGAGAAGAGCACTGATCAAGCCATTCCTGACGAACAAGAACGTGTCCCTTCAGGACATCTATGGGTTCAAAGGAATCATGATCCCAACAGTATTATTGGAGGAAGAGATTCTACAGCCAAAACAAGAGGACAACTTCAAAATATGTGCAATTTTGGTTGTTATCTCTCACAAGTAGAACTAAGGAATATTGATGAAGCTCTGAAAGAGTTAAATCAGTTTCAAAGACAAGATGTGTGGGAACTTGTACCTTGTCCCTCCAATGTCAATATTGTTGGTACCAAATGGATATTCAAGAATAAGTCTGATGAATTTGGCACGATTGTCAGAAACAAAGCTAGACTTGTCTCTCAAGGATATTCACAGATTGAAGGGATTGACTTTGACGAGACCTTTTCTTCTGTGGAAAGTGATAGGCACATTTTTGTGTCTTATATAATCTCAATTGTATATATTATTAGTGCTCGATTTTATATTTATTATGGCTTTTTATGTCCCTGTAGGTATTCTTGGAGAAATAAGCTTTTGCGGCGAAATTGGCTAAAAAATGGTTTTTGCGTCCGTGGGAGAAAACTACTATACGGACTCTCACTTTGGATAAGGTATAACCTAATTACTAAGGGGTGACCCATTTCCAGGCATCTGCTAAAGGGAGACCGGAACTGGATAAGGGGAGGTCATCTTAATAATTCAAATACAAGTTTTGGCGGGAAAATGCATGCAGCGAGGAGCAGATTTGGAGATCGAATTTCTACGTGATTTTAGGAGATTCAATGGCTGTATTTGGTACTTATGGACTATACAAGACTCAACAGGTCTGTTACAATCGATTGGACCCAACCGATTGGGCTGGAATGGCTGGGAGAAGTGATCAAAGTCCAAACAGGACACGTACGCTTCTGTTGAGTTTGAAGATTTTGTGAGGAATATTTGGGAGAGTTTCACGCTATTGATTGTTGTACTTGGTCCTGTTCAAGTCTTGATAAGAGTTTGGTGGCAAGTTTATAGCTAACAAACGCGTACAGGGAGATCATAAGAGAGATATTCTCTCAACAACGCAGAGAAGAAAAAAAAAAAAGTCGCGGATTCAGTAGAGATTTTTCGAGATTAGAGGACTATATAAGAGTTGGTTCAAGTCATAAAGAGGGTTAGAAAAGTTTGGAGAGAAATAGGAGAGAGTTCAGAGCCGAAACGAGGAAGATACCATTGATTGTTGTTGCTGCTGCTGCTGCTGTTCAAGGAGGAAGACGAAGAACGAAGAACAGACGCTCCTGGAGCGTCGTTCTTCAATAGTACCTACAGCAGCATAACTGTTTCGTTATTTTGCTGCAGTTCAGAAGTATCGTTTACAGGCAGTCTTTTTTCGAACATTGTAACAGTCACGCTGTAACATTTATACAGCGTTGCAAAAATTCTGTTAAACACCATATCATCAATAAAAACATCTATTTAGCCATGAATTTATCTTGTGAGTGTGTTTTTGGGATGAGGAGCTAAACCCAAACCCAGGGGTGACAGAGGAAGCCATTCTCACAATAATTATGTGGTAATCACTATTTTATTAATTTATGCAATATTTTTATATGATTGATTGCATTGATAAAAATGATTTAAATGGTTTTTATTAATCAACTGTGTTTTCCCTTGATAATGCATGCTTAGTTTTAAACTCTTGATGCATTATACTTGTGATTAACATTTGATATTTTGGAAAATCTGCTTTTGGCAATATTTAGAATCAACCCAATTATTTAAATTGCATAGTAAAAAAATATTAGATCACATAAGTATTGTTGAATGGTGGAATCTTAACCCCTATTTCTCAATAAAATTTTACGTCAGTTTGCTATTTTCCTAAATTTTATTTAAATCTAGAAATTTTGTTACCTTCACAAGTCTGAAAAGAACCTTTTTACCACTACAACTACAACCAATTTGAAAAAAATCATCAGCAAGCCTTGAGTCCATTCTTATTTTGTTAGCTCATGCTTGTTTTCTTAAGGTTAAGCTGTTTCAAATGGATATAAAATCCGCGTTCCTAAACGGAATTTTAAAGGAGGAAGTCTATGTCGCTCAACCTTAGGGGTTGAAAATCCTGATTTCCAAAATCATGTGCTAAAGCTCAAAAAGGAATTGTATGGGTTGAAACAAGCACCTAGAGCCTGGTTTGAAAAACTTACCACTTCTCTCATTAGAAAAGGTTTTTCAAGAGGCGGAGCTGATAAAACTTTGTTTACCAAATGGAGTGGGAAAGATGTAGTTATTACTCAAATCTATGTAGATGATATTATCGATGGATCAACTTCTGAAAAAATTTGCAAAGGACTTCCAAGTCTCTCTTGCTAAAGAATTTGAAATGAGCAGTTTTGGTGAATTAAAGTTCTTCTTAGGATTACAAATTCAACAACATAAGGATGGAATTTACTTATCCCAAGAGAAGTATGCTCGAGACCTTGTGACAAGGTTCGGTCTGGATAAGTCTTCCCCAAAATTAACTGTAACGCCCCCTAAGCTAGCAGCTGACTAATCCAAGAGATTAACTAAATAAAGAGGCACTAAGAATCTAAAACAATTACTTAACAATCAATTAAGGAAGCTGCTATAAATCTTAACCAAAAAACTAACCCCGCTCATAAATATATAAATAATATCTCCTCTCAAATGATACATATACAATAGTCATTTGGTTTGCAAATAGAATATACAACATAATAACATAGCAGAAGACTCAACGCCACAAAGCTTCCGCTGCACAACTCTGATCTGTCTCTGAAACTGAAAGTGGGAAGGGGTGAGCACATCATCCCTAAAAGGGGTGCCCAGCAGGAATAACATTTAACTTTCAATTAATCATGGAAAGATTTGGAAAACAATAATGTTTTCCCAAACATTAAAAAGTGACCAAGTCACTGAAATAAACAAACATGTATATGGACAAACTCCTTCTTCAAACAATGTATAATATTCGTGCTAACCACACTCATTAGCTATTGATATCACCAAGACCATGATGACCCACTCTAAGCAATAAAAGTTGAATTCATGTAGGTATAAATGTGAAGGAGCGTATCCTATATACCATAAGTGGAAATTCTCATTTCCCATAACAATTCATAATGACAAACACAACATTACAAGTCCTTTCCAAATCATGGAAAGATTCACAGAATCAACAGAATTATCATAATGCAATTTAAACAAAGCATGGAATGCACAACTAGAAAATGCATGAATTTGTTAAACATAAACTTTTGTAAAACAAAACATAAATGGTTACAAGAGAGTCAAAAGTATTCCCACCTCTTTTGATGACAAGCCACGCCTACCTCAAGATCCACGATCCACTGGTTCATCCTTTGAATCGATCGTTGTTAATATAGACTAACTGTTAATCACACAAGAAATCTAAGAATCTAGCCAAAAGGCTCACACAAGGCTCATAACATAATCCCTTACAATTCTCTAGTTATAGGCTAAGTGAACTACTTTAATTGTTCTAAGCCCATTTAAGGTTCTACACATCTTCATTACCCATCTCTTGCATATCTAATGGCTTACTAATTCAATTAGATTAGGTTTATAGTCTATTAGATAAGACTTAAGAATATCTACAACTTGTAGAAGGAACCAAAGGTTAAATCTGACCACAAATGTCCAATACAAGTTCCTTAGGAAAACTGGTTGTAAGCCCAAGTTCACTAAATAGGCCCATTAAACTAAGGCCCGGTCTAACTGTCAAACTAACGGTCACTAACTGTCAAACTAACAATCAACGACTCTCTAAAAGTTAACGTCTAAGGTCAGGTCAAGGTCCAGGGTCAAATAGTCAAAGTCTACTGAGTCAAATCTGGTTAACTCAGTCAGACACACTAAAACAAATTAACTAGGTCTGAGAATCAGCTAGCTAGGCAGCTGACAGGTCTGAATCACATAAGCTTGTTGGTTCTGTGAAATTGACAGTTCAAATACTATCTTTCAACATTACAACAATACATTGAATCCATCAAGACTTCATAATTGAATACAAATACAAACTTAGCTTACTTTTAGGTAGCAGAAGCAAGCTTCCATTGAGAATATCTTCAAGATACGCATCTACCATTACAAATATCCTAAGTTGTGTCCACCCCTTGCAATATTTCTAGTTCAAAGCACAATTTCATTAGCTACAATTGTCACACAACATAACTCTAGAGTTACCTGTAATTCCATACTTGAACAACACCCATAGCTGCAATACACACCTCATTCCTATTTACATCTTAATTCTTAATTTATCAAGCACATAAACTCATTCAATAAAATTGAGTAGCTAAGATAAAACATCTCAGGGAATAATTACCTCAAATGGTTCCATTGAAACCAAGGAAATTCATTCTTCTTTACCTTGAACTCAAACTAGCATCTTCCTCAGGCAGTTTAGGATTGAATTATTCTCTACTTCAATTCAGTATATTAGTTCCACTCAACCAGTATTCACCAATCTTCATCACCTGCATAATTTCCCCAGTGAGCCCTAACTTAATACCCAACTCATGACTTCTCTAATTCAAACCAAGAACAGTAACCCAATTCTTCATAAGAACAACTTCACATCAACAAATCAACATCAACCCTTTTGTTCTTCATCACCAATCACTCAAATCCAACTTTAATTACTCGATCCTTCTATGGTCAGAACCCATCCTCAAACCCTAAGTTTGTTTAACCATGAATCAACACTAGAGCTTCAATTAAACAAAAACCCTCTCGATCTCCATCTAACAACAACCCGAATCACTTATCAATTTCAATATGCACTCATCAATCTCAAAACCCTAATTCCTCGATTATTCACTCTGAATTGAAAATCAGTTGTTAATTCTTCTTCCTTGCTCTCAAATCAAATTACCCATCACCAATAACTTAATATCATCCTTAGTATCACATAAATCTTCAGTCGACTCCATCTCTCAGAAACCCTAATTTTTCATTCTCTAATTCACCTCTTCCCTCGAATAATAATCAACTATAGACAATCACAGTACCACCATAAATTATCCATGATATTCTCCACCTTCTAATGGACACAAAAATTCTTTTTTGAACTCTCAAATCGAACCTCACAATCGACTCTCAAAATAGCAGAAGAAAAGAAGAAGAAGAAGAACAGAAAAGTAGAAAGAAGAATAAGAAAGAGAAAGAATATGAGAGAAAGAGAAAGAATATGAGAGAAAGAGAAAGATAATGAGTCGAGTTCTTCTCGACACGTTTCTGGAGATAAGGCCAGCGACCAATGATAAAGTCACCTTCCCAAACGATAAGGGGAATTCAGGAGGTTTAAATGAAAATGACTTATTTGTCCTTCATATAAAACTGATAATATCTTCTTCATCCGATTGACACGTTCGAACAGCCCATTGCGCATAACTTTTCGATACCTATTCAACGGTACTATTTTCGTATCTAGATCGTTGTTAGATCAATTCCTATTAATTAACGTTCGTGTTAAACTAATAGATTTATTATCGGCTAATTCAATACTTTACCGGTCTAATAGCATTGACAAAGTTGCGGGTCTTTACATTAACACCTATGCCCACTATTGGTAAACTACATAGAGATGAGAAAGGAGAAAAAGTGGATCAAAAGTTGTATCGATCTATTATTGGTAGCCTTTTGTATCTTAGTGTTGGTTGTTGTGCCAGGTTTCAGGCAAATCCAAAGGAATCTCATCTTGCAGCTGCAAAAAGGATCATTCGATATATTAATCACACTGTCGGGTATGGTTTATCTTACACTTTTGATACTAACACTGATCTATCTGCTTATTTAGATGTTGATTGGGCAGGATGTGTAGAAGACAGAAAAGTACATCAGGGGGTTTCTACTATGTAGGACTGAATCTTGTAGCTTGGCATAGCAAGAAGAAAAATTCCCAATCCCTGTCTACATGTGAGGCAGAATATATTGCTGCTAGATCATGTTGTACTCAACACCTATGGATGAAACAAATGCTAGATGATTATGGAGTTGATACTGGAATAATGAAGATATTTTGTGATAACTCTAGTGCGATTCGAATCACTGAGAATCCCGTTGAGCACTCAAGAACAAAGCACATTGACATAAGGTACCATTTTATTCGTGATCTCTATGATAATGGTATCATAAGTATGGAATTTGTGCCTTCCGAACAACAATTGGCTGATATTCTTACCAAACCATTAAACACTGCTACATTTAAACACTTGCGGCAGTCTATTGGTGTTGTTTTGGTTCATTAAAACGTTTCTATAACTCTTTCCCCTATGCTTATGTCTATCTTTTGGGCAGTTGAGTTTAAAACTCCAGTAGGTTTACTCCAGTTCAGTTTTTGTAGAGTTGTTTTTGTCTTGTTAGCGTCATTTTTGTAATTAACCTTCTTTTCAACACTTCCATTAACCTTCTTTTCTTCTGAAATTAAGGTCGCTCTTGTTGTTCCATTGGGAATAACATCAAATGGGGGAGAGTTTTTTTGAACTTGTGCTTAATGGTCATATCTTGAGGGGTGTGCGGCTGTGGAATTTTAAAGGGGTTATCTTGTATCTTTAAACTCCTTGATGAATGTGTTAGCTTCAGCTATATGATTGTATCTAAATTAGATGGTATGTATTTTCTTTTAATCATGAAATGTCTCTTGCAGAAATTTCATCATGATCCCGTTCTTGTACCTTTGCCAATTTTATTGACAAAAAGGGGGAGAATTAATATGTAGTTCACACTACAAATACATATGGTTTTCGGATCGTTGTGTAAGGAGGAGTGGTTTCCATGTGAGATGGAGTATTGAATAAGGGGGAGTGATACATATCACCATAGTATTATTGTTGAAGTTGTGATACAACTGGACTTTGACACTGTGTAATAATACTATGACACTGTATAACAATGATCGAGACCGATGCTTTCTCATTGTTAAAGCTACGGATCTTCAACAACGGTGATGCTAAACTTACAACCTTTGGGATCATTGGAGTACTTGAAAGTGACGAAGATTTCGAGGAATGTTGAAGATTAGACATGTGGAATAGGAGCTACTAAAGTTTCTTTATCTTTTTTGTATTCCATATGTATTGATATTTTTGTCACTAAAATTGACAAAGGGGGAGATTGTTAGAGCATTTCTCGGTCGAACTCGCATGCGTTGCTATCTCAAGCATGTTTGTCAATGTTAGTGATCAAAACTATAAGTCTTGATTTCTAGTCTACTATAGCTAAGTATCGGACTAGGATAGAAAGTGTAGTTGAGCTCAGGGACTTCATGGCGATTCATCATACAAGAAGAAGAACTACTCAAGGAACTGGTGGAACTTCTCGAAAAAAAGGTATGTGAAGACTTGAACTTATCTGTCACTCAAAAGTCTATCTACTCTATCTCCTACTTCTTGAGACAAAAAGTCGTATGCTATATATAGACTTAGATTATGCACATTTGGTATTTCAAGCCGAGTGTACCTCGCCTATCTATATCTAGAAATATGTTTTGGTAAGTGTTTCGCTTCGACCATGTTTATCTTTACCTAGTGACGAAAGTCATGATATGTTTTAATCACTTTGAAAATTACTTTGACGAGAAATGGTGTAGCAACTATATAACGTCCTCTAAGAATGTTTTAATGGTTGGAATGAGAGTTTAGATTACATAACCAATGATGGACATAAGTATTGTTGTGGAAACACATATGTTCATAAGTCCTATCCCTTGAACCAAAGTTTGCGAACTTTGTTGATCAAGAGAAACCGGAAGAATGGCTTGTTTCCAAGTCCGCGAACTCAGTCCGCGAACTGCCGAACTTCTCATCCCGAGAAATTCTGCTGGAGTTGATAAACTTGTTGCGTGAGTACCAGTCCGCGAACCCAGTCCGCGAACCGGCGGAAAGTATTTGCCGAGATTTTCTGCTCGAGTTTATAAACTCTGCCCGGTTGCTTAAGTCCGCGAACCTAGTGTGCGAACTTATGAAGGTTATATATCTGAAGATGATTTCTGAACTTAAACTTATAAAGACTAAGGAATGCAATTTGCAAACCGTGGCTATAAAGTTCATGAACCGATTCGAGTGAATCAAATCATCTTTGCTTCAATTGTGTCTTGTTTATTACATAAGATTTCCTTGAAATTGAACAACTCTCTAACTAGTTCATTTGAAGTCATTTGAACTAGTTATGGTGAAGAAGAATATGGTTGGTATGAAATGCTCATATGGCTAACCTTTTGGTTAACTATTGTTGAACCAACAAATGTACACGTTTGGGTACGGTTGACAAACCTAGAAGTGTGCATTTCATTTTTGTATAACAAGATAAGTTTTCGATCTAGCGTTTGAGAAATATTAGCTTGAATCTAAATTAGGTTTTCATCTAACGGTGGATATTGTTTGCTTTGTGACCAAGGCGAAACCCTGATTTGAAAGACTATATAAATGAGACATATAGTATTGTGCAAAACTAATCCCCACACTTCACGTGTGATACTATTTTGCGTGCTAGAGTCGTTTCTCCTTTAACCTTTGGATTTCTTCTTTTAAAACCAGGTTAACGACTTAAAGACTTCATTGGGATTGTGAAGCCAGGCCGATACTACTTTTATCGTAGTTGTGTGATCTGATCTTGCATCTTCTATCTTACGAGTACAATCAGATTGATTGGCTTGAGATTAATATCTCTGATAGGCAAGATATAAAACTTAGTCACAAACATCTTCGTCTCATTGTTCGTGATTCCACAACATCTTGTTTTGCTACCATACGATTAATATCGTTGTGAGGTGATCGATTTATCTAGGTTGTTCTTCGGGAATATAAGACCTGATTATCAATTGGTTCCTATTCACCTTGATTATTATCAAAATACGGAACAAAACTTTAAGGTTTTTCTGTGGGAGACAGATTGATCCTTTGATAGACTTGTTTGTGTGAGACAGATTTGTTTATTGTCAAAACCTGCGATTTTGGGTCGTAGCAACTCTTAGTTGTGGGTGAGATCAGCTAAGGGAATCAAGTGCACAGTATCCTGTTGGGATCAGAGGCGTAGGGAGTACAACTGTACCTTGGATAAGTGGGAGACTGATTTGGGTTCAACTACAGTCAAGTCCGAAGTTAGCTTGGAGTAGGATAGTGTATGTAGCGGCTTAATACAGTATGTGTTCAATCTGGAATAGGTCCCGGGGTTTTTCTGCATTTGCGGTTTCCTAGTTAACAAAATTTCTGGTGTCTATGTTATTTCAGTTTTCGCATTATATTGTTTTATCTTTATAATTGAAATAATACAGGTTGTGCATTAGATCATCAATTAGAGTAATCCAACCTTTGGTTGTTGATTTTCATTGATTGATCCTTGGATATTGGTCTTTGGTACCATCCAAGTTATTCCTTGTATTTGATTAGTACTCGCAGTTTATGTTTGAGGAAATCAAATCAGAAGAGAGAGATATAAACTCGTTGATGTACTTTTAATTGATTGAGTCTTGTTGATTCACTTAAAAGTATATTCGAGTTTGTCCATACAAATTGCTAAGCGAAATATTGGGTGGTGTTGTTAGACCCCCGCTTTTTCAGATTGCATGGTCTTTTGTAAATCTAACAAGGTTCAAAGTTAGAATTTAATGGATATCTTCAAAATGTTCAGTGATACCTCGAGTCGTTTAATCCATTTCAACAAGTCAAGTGTTTTTTTAACACTGATCCCAATCTTAGCACCTATATTAGAAACCTTATGGGAGTTCAAGTCCTTCAGTTAAATGATAAATACCTAGGATCTTCTCTATTCACACACTGAAGCAACATCACTTCTTTCAAACCCTGTATTGATGAACTTGATAAACTTAGACTTACCAACTGGAAAAATGGACCCTCAACCCTGCTAGAAGACATATCCTCATCAAAATTGTTACTTCTGCTGCTAACATCTACCAAATGAACTACTTCAAACTTCCTAAACAAACTTGCTAGGATCTAAAGATCTAAAGATATTTCTTTTGGGGAAAATCTATTGACAACCCAGACGAATCTTACCCAAAATATTGGACTTTTGTATGCAAGCCTATAAACCTTGGTGGGCTGAGATTTATGAACATGAAGCATTTCAACAGTTTAATGATCACCAAAATTGGTTGGAGGTTGGAAAAAGACAAGGACTCCCTCTGGTACCAACTTATGGATGTTAAATATCTCCTTGGTAAGAATGTTCTTAATATGGAAACCAAACCCAAAGATGGTGACTCTTGGATTTTGAAAGGTATTCAAGAAGGTATCAGTAATATACAAGATTATAGTTGCTAGAAGATTGGAAATGGAAGAAGAATCAGTATATGGGAAGATAATTGGGTCTGTAACCTCAATACTCTGCTACCAAAACCTGCAAATTATTCTGAAGATCTCCATCTTGTCAATCACCTGCTCATGGATAATGGGGAACGGTACCATAAGCACTTGGTTCACCCCAAATAATACTGCATATATTTTTGATATTGTAGTTCACCATGGGGAGGAGGACCAAATCCATTGGAAGCTTACTGATTCAGGCAACTTCAATGTCAAACCTCTCTAGCTACAAAGCCAATATGGATATTTCATATGGTACTGATACCAAACTAGCGATTGGGAATCTCTTTGGAAGTTGAATGTTTCCCCTTTTATAAGTATTTTCCTATGGAAATATGCTCATGGGATCCTCCCAACTAATGATAAAACTGCTAGCATTCTCCATGACATTCATCCAATCTGAAATCTGTGCAATAATGGGGAAGAAAGCATGACTCACCTCTTCTTAAACAGTCCTACTGTTACCTCTGTCTGGCGCCATCTGTTAGGTCCAATCATAGTGAATTTGATTCTACTACAAATTTCTTCGATTAGCTAAACTCTTGGTTTGATCCAGCCAACAGTTGGACAACTTACAGCATCACCATTCATGTTACTGCATGTTGGTATATCTAGAAGGCTAAATGTGATTTCATTTTTAATCACCCAACCAAATCCATTGTAATATTTCTGACAAGATAAAGAAGCATCTATGTTAATATAGTACATTATTTGCAAGATCATATTCTCAATACCACCTTGTTTAGAGAAGGAAATGAAGTTGGGGATGTAGATGTTGACCTATAATATCCTTCCATCTCTGACCAGAGAGAAGAGTTTGGGATAGTTTTCATGCACTCTACAGGACCCTAAGACTTTACTTTATTTCATGGCCCTAACTGCGTTGGATTTTGTAGGAAACACCATTGAGACTAGAGGATATTCAGGATACTCTGGAGAAGGGGAGTAATAAGAGGGGCATACATAGCTTTAAAATGGGATAAGGAAATGCAACACAACAATGTTGAATTTCATGCTAAATCAATGGAAACTCTTGTTCTCTTTACTACGCTTTATCACAATGCATCTCAAGGTAGATTCCATCTTAGTTATCACAAAAGGAACAGAAGAGACTTTGATGAATATGTAGTAAACGATATAAATGTTATTTCTTTTGTTTTAATTGGCCTCAGAACTTTCCACGGACTTCGGAATTTGGATACCTTTCAATTAACTTTGGCTTGTAAGAACTCTATCTCAAGGAACAGTGGATCTATCCTGGCATCATCCCCATCATGTACTTATGTTAGGCTTGCCTAAGTTTTTCTATAAAAGCATAAAATAAGGGAAGCTCTCATGGTTTGGATGTGTTGAAAATACAAGGATACTCAAATACACCACAATCTTTTATTTATCAACCTATAAGTCATATACTGAATGCAATCGTCTATGGACAGAGTCGAGAAAATACAACAAATTCGGTTCACACTTCGTGAGATCGTCTATGGATACGATATCAAGACAATAAAACGACATGGTCACTTGTGTGATTGACTATGGATACAAGATCGAGACGATACGGCAACAAAGTGTACAATTGATAATAGGTTTGGTAACAACCGAAACTCTATAGAATCAATACTAAGTGTCGTGAAGTAACGTACAAGTGCAGTTTACTTTAAATTGTATAAATCAAATATAATTACGAAATAGTAAAGTAAATGGCAAAGCAAGATTTTCTTAACAAGGAAATCGCAAATGCAGAGAAACCCCGGGACCTAGTCCAGTTTTGAATACTCTCAGCATTAAGCCGATACACAAAATCTAATACCAACTTCATATAGTTAAGACCAAGCAGACTACTCCTAGCTACTTATTTTCGTCAGTATCCCTGCGCCTTCGACTTTTAGAGTCACGCACGTGAATAGCAAGCCTTTGGATTGTATTCCAAATAGCAAAGTAAGAATCCATTTGGTAACCACTGTAATCAATCTTGATATAAGATATTGTTGAGTTTTTGACAAAGGCTCTTCTGTTTAATCTAATAAAATTCTTTGTCTGGTTAGATCAATCTAACTTTTGACTATCGAAATAATCAATCTATAGATTCACAATCAATCAATCAAGTCTATCAAAGATAAACCAATTCTAGTTGGATCCCAGACGATCAAGGTTTGTGCACTAAATCCACAAGATACGAAAACTAATAAAATTCTTATTCGTCTTCAAATATTTAATTGCGTTCAAATACCTGCAAAACAACACTTGAATCCTCTTGTGATGAATCACGAAAATAATGCGGTCTGTTAACAATGGATTATCACAAGATGTCTTTAGACCCCGAAGATGGTTCTAATATCCTGTCGCTACTTTGATCTAGTTTGAGTGAGCCTTATATCAGAAGAGAAGGTTCTCAAGAATAAATAAACTAGGTGCAATCAAAAGTCACAATAACCGTTTGTCAATCAAATCAACAATTGAAAACTAATAACACTGCAATTATCTAGTTTCCCACCAACGGTGCTCGTAGAGCTTCTTGATCCCAAAAAAGTCTTTAAACGAGCGTTCGTAAGAGATTTCGCCTAATTATGGTACTTTCCTCTCCGAATAGACGGCTTCACCAGAAACTACAAAAAATGAAGTTTTTCTGGCTCTTAGGATGTTTGCAAGAAACGCAAACTCAAGTATAGACCAAGGTTGTTTGGACAACAAGGGAATTCCAAAACCGAAAATATTCTCAAGATATGCATTAAAGTACCTAAATTCGGTTTTTCTTATTTCCAATTAATGTTAACCAACATTTTTGAAACCTCTCATAGAAATTTTTTTATTATTAGTCTAGCACACTAACTAATAATTTTTTCCAGAGGGTACGCTTTAATTGCTGATAATTAAAACATATATGATGAAAATGATAATTAAATGTTTTTCACTTTTTCGGACCAGGAATCACCTTGAGTATCAAGGAATATCTTTGAACAATAAATGATAAGATTTATGTACATGTTCAAACATGTCGACATCTGGAAGCTTCTCATCTTAACAAACCCAAAATCCTAATTCACACACACCTTGAAGAAATATGTGAGCCATGGTTATTGGTTTTGTACAAAGAGCCGATTAAACCATCACTCCAAAATATTTTGTGACCGGTTATAACATGATTCTAATACAAGCAGTAATTGGTTACACCTTGCTCCACAAAATAACTTGTGACCGGTTACACCTTGCTTCCCGGTTTAGCTTGTGATCGTTTACAACTTGCTTCCCAAAGGTAGCTTATGATCATTTACAACTAACTGCCCAATTCATCTTGTGACCGGTTATACCTTGGTTCCCAAAGTAACTTGTGATCGGTTACAACTTGCATTCCAATATAGCTTGTGATCGGTTATACCTTGATTTTTTATGTAGCTCATGACCGATTACAACTAGCTATATTATATAGGCTATGACCGGTTATACCTCAACTCTCGAAAAGGTTAAGATGAGTTCTACCAAAGTCACATTGGTCATCCAAAATATATTCAATGAATAGCAAGACCAATCATGATTTCCATTTCGATTATGAAAACAAGTTCATACATCTACTTACTTTAACTCATGTAAAGATACATAGTTTCTAGGATGAAATCACACATATATAATGCATTCATAATCAAATAACTATATACAATAGATTATATCGATGTCGTATTTTCGAAGTTCCAAAAGATAAGCATTTATACTTCGTAATATGTTTTCCTCGATACTTTGATCATACTATTATGACCAAGTCTCACCACTAGAGTATTATATACAATATATACAGCTTCTCATGTTATGTTTTCAATATAGCACGACTTGAAAGATATGTTAGGAACGGAAACAAGATCAAGTCAATATTACTAACCTCAAGTAGAAGGATGATATCGTCGTTGTATTCGTTACTTCTTCTCATTCTTCAGGTCTTCGGAGTAATACTTGTATGTCCCAACATTCATATACTTTCTAGTCCAAGCTAAACGAAGTTGACTCTAGTATCTAATCAAGCGACTCTAGATGAGTTTTGATACTAAAATATGACAACCAAACTTGACATACCAACGCTTGGTGGGTTCAACCGAGCTATGCTCTAACAATCTCCCCATTTGTCAATTTTAGTGACAAAACTCTTATTACACATGGAGCTAAACGAATTACAGAATAACTCATTATTCATACGCTTGATTCCAAGTTTCAACAGCACAATAACCTGCATATATTCAATAAATAAATGTCGTTATTGACATTTGAATAGCAAAATCTTTTAGTCCCCCTAAAGGTAGGCTAGGTAAATACTCAATCCGAACATCTTTGTTATTCCCCTTTTGTAGTCAAAAATACTACACAGCATGATGATATGTTTCTCCCCCTTAGTTTATGCTTTATTCTTTCGTTAGATATAACATTTAAGCACAAATGTTCGTTTCTAGTGATTAAAAATCACTTATTTACTCCATATATTTCTCCCCCTTTTTGTCACAAATATGACAAAGGTTCGAGCAACCGAAAGGATCTTACAAATTTATAAGACTTGTACAACCTATAAGAGTTAAGCACAAAGGTTTCATATACTATTTTAGATAACCAATATTAAAACTGAAACTGAAAAGACGAGGATACCCAAATACACCACAATCTTTTATTTATCCACCTATAAGTCCTCTACCGAAAGTGATTGTTTATAGACTGAGTCGAGACAATACAACAAATCGGTTGACACTGTGTGTGCTTGTCTATGGATACAAGATCGATACAATACGACAACAAGATAATTTGTGTGATTGACTATGGATACAAGATCGAGACAATACAACAACGAAATATGATACTTGATAACAGGTTCGTACTTAACAAACTCTATAGGATCATTATCAAGTATGTACGGAGTTAGCGCTTATGTAATTTACTTTAAATTATAATAACAATAATTATAATTGCGGAAAGGTAAAGTAAATGACACAGAGAGGAAACCGCAAATGCAGAAAAACCCCGGGACCTAGTCCAGAATTGAATACTCTCAGAATTAAGAGAGATGGGTTTGGAGATTCAGCTGACGGGATTAGAGATCCTGAAAGAAGAGGTGGTGGTATTAAGGGAGATGGGTCCATAAGTAGAAGCGGAGAAAGTGGCTCAAGGGATGAAGTTCTTGGTAAGATTAGGCTTCCTACGCCAGAAACTACTGTAAATAGTGGTGATCTTGAATATGCTGGTGGGGAATGTAAAGTTCCCAATGATGCTGGACCTTATTTGAATGTGGAAACTCTTTCTTTGGCTAACTTAGTGAGTAACCTTGTTTATGCAACATTTCATGGTGGAATTATGTTTCTTAGGTCAGATGGATCGGGAGATGCAAGATTCGTTGATCACTTTATCATAAGTACAAGTACTCTTGGTTTAAAAAGAGAGGGGCTTGGGCTAGGTGGGCTGCTTAGTTATATTAGTTGGTCTAAATCCAAAGATTAAGAAAGTGAAACTAGATCAAGTGCTAGTACAGTAGCTATGTCAGGTGGTTCAGCTGGAAGTGAAATCATAGCTGCTGCTTGGTTACCTGTGTCATAGTAGCATTTTTTGGTTCATATTCATGACCATCACAGACTTGATGAAATTTTGCTCCATAGGATTTGCCCTAAAAAGGTTCACAAGATTCTTTTCGGGTTTTCCCAGTGGAACCCATTTTTTGGTCTATATCTTGTGGGTTGCCGCAGACTTGTCAATGAAAATTTGCTCCATAAGTGTTGCCCCGAAAAGGTTCACGGGATCCCCTATCCATTATCGAGACAAATCCGAGAACATGACTAAAAGAGGGACGAACGCTAACGCGGTCCGTCAGCATAAAACATCATAATTCATCTTTGGGTAAATTTATCAACACTACCCTATTTTCAGTATAAACCAAATCCATCCATCCATGGCTGTCCTAAAAATACTGCATAGGGATCACATGATTGTTGCAAGCTTTCACATGGTGTTCAATTTCTTGATTTTATTGGGACAAGTAAATCAAGATTATCCGAATCTTGCAACAAGGTTAAAACTTGTCTTTAAGCAATCTACTACTCCCACCAGAGATTGCTTTCTACAACCAAAATACTTCTATTGCACAACATAAATACAATGTCTTTGTTATTTCAGCCTAATGTTTTCTTTGACGTATGTATGCACACAAATGACAAAGTTTGAAAAGATAAAACAGATAAGCGAACTCCTGCTTATAAAACAAAGAATATTTTTCCTAAGCGCTGCATCATAATCTAGGTGAGAAAAGTGTAGCTAAACCTTGATCAACAGTGATCTGCAGTGGACCATATGTCATCAAATCTTTATTCTCGTATTTGTAAGCTCCTTGCCCCCTAGCAAGCACTTCCCCGTCCGAGTCTATAATACCCCCTTTAGATGGATCATCTGCTCGCTGACCTGGCTCCAAAATGAATGCTTTCACCTGTAAAAAAACGGCATGGAAATCACATACAGTTGAGAGACACCAATATAGCAAGAGAGTGTATTGCCTTTTCTCATGCAAAAAAAACAAACACAGACTAACTACGTACTCAAAGCGGTAAAACAGATGGAGTGGAATAACAAATGTTCAGGTTAATCGTCATTGTTATTCTTAGCATACCTTGAGGTAAAAGACATGTGGTGATCACATGGCTTCCATCATTCAGTTTTGTCATCAAAGTTAACAACGATGATTTCGAACAGTCTCTCATTATGATCAAATCCAAGTAACCATCTGAAAACTGCGTTTTCATCAAATAATAACAGTAACGATACCCGATAGACCAAGTACAAAATGTCCAATGAATCTTGCCTCCATTTTAAAAATATGAAAAAGCTAGGGGTTAAAAGGCTAAGATACCTAAGGAGAAGAAAATCTACCTTAGCGCTGGGAGCTGCACAAGTGTCTTCACTTCCCCACGGAACATTATGGAGCCAAACTGAAACAAATGGTCCATCAAGACTTCTCCATTCCAAATCTTCCATACAAATCTCAGGTCCTAGATAACAATTCTCTGCAACTTTTAAGTCATCTGCTTGGTTTTGGTGGAGAGAATGAAAGCTGCTCTTTTCACCGAAAGTTTCATAACCAGGTGCAGGCACAAAAGAGACACGCCCGTTATATTTCCTTAAACGTATCACTCTCAGAAGCCCCTGGTAGAAATTCAAATCGTAGCATCAACCAATAAAGTTCGAAGCTCAAGTGCACTCATTTGAAATCTTCACGAGAAAGTTAGGGAACTAGATACTACCATCATCAATTTAATCATGAAAGGGAAACGGGAAAAATTGTGAATTTTTGGAAGATTGCATAACACAACCACATATGGATCACATATATACAGGTACTGACAAACTAATAATACGTATATTGAATAGAGCAGAATACATGAAATTGAACACGTACATAGAAATCTAGGCGAGCACTTCCCATCCACCTATATTTCTCAGATTCAATATCAATATCGGCCACAAGACCTGGGAAAATGAAAGAGGGGAGGAGTCAGCACAATACATTGATTTCACTTTCAATCGAAACTATAATTCTAATATTCAAATAACTAGTTATAGATACCCCAAGCAAGCATCAAGACGCTGAAAAACCTGGTCTTCCCTTGAAGTACAGTTGCAACATCCAGGGAACATTTATGGCCTGAAACGGTTGTAGCAGACCCAACACAAGATTGTGAACAGATCAGAATAAGACAACTCACTAAAACATCACTAACATCTAACGTGTACGAGGAAAGAATAATATAAAATGGATCAAATATGAATGAAAGAAGTAAAAGAGAACCAATGTATTAAGGTGCAGTACCTCGGATAATTGCAAGCATCGCATTAGATACCGAACATGGCTCATCAATTTCATCCAATAGTGACTTCACCATGCCATTACCAGTACCTGCATACAACAATAGGTTGGTATAAAATCGCAAAGAGTAGTACAATAGGTTCTGCTGACAATACATGTTCCGGAAATGACGAACCTGCTGAAACAATTCCAAGAGGCATTTTAATTGCAGAAGCCCAATCCTCTCTTTGGAGCAACCCATTTACTACCTACTACAAATTTTACACTTTGTTAGACAGTGGAACCATGAAAGTAACACAACAAAACCATTTACGAAGCAACAACAAGATGTTGAATAAGTCATCCTCAGTGTAGCTGTCATGTTTCCCACATGTTTGGAATTTTAGCGATCAAGTGAATGGAAAATCTAAGCTGTTAGCATGACAAAACGTTACATCTCATCTAATTGCTATGTTTGGACAGTAGAGAGGATGTTAGAAATAGTCATAGTGTGAGTATCATACTCAACTACATTCATCAAAGGAACTTTACAAGCTTCACTTTAATTAGTACAAGAAAAAGCAATTGTCTCATCCATATGGTAAATATGCGTGGTTAACCAACCTCAACCAAGATACCATCTCCACTGACACATACAATCCCATCATATTTCGTGAGATCCAGCGCATTAGACACTTCTTTTGCATGAAGCCGGTACTGAGTTTCTAGCAATCAAAGAAACAATAATAAATAGCGGAAACAACTAAAGGCAACAGGTAAAACAGACAAGAACAAACAATTAAAAACCTACCTTGTACTGTATATTGGATATCAGCAGCCTCTAGTAGAGGCTTAACTTCTTCGTCAAATATCTTAGAGGCAGATTTCTTTCCCCCATAAGGATTCACGATAATAAACAACCGTTTTGGCCTGTCTGTTACGAAGGAACACGTATATTAACGAATAAGGCTAAATCTCGACCCTTTTTGACCCAAAATTCTGACAAAACAGTAGCTAAATTAAAAAACACTAACCCTAAGAATCAATGCATTCTTGAAGTTTCTGGCTCAAACTTGTCTTAGATTCTTCAGAAATTGGTTCAAAAAGAAAATCTTTTCTAAGTCTAATCCCTCTAATTCCAGCACCACCAACACCACAATAAACCCCAGTTTCTCTCTCTAGAAAAGCTTTAACTTTGATGAAAGATCCTTCAGTAGAAAACCCAAGCACTTGTTTTTCAACTGTTAAGCACTTTTCACCTCTTTCTGTCCATCTAAGTTTCCCATCAGCTGATAAAGTCAATGGTGTCAATATTCCATTGATTTTCACTTGCTCAGATATCATTGATTCAATTTCTCCTCCTCCTTCTCTGTATTCTCCTTCCATCTTTTTTGTTGTAGGAGAAGAAAATTATGTCTTGTTGCTTTGGTTATGATGAGTTTCAACTTTCCAATTGATGAGTTTTTCATTGAAAAATATTTTATTTTATTTTTTCCGTAGGAAATTGAAAATTATTTAAAGAGATAATTTTAAATATACACCTGTATTAAAAACTGAAATCGACTTTTCTTTGCATTTTACGCCAGACCAGAGGACCCTGAAAACGAGTTAAGTTTTGCTGTATAAATTCAGAGACTGTTTCGATACGCCATCCTAATCTAACCAACAGATAACTGAAATTCGTTGGGACCATCCTTTACCCGCAACACTTATTTACACGCAACACTTAAGTGGTGCTTAATCTTATAGGTTGTTCATTTAAGAGCAAAATCTAAAATATCAAACTCTACATTAAGAATCAGTATACTTTTAGATCTCAAATCAGGAGCTTCCTTACTTTATAAAAAACAAAATATTAAGCTTTAAACATGGATTATATGTAGGACGAGATTTCAAATAATATTTTAAACTTAACCGAAAGTCCTCTTGTAAGAGCAACTGCAGTGGTGCGATCAAAACCAAAGATCAAAGATCGAAAAAAAGATCAAATTTTGGGTTTAGTCCGTGTTGTCACGTAACGGTCCCGATTAAAATTTGGTCGCGCGTAATTTAAATCTCCGCCCCAAAAAAATTTCATCGGGTGTATCTCAAATGTCCGCCCAATCAATCACCAGGCGTACTTTAAATTTACGCCTGTCAACAGGCGTACTTTAAGTTTACGCCTCATTTTTTTTTTTTTTTTTAATTTGAATTTTCATCGGGCGTAATTTAAATCTCCGCCCGTTAACGCGCGTACTTTAAATTTACGCCCAGCAACAAGCGTACTTTAAATTTACGCCCGACTATATTAGGATTTGGTATTTGGTCGCGATCAAATATGGTCTGGAATTTGATCTTTGGCTGGGATTTGATCTTTACTCCGTCCCACTGCGTCACGATCTCATCCCAAATTTTTGGTTATACTCGCCCACTGTGGATGCTCTAAGATCTTTCTGAAGATTAGTACTTGGCAATTCACACTCTACTCGGATGACAAAAACATAAATCATGACCCACTCATCGTGTCATCATTTAGTAATATTTGGTACTATGTCAATTTTTAGTACTATGTCATTGTTTAGTACTATGCTTTGAAACAAAACAAAACAAATAAAACCATTCGTCATTCAACAGAACACCTATGAATCTTTTCCTTTAAAGGCCTTCACAAAGTAAGCTTTCACATTGATGAAATCATCGTTTCCTATGGACCGACATAAGCTTTTTTTAATGTAGAAATTATGGTGGGGACATTTGGCATAATTTTATCAGTCGGAATATTAAAAATTGGATTACACTTTGCCATATATAATAGAATTTTGTCATTAAAATTGACAAAAGGGGAAATTGTTAACACTCCTGGCGCCGTTATCCCTGTTGCTGACACCAATGTACCGCCAGCCAGCACAATCAACAATCTTATGGTGTTACATTCTCTAGCACCAACACCAGCAGCGCCGGAAGCATCCCCTCTGGCGTGACGCCTCCTATTACCTAAACAAGAGCCGCTGCTACTTCTAATATTTCTTCGAGCGTGACACCTCTAATTGTCATCAGGGCTGCTACCACTTCTTCTTCGGGACGGGAGACTGGAGGAGCCAGAGGAAACCCACCTCCTATCACCATTGTCGATTTAATGGAGAGACATGAAGTTCTTTCAAAGCTCAGACGGACATGGCTATAACTCAGAAGGAGGTACTCACTTTTCTCAAGACGCTAACGGAAATATTACCACCAAAACTATGCCAACCCCAAATGGAGCATACAAGGAACAGTTTCATGACTCCTGGTGCAAGTGCTTCAACAGGGCTTATCTTTATGGATGAAGAAGTTTGTGTAGCTCCTCGACCATCAGAAAGGAATCAACAGTCCAACTTTATCACACGAGAGGACATGGAACGACTTCTCCAGAATCGAGGCAGGAAAAATCCAGCTACCGTTCATCAGCACGAAAATCCACCAACCCCCTTATCCTCCTGGCGTGCAAAGAGTTCCTCTTCCAAGAGGATATTCTTCTCCCCAGTTCTCCCTTTATGACGATACTGGTAACGCTCGTGAAGACAATTCTCGTTTTTTGGAATCACTAGAGGAGCATGAATATAACTACGTCCTCCGCCTGAAAGAATTCTCAAAATCACTCACTGGAAGGGCATACACCTGGTACAACAACACTGCACCAAAAAGCATAGCCAATTGATGCGAAATGGTTACCGCTTTCTACAAGAAATATTTCTTTGTGTCTGAGCAAGTCACCTTATCAGACTTGGGAAGGATGTTTCAGCGAAACAATGAACATCCAAATGATTATGTCAAGAGATTCAGGATTCAAGCGCTAGATTGTCATGATCCAAATGTGACTGAACATCAATTGGTGGAGCTGTGCATTAATGGCATGGTACCCGTATATCACACTTTACTGGAGAACCTGCGATTCTAGTCATTCTCTGAACTTTACGAAGCTGTTAAGCGGTCGGACACAACAACACCAACCTTTTTGTAAAGAACCAGGCCTGTGAGGAATGAAGATGCACGTGAGACTCGAGGGAACAGACGTTTCATCAACAAACAATAAAACACTCAACCATCTGTAAATGTGGTGAGTGAAGGAGGAAAGAGAAAAGCTCTAGTCGCAGAACAACAACCCAAACGTGCGGCACCAACACAACAGACAGCTCAAACCCGGACAGTTGTAACTAAGACGCCTGCACAGCAACAAGAAACTGGAGAGGCTGCTTTAACCTTCCTGTTTCCGATCGAGGAGGTAATCGAACTTGAAAAGACGAGGGTGCCCAAATATACCTCAACCTAAAACTTTTCCACCTGTAAGTTCTTTCTCCGAATGTGATTGTCTATGGAAAGAGTCGAGACAATACAACTAATCGGTTCACACTTCATGTGATCGTCTATGGATACGAGATCGAGACAATACAACAACGAAGTATGTTTACTTGATAAGAGGTTCGGACTTAATGAAACACAATAGGGTTACTATCAAGTAAATAGGAATTAACATTGTGTATTTTACTTCTAATTATAGTTAAAACAATTATAATTGCGGAAATAGAAAAGTAAAAGACACAACAAGATTTTGTTAACGAGGAAACCGCAAATGCAAAAAAATCTCGGGACCTTGTCCAGAATTGAATAGCCTCTATACAAAATCAAACCAACTTCGTATAGTTGAGACCAAGCAACTAAACCTATAGTTCACCTAGTTCCGTCTGTATTCCCACGCCTCCAACTTATGAATAAGTCACGTACTTGGAACAATTCCTTTGGTTCGTATTCCAAACAGTAAAGGAACAACAAATCTGTTTGGTATCAACTCTTTTCAACCAAGTGATGTGAGTTCGACAAAAGGTTTTTCCGCTTATCTCAATAAACTCCTTTGTCAGGTCTTTAGATATATCAATCAACAATTACCGAAGTAATCGTTTAGAGATTTTGCAATCAATTTTCTTAATCCAAAGAATTGTATTGATGCTGATCTACTCAACTAATCAATCCAATCTACCACAAGGATAAACCGATTATAGTTAGATCCTCTTTAACCGAAACAAGTATTGTGCACACCAAATATTATGAACCCAAATCAGAAATCTTCAAAGTCTTCTTTGTCTTCAAATCTTCTTAGATCTTCAATAAACACTTGCACACAATCAACTTAAATTTTTTGTGATCAATCACGCACAGAACGGAGTCTGATAACAATGGATAATCACAAGACGTCTTTAGATCTACAAACAGATTAAAGATCCCCGTTGAAACTTCGATCTAGTGAGTGAATCTTATATCAGAACACAAGATTCCCAAGCATAAACAAACTAGGTGCAATCAAAGTTCAACAAACGTTAGTCAATCAAATCAATCGAAACTAATAATAAACCACAATTATCTAGTTTTCCACCAACGGTACTAATAGCGCTTTTCAATCCAAAAGAAGTCCTTAAACTGAGCGGTCGTAAGAGATTTCGCCTAATTAGGTTACTTTCCTCTCCGAATAGGCGCCTCCACCAGTAACAACACAACTAGGTAGTTTTGCTGGCTCTGAGATTAGTTTGCTCGAAATACAAACTTTGATATTTGTAAACCAAGGAAGTTTGGACACCAAGGAATTTACAAAACCGAAAATATTCTCAAGATATGCAATATATTCCAGATTCGGTTTCCATAATTCCTGGAAATGCTTTGTCCAAACATTGACCGAAAATATCTTAGAAAATCTCCAATTAGTAAATGCACATTGCAAAATTTTCATTTTCCAAAAATAAAATTAACAACCTTAATTAAAAGATTCTCAACTTAATTTTCGATCCGGGATTTTCCTTTAGCTATTAAGGAATATCTTTGAACAATAAAAGATAGGCGTTACTGAACATGTTCAAAGTATGTCGACATCTTAACTTTGCAAGTCCTTTTTCATACTTACAATCTTGGAACTGGTTTGCCACACTTCCAAACAAGTTTAGAATTGGTTCATCTGACTTCCAAGAACTATGTGATTGACTAAGAACACTCAATCACAAATCATGGGTTTAACGGTTCTACCAAAATAAGTTTTGTTTCTACCTCCATGTGAGTATTGTGCATAGTCACACTAGCTTTCCAAAAATTCGGTTGACTAGTTACTAGGATCTGTTCCCCACATACTTATGGTAACTACTTGTATTTGCTGCACATGCCCATAGGATCGCTTCCCCCGTCACTAAAAACGTGTTGCACATGTTCATAGGATCGGTTCCCCCATCTTCTAAAAACGTGTTGCACCTCTTACAAGGATCGATTCCCCTTTGTGATCGGTTGCACCTCTTCGTAGGATCGTTTTCCCTTTGCCTAGAGTTGGTCATACCAATAACACTAAATGGATCATACCATCTCAGGTGATTACTTAAGATCGGTTTCACTAATAAAAGTCATACCAATACAAAAATCAGGCCTTGTGAATAGTTTTACCAAGAACATAAACAAGTCATGAGCGGTTATACTAATTACACATATTGGTAGTTCAAAATATATGCAATGAATCACAATACCAATAAGCCTAGCGATTTTCTTTTCGATTCACGAAACAAGTTCATGAATTTACTTTCTTTAAACGAATGTAAAACATTATTTCCTAGGATGAAATCTTCACCTCATACCCATACATAATCACAATAGCATTCAAACGATTATGTTGATGTCTTATATACGAAGTTGTTAGAGCATTGCTCAGTTGAACCCACCAAGCGTTGGTATGTCAAGTTTGGTTGTCATATTTTAGTGAATCAAAACTCATGTTAAGAGTCGCTTGATTATGTACTATAGTCAACTTCGTATAGGTTAGCTTGAAAGTATTGGGATATGAGACATTACAAGTATTGTGAAGTCTTGAAGATGTGAAGAAGCAAGGAGCTACAACGACAACAATCATCCTTCCACTTGAGGTTAGTGATATTTGACTTGAATTGTTTCATTCCCTAATGCATCTTTTAAGTCGTGCACATTGAAAACATAAATGTGAAGCATATTTGAACTCTAGATAGACATAGTATTAAGGAATACAATACGAGGTTTATTGATTAACCATTAAACTTTGTAGATAAGACATTGCCATAATCATTTGAATGCTATTGTAATTATGTATGGGTATGAGGTGAGGATTTCATCCTAGGGAACAATGTTTACATGTGTTCTAAGGAAGTAAGTTCATAAACTTGTTTGTGAACCGAAAAAGAAATTGCCAGTTTTTATTGGTTTTGTTATTCATTACATATCTTATGAACAACTAATATGTGTGATAGAGTATAACCGCTCACAACTTGTTGTGTTCTTGGTAGAAATATTCACAGAGGCCTGACTTATGTATTGGTATAACTTTTATTAGTAAAACCGATCTTAAGTAATCACTTGTGGTATGATCGGATTTTGTATGTCTGACCAATTAAAAAGAAATGGCGATCCTTGTAAGGGGTGCAGTACATCAAAGGGAACCGATCCTTGTATGGCGTGCATCAAGGATTATAGCAGAAAGGGGAATGGATCCTATGGACATGTGCAACACGTTTTTAGGAAAAGGGGAACCGATCCTATGGACATGCGCAACACATATAAGTTAGATACCATATATTTGTGGGGAACCGATCCTAGTACTTATCCAACCGAATTTTTGGAAAGCTAGTGTGACTATGCACAATACTCACATGGAGGTAGAACCGAAACTTGTTTTCGCAGAACCGTAAACCCATGATTGTGATTGAATGTTGGTTTGATCAATCACATAGTTCTTGAAAGTCAGATGAACCAATTCTAAACTTGTTTGGAAGTGTGGCAAATCGGTTTCATGGTTGTAAGTGTGAAAGAGAACTTACAAAGTTAAGGTGTCGACAAACTTTGAACACGTGCTGTGAATGTTTATTTCTTTAATTGTTCAAAGATATTCCTTAACGGCTAAGGGAAGATAATCCCGAGATCGAAACATAAGTAAGTTAAGAATCTTTTAATTAAGGTTATTAATTTCATTTTGTAGGGAAATTACAGAATTAATAATGTGCATTTACTAATTAGATTTTCCGAGAGATTTCGATCGTTATTTTTGGACAGAGCATTTCCAGGAATTATGGAAATCGAATTTGTGCTTTAATGAATATCTTGAAAATATTTTCGGTTTTGGAAATTCATTGGTGTCCAAACTTCCTTGTCTATAAATACTTGAAGTTTGCCTTTCTAGCAAACTAATCCTTCGTAACAACATATTTACTCTTTTGTTGTTGTTACTGGTGTAGCCACCTATTCGAAGAGGAGAGTAACCTAATTAGGCGAAATCTATTACGGACGCTCAGTTTAAAGTCTTCTTTGGGATTGAGAAGCTCTAGCGCGACCCGTTGGTGGGAAACTAGATAATTGCGGTTTATCTTTTGTTTTTGATTGATTTGATTGACTAACGGTGGTTGAAATATGATTGCACCTAGTTTGTTTATTATTTAGAATCTTCTCTTCTGATATAAGATTCACTCAAACTAGTTCAGAGTTTCGACAGGGATCTTTAGACTGTTGTTAGTTCTAAAGACGATCTTGTGATAATCTATTGTTAACAGACTTTGTTTTGTGCGTGATTGATCACAAGAGATTCAAGTAATTGTGTGCAGGTGTTTATTGAAGATTTAAGAAGATTTGAAGACAACAAAGATATTGAAGATATGACTTGGGTTTTATGATCTTTGGTGTGCACAATACTTGTTTTGGTAAAAGAGGATCCAATTAATAATCAGTTTATCCTTGTGGTAGATTGGATTGATTAATTGAGTAGATCGAGATCAACACGGTTCTTCGGATTAAAGGTGTTGTTGGCTTAATCTTAATCGATTACCTTTGGGTGATTGAACATAAGATAGATCTAAGGACCTGACGAAGGAGTTTATATTGAGATAAACGGGAGAGCCTTTGTCCAACTCATATCACTTGGTTGAATAAAGTTGATACCAAACAGATTTGTTGTTCCTTTACTGTTTGGAATACGAACCAAAGGAATCGTTCCAAGTACGTGACTTATTTATAAGTTGGAGGAGTGGGAATACAGAAGGAACTAGGTGAACTATGGGGTTAGTTACTTGGTCTCAAGTATACTAAGTTAGTGTAGCGGCTTAATCCTGAGAGTATTGAATTCTGGACTAGGTCCCGAGGGTTTTCTGCATTTTCGGTTTCCTCGTTAACAAAATCTTGCTGTGTCATTTACTTTTATATTCCGCATTATAATTGTTTTATTATAATTAAAATAAATTACACAAACGTTAATTCCTATTTACTTGATAAGCAATCCTATTGTGTTTGGTTAAGTCCGAACCTTTGTATCAAGTAAACATACTTCGTTTTTGTATTGTCTCGATCTCGTATCCATAGACGATCACACGAAGTGTGAACCGATTAGTTGTATTCTCTCGACTCAGTCCATAGACGATCACTTTCGGATAAAGGACTTATAGGTAGGAAAAGTTTTAGCTTGAGGTATATTTGGGTACCTTCGCCTTTTCAATTGGTATTAGAGCAGGAAAAAACGAAAAGATCTAACAATCTGTGTTTGGTGCGATCCAACCTATAAGAATTGAATCTAATGTCCGATTCAGTTAACGTTATGCAAGAGTTTGAATGCTCAAAAGTTGAATATGGTAATACTTCATTGATTCATGATCCAGGAGTTACGAAAACATCTATGTCTTTTTCCGAGGAAAAGGAAGATGCTGATAAAGAGTTGGTAAAACTCCTAAAGCCTATACAATCTCTGTCTTCTAAAGTGTTTATTTTGAAGACAGAGTCAAATCTTCTTAAGCATGAGATCAGAGAAAAAGACATTCAACTGAACTGTCTAGCCAAAGAGAAAATGGATCTCGCTGTCAAACTAGAAGCTCTTGGTAAATCTCTAACAGATAAAGAGACACGTCCTATGACTCCGACTAATGATGCTGTTGTGATTTCTTCTGATGAGAAAACTAAAAGTCCTTGCTCGACTTTTATAGATTGTGACAAAACCGGGTTAATCACATATGAAACAGATCAAGATGATAGTAGTTTGCCTAACTACATCAAGTTAGAGGAAGATGAGAAACCAGCTTCTAGATCTACTGATGATCAAACGAAATCTTTTCCAAAGGAAACTTTGAACCGATTCCGTGATGACTCTAAGGAATATAATTTTCAGTCACTTGACAGGAAACTTATACTTCTTCAACATTCGGTGGTAAAAATTTTGAAAGAAGTTTTGTTTGCTTAAAAAACTGAAAGATTATTCCTCAGTAAAAAGATAGATTATATTACATCCCGATAAGATCAACTCAAAGGAGTCATAGGAAAGAGTTGATAATCGCTTCTGGAAAAAGGTTCCTCCGCACTCATATCGAAACAGTTTTGGTTTTGATAAGGAACGACTTCAGAAGGAAGAGAAACAACGAATCTCTGCCAAAAGAAACAATCAGGAATTTCCGATAGTTGTTTCAGACGATCACACTAATGTGAATAATAAGGAAGTCCTTAGAATGAGAAAATCTTATGAAAATCTCATTGAAAGAATTAAGAGAGATTTGGTTATCTCAGAGAATTCTCACATTAGTACGTTTTCTCCACATGATCATATCTCTAGAGTTAGAAAAGATCATAGTCTTGGGAGAAAATATTTTAGGCAGAAATTCCCTAAAAGAAACATGAACTATGTTTCTGATATTCACTGTAAGCTGGAAAAAGCTTACTCCGATGCAACTTAGTTGTATCGAAATTGTGCACTCTCATCCAAAAAATGTGCTCTTAATATTGGATGAGAAAAGCACATAAAAAAAAGGGGGCACATATTAAAGGAAGTTTTTAGTAATAAGAGATATCTTGGAATATCTTTTGATTCTACTTTCCAATAAAAGGAGAAGTTCGAAAAACATATATGTATATATTTTCGAAAAAATCCTGGTTTAAAAAATTCTCTCTTAAGATTACTGTCTTTCCTTGATAAAGATGTCTCCTATAACTTGCAGCGTTACAAGGAGTGATAGAAGGGAAGCACGAAAAGTAAGAAACTGTCAAGGGTTTGTCCCATATCGAAAAATCAGAAAGATTTTCTCAAGAAATGCATCTAATAATAACTCTGATAGATCTCAAGATGAAATAAGTCTCTTTGCGATCAATGATTCAGACTCTTCCAAGTGGTTCTCCACTGTTGGTATGCACGAAACTATGGATGGGTTTGATGAACTCATAAGAAGTCTTTTCTCCTTGATGCAAGATCGAGATGGACTAGAAAGTCTAGAGGAGGAAAAAAGTGAGCTTGATAACTTGAAACTTCGGATGGAAGATCTTATGAAATATAAAGTGGTAGCAGACAAGTCTCTTGAGACATGCGTTAAGAGTTTGAACACTGAAGAGACCTCGGTTAACAACAAGAGCACCACTAGAGATTAAGTTATTTGATGTAATACTTAATCTAGTTTAATAGACATCAATTTTTGATTTCTTTCATTGATTGTATTGGTCTATTATGAATAAAACTATTATGAATAAAATTATTTGATTAGTAATTTTTCTTGTGATAGTTTTTGGTTTACATAGCCTGTACTTAATTGATTTTATCTTATTGCTATGTATGTTTATGGGATGTTTGACTTCGGTTTTACTACCTTAATATTCGATCTCATATATTGTGAACCCTTATGGTTTGGATGAATTTTTGATTTAGCGGGATTAAGTTCTAGCCCTAGTAGGTAGGCTTTATCAAAATATCATGAGGGGTTATGATAGAAACAATATGTGAAAAAATCACAATACGTTGAATCGGTTTTGGTTTAGCATAAAAGCATATGTGTTTTGACGGTTTTCAAATTTTGCTTGCAATTGTTAAAACCGGTTTTCAACCTTTCTCTGGTAAAGATTGAGGTGTGTTGTTATTCTTTTGTTTATGCATAAGGATGACAAAGTGGTGATATTTCGATATCAATTCTCCCTGGGCGAAGATGCTATCATATTGGAGAAGTGGATGCAAAATTTGAGGTAATAATCTTGTTAGTTAATTGTTTTCCTGTTTAAGAAAAGCCTGAGTTTATATTATATATATTTGTTGCTTTTGCTTAACAAAATTTCGGTTCAATTTATATTTATTCCATGATGTGTGTGTGGATGTGTGTTTCAATTGATTCCGGTTAAGAAAAACTATTGTTATCTTGCTTTATTGTGTGGTATCAATTGTTTAGGCTTACAAAATTTCGGTACAATTGATGTGTGTGTGATTCTGTAGCGCCCCCTAAGCTAGCAGCTGAATAATCCAAGCAATTAACTAAATAAGAGGCACTAAAAATCTAAAACATGTACTTAAGCATTCAACTAAGAAATGTGCTACAAAACTTAACCCAAAACTAACCCGCTCTGAAACATATATATATATACAAGAAGTTCTCTCAAATGATACATATACAATAGTCATTAGGTTCACATATACAATAGAAAATATAATAAACACAGTAGAAGTTATCCAACTAACGAAATCAACCCTTGAAGCTTTCGCTGCGCAACTCCGATCTGTCTCTGAAAATGAAAAGGGGGGTGGGTGAGCACATCATCCCTAAAAGGGTGCCCAGCAGGAATAAAATTCAACTTTAAAGAAATCAAGAGCAAGATTTGGAAAATAATACATATTTTCCCAAACAACAAAGTGACTAAGTCACTGGTAATACTCAAACATGTATATGGACAAACTCCTTCCTCAAACAATGTATACTATTGTTGTGCAATTCCGAACTCGCAAATCCACACCTAATCGTAAGTATTGATGTCGACAGTTCCGAACTCGCAAACTGCCGACCAATATATCATAAAAGCTCTAGGTATAAACGTGAAGCAGCGTACCCTATATACCACAGGTGGAAATTCTTATTTCCCATAGAAATTCATGACGACAACAAAACATTACAAGTCCGTTCCATACCATGGAAAGATTACAAAGAACCAACAGAACAGTCATAATACAAGCTGAACAACGCATGGAATGCAAAAACAAATAAAGCATGAGTTTGAAAAACATAAACTTTTGTAAAAGAAACAACAATGGTTTCAACAGAGTTAAAAATATTCCCACCTCTTTTGATGACAAGCCACGCCTACCTTGAGATCCACGATCCACTGGTTCATCCTTTGCATCGATCGATGTTAATATAGACTAACTGTTAATCACACAAGAAGTTTAAGAAACTAGCCAAAATGGCTCACATAAGAATCATACAAGTCTAACTAATGGTTTTAAGCCCATCTATTCTTCTACACCATTTTATTATCTATCTTTAACATATCTAAGGTTTACTAATTCAATTGGATTGGTTCTATAGTTCACTTGAATAGTCTCAGGAAGATATACATCTATGTATAAGGAACCAAAGGCTAAATCGAACCTTAAGGGTCCAACTCATATTCATTAGAAAAACTAACTATAAGTCCAAGTTAACTAAACAATCCCATTAACTAAGATCCAGTCCATAAGAGTCACCTAACGGTCAAAATGACGGTTACAGGTCAACTAACAGTCAACGTCTAGTCAAGGTCCAACTCCAGGGTCAAATAGGGAATCGGTGAGTCAACTCAGGGTTAGACTGATTCAACTCAGTCAGATGATCTAAGTCAGATAAGTCAGCTAGACTGACTAGGATGACTAATAGGTCTAAACCATTGGTTCAACAGCCTTTCACTCTGCTTCATAACTAGACTGATACTAACACACCTATTAACAGAACTTCACTAGCCAAAGTACAGTTCAGTTATTCTTAAATAAATTTCAAACTTCAATTACAATTGAAAACTATGCCGACCTGCAATTGTAGCTTTTCCAAGCTTCTACAAGAGAAGTTCAACCCCATATAAACATCTAATCCATCATTCCAATACTTCAGTTACATATCCAGTCAACCACCAACACACACAACAATACATATATCCTTTAAACACCAGCACCAACTATTGAACTCCCAAACATATCCCCATTGTATCAATTAAATTCCAGCGACTGCAGCTGCAACACCAGCTAGCCCTACACCTGTTAATACTCAATTAAGCTTCAATTCAACATACGAAACCACCACTACCAAATATCTTCCCCACAGATCATGCTTATCCTTCTTAGCTGCACAATCATACACTAACAGCTGTAGAACCATTACCCTGATTAACTCATTCATTAACCAAAATTCTTCCCAGACAAGTTCATGCATAAACTAACTCATTCACCATCTACAACAACCAAACATAATTGTAATCCCATTATCAACTCACTCCATCACTCATATCTGAGATTTCACATCAATGCTAGTTCAAAACTCCATTCCCTGTAATTTAACACAACTCCAATACAAAGCCTTGTAACTCATAAACCACCACCACCTGTAGTTGCATCTCAACATCATCAACTCAACCCATTCAGACAAACAACACCATCACTTCACTATATATTGACCTAAACTACAACCACAGCTCATACCTCACACATACCACCACAAAGAACAACCATTCCCTGCAGTTGTTCACAATTCAACAACATCTTCATATCCACAATTACAGTTCCATTTTATAATCATCTTAATCTCAGTTTATTACATCCTCATCAACCCATAACTTATAATTCATTAAATGAAATCAAAAAGCTTTACTGAGATATTAAGAAGTAAATTACCTCAAAAAGACTCTCTCCACCAATTGAAATCGACCCCTTCTTTAGACTGATTCGACTCAATACATCACCATCTAACCCTTCCACAGTTCATCACATCCAATTCCATTTCTTCAATCCAACAGAAAGAAAAACCTAACTACCAATTTTAATCAATTCTTCAACTCACCTCTGAATTCATCTCAAACCCATCTCATAACAACCTTTTAGAACATCGATTTCATCTTCTAATCATTCTCTGAGAAACCTTAACCCTTGATTCATCTTCAGATCTACTCCATATCACCAAATTAAAAATCACCCCATCCGTTAACATATATTAGCAACTCATATCAAACATCGGATTACTCAAATCCATATAATTTCCCAAATCGGCTGATGAACCCTAATTCAGTTCATCTCTTCTTCATATTCACAGCAACATCAATTTCTTCTCCTCCAAAGCTTAATCAATCCAAATTAGCACCACCACCATCTCTTATAAAACTCAAATCTTCTAAACTGAAATCGATAGAAGGAAGAACGAAGAAGAAGAGAGACAGAGGAGAAGCAGAAGAGGAAAGAGGAAAGAAAGAAAAAGAATAATGAATTCTTCGATCGGTTTTAGTGAAGATAAGGCCGATGGGAAATAGTAAACACACAATATCCGCGATAAGGGAACCCCGGGTCGGTCTAATGGCAAAAAGACTAATTTTCCCTTTATGCTAATCTGATGATTCTTCTTCGTCCAATATCCGAATGACACGTTCGAATAGTCCGTTCTGCATAACTTCTTGAGTTATATCTGACGGTACTACTTTCGTGTCTAGATCGTTGTTAGATTAATCTTTATTAGTTAACGTTCGTGTTAAACTAATCAAGTTATTATGGCTAATTCGTCACTTGGCCGGTCTAATAGCGTTGACGAGCTTGAGGGTCCTTACATTCTCCCCACCTTATACATTTTCGTCCTCGAAAATCAAACTATCCATCTAATCTTCAAAACTCCCCACTATATAGAGAAATACTATCTCTCTTCTAAGCGCAAAACAACACGAAACAAAACACAAACCTATATGGCTCTACAACTAAAATCTGAAATTTGTAGTTCTAGGTTCAACTATGCTGATTTTAGGTTCTTTCTATCAAATAGGGAAGTCTAAGTTCCTTACTCGAATTTCTATAATGGAGAATTATAAATTTTAGTCTTTAAGACCTCTACACTAATTTCTATTTCATAAGATATGTGTCTCTAACTACAAGGAAGAATCCTACGAATCTTTCTAAGCGAACTTACATCTATTGGTTTTATAAATTAATTTACAGTATTTTCTATGACCGGTCATCTCTGAATGCAGTTTCCCTTTCAAGGTTGGCCAATCCCAACAATGCCTTCCCACGAACAGAGAAAACACAAGCTTCACTATTCCCCAGTGCTGGATTAATTAAATGTTAACTTATTAATTTATTAAGATTAATTAGTCTCTTAACTTTTATTGGTGTAAGTCTGATAAATTTACTTCGTAAAATATATAAATAGTTTACTTAGTCATCTGGATTTATTTATTTATTTCTTTTACCAATAATAGTAATCCCAATTCGATTTTTCGTCAATTTATAATATTAATACATTAAACCTTACTGTAATACCATATATAAAATTTCTAAACATTATCTATTATAAATTTCCTACTAATTTAATTACTCAAATACTTTTATCAACTGTGTTATTATTTTTGTTATTCTTAAGTTGATAGCCCAGTTGACACACTAATCCTTAATCTTTTAAATATAACTTTACATTCACGTAAAGACGATACCATAGATTTTATTTATTCATATTGGATCTATATACCGTATCTTGTTAAATATTGGCGTCGGTAATTTAATATGATATAAATTTGAGTCTGCATAAAATTATACCATATCTTAATAGTCTCTAGATTTTTCTATTAATGTAAAGTATCCTATTAATATACGAATTTATTTTCTTTTAATCCACTATTACATCTGAATACTATTATTACTACTTCATGTATATCTGTTTTATTTTAAAGATTTAATAAGTCATCTATTAGACTAAAAATAATTTCGTTACAAAATTACTAACAAGTTGACTCTTTTTATTTTATGCATTATATCCTTACCTTCTTATGTCTAACGCCTAATAAGTATTGTATTAACTATTTGGTTTAGACCCAAAACATTTATTTCTAATTTGTCATTAGTTTAATTTACCAAATTTAATCCTAGATAAGCGCTATTAATTTTTCATAGTTTATAATTTATTATTTTCAACTTTAGTTAAGCTAAGTTCAATATGACACTAATTGATAAATGCTAATCATTACTTTATTAAAATTATTATTATTATTATGATCATCTATAATTACCATTATAATATATTTATTACTAATATTAGTGGTCAAACTATTATTCTAACTACTCTTACAAAAATCATTGAATCCCAAAAATATTGTTAACATTTATGTCATTATAAATTGTTTACTCTTCATTTAAGTCGATGCGTTCAGTAAGTTTCTATGTGACTTACAAGATCTATCAACAATACCATATCACTATTTTTATAGTATTAGATTGTCTACGTGTTCATACTTTCTAAATTAATTATTCTCAAATCCTTATTAGCTAAATCTATTGGTGTACCCAACAATTTTTACTTCATTACAAACAAACAAATCAATCAATCAATCAAATAATTCTTTTAATTATAGATAGGTTTTAGTGATTAAGATTTATCTCACAAACCCAACCCAGTTCTAAACTAATCTAGTTCTCTAACCGGCATTGGCTATTTCTATCTTTTCCCATATGAGATCTAATAGTGAGCTCTGATACCAACACTGTAGCGCCCCCTAATCTAGCAGCTGACTAATCCAAGCAATTAACTAAATAAGAGGCACTAAAAATCTAAAAAATGTACTTAAGCATCCAACTAAGAAATGTGCTACAAAACTCAACGCAAAATTAACCCGCTTTGAAACATATATATATATATATATATATATATATATATACAAGAAGTTCCCTCAAATGATACATATACAATAGTCGTTAGGTTTACATATACAATAGACAATATAATAAATATAGTAGAAGTTATCCAACTAACGAAATCAACCCTTGAAGCTTTCGCTGCGCAACTCTGATCTGTCTCTGAAACTGAAAGTGGGAATGGGTGAGCACATAATCCCTAAAAGGGGTGCCCAGCAGGAATAACATTCAACTTTAAAGAAATCAAGAGCAAACATATTTTCCCAAACAACAAAGTGACTAAGTCACTGGTAATACTCAAACATGTATATGGACAAACTCCTTCCTCAAACAATGTATACTATGGTTGTGCAATTCCGAACTCGCAAACCCACACCTAATCGTAAGTATTGATGTCGACAATTCCGAACTCGCAAACTGCCGACCAATATATCATAAAATCTCTAGGTATAAACGTGAAGGAGCGTACCCTATATACCACAGGTAGAAATTCTTATTTCCCATAACAATTCATGACGACAACAAAACATTACAAGTCCTTTCCAAACCATGGAAAGATTACAAAGAACCAACAAAACAATCATAATACAAGCTGAACAACGCATGGAATGGACAAACAGATAAAGCATGAGTTTGTAAAACATAAACTTTTGCAAAAGAAACAACAATGGTTTCAAAAGAGTTAAAAGTATTCCCACCTCTTTTGATGACAATCCACGCCTACCTCGAGATCCACGATCCACTGGTTCATCTTTCGAATCGATCGATGTTAATATAGACTAACTGTTAATCACACAAGAAGTCTAAGAAACTAGCCAAAATGGCTCACATAAGAATCATACAAGTCTAAGTAATGGTTTTAAGCCCATTTATTCTTGTACACCATTTTATTATCTATCTTTAACATATCTAAGGTTTACTAATTCAATTGGATTGGTTCTATAGTTCACTTGAATAGTCTCAGGAAGATATACATCTATGTATAAGGAACTAAAGGCTAAATCGAACCTTAAGGGTCCAATTCATATTCATTAGGAAAACTAACTATAAGCCCAAGTTAACTAAACAAGCCCATTAACTAAGGTCCAGTCGAAAAGAGTCACCTAACAGTCACTAACGGTTACAGGTCAACTAACAGTCAACGTCTAGTCAAGGTCCAAGTCCAGGGTCAAATACTCAAAGGTTAACTCGGTCAAGGTCCACTGAGTCAAATAGGGTATCGGTGAGTCAACTCAGTGTTAGACTGATTCAACTCAGTCAGATGATCTAAGTCAGATAAGTCAGCTAGACTGACTAGGATGACTAATAGGTCTAAACCATTGGTTCAACAGCCTTTCACTCTGCTTCATAACTAGACTGATACTAACACACCTATTAACAGAACTTCACTAGCCAAATTACAGTTCAATTATTCTTAAATAAACTTCAAACTTCAATTACAATTGAAAACTATGCCTACCTGCAATTGCAGCTTTTCCAAGCTTCTACAAGAGAAGTTCAACTCCATACAAACATATAATCCATCATTCCAATACTTCGGTTACATATCCAGTCAACCACCAACACACACAACAATACATATATCCTATAAACACCACCAACAACTATTGAACTCTCAAAAAGATCCCCATTGTATCAATTAAACTCCAGCAACTGCAACTACAACACCAGCTGGCCCTACACCTGTGAATACTCAATTCAGCTTCAGTTCAATATACGAAACCACCACTACCAAATATCTTCCCCATAGATCATGTTAATCCTTCTTAGTTGCACAATCATACACTAACAGCTGCAGAATCATTACCCTGATTAACTCATTCATTAACCAAACTTCTTCCCAGACAAGTTCATGCATAACCTAACTCATTCACCATCTACAACAACCAAACATAATTGTAATCCCATTATCAACTCACTCCATCACTCATATCTGAGATTTTACATCAATGCTGGTTCAAAACTCCACTCCCTGTAATTTAACACAACTCCAATACAAAGCCTTGTAACTCATAAACCACCACCACCTGTAGTTGCATCTCAACATCATCAACTCAACCCATTCAGACAAATAACACCATCATTTCACTATATATTGACCTAAACTACAACCACAGCTCATACCACACACATACCACCACAAAGAACAACCATTCCCTACAGTTGTTCACAATTCAACAACATCTTCATATCCACAATTAGAGTTCCATTTTATAATCATCTTAATCTCACTTTATTACATCCTCATGAACCCATAACTCATAATTCATTTAATGAAATCAAAAAGCTTTACTGAGATATTAAGAAGTAAATTACCTCAAAAAGACTCTCTCCACCAATTGAAATCAACCCCTTCTTTAGACTGATTCCACTCAATGCATCACCATCTAACCCTTCCACAGTTCATCACAGCCAATTCCCAATTTCTTCAATGCAACATAAAGAAAACCCTAACTATCAATTTTAATCAATTATCCAACTCAACTCTGAATTCATCTCAAACCCATATCGTAACAACATCTTAGAACATCGATTTCATCTTCTAATCATTCTTTGAGAAACCTTAACCCTTGATTCATTTTCATATCTACTCCACATCACCAAATTAACAATCACCGCATCCTTTAACATATATTAGCAACTCATATCAAACATTGGATTAATCAAATCCATATAATTTCCCAAATTGTCTCAAGAACCCTAACTCAGTTCATCTCTTCTTCAGATTCACAACAACATCAATTTCTTCTCCTCCAAAGCTTAATCAATCCAAATTAACACCACCACCATCTCTTATAAAACTCAAATCTTCTAAACTGAAATCGATAGAAGGAAGAACGAAGAATAAGAGAGACAGAGGAGAAACATAAGAGGAAAGAGGAAAGAAAGAAGAAGAAGAATGAATTCTTCGATCAGTTTTGGTGAAGATAAGGCCGATGGGAAACACTAAACATACAATATCCGCGATAAGGGAACCCCCGGTGCGGTCTAATTTTCCCTTTATGCTAATCTGATGATTCTTCTTCGTCCAGTATCCGAATGACACGTCCGAGTAGTCCGTTATGCATAACTTCTCGAGTTCTATCTGACGGTACTATTTTCGTATCTAGATCGTTGTTAGATTAATCTTTATTAATTAACGTTCGTGTTAAACTAATCGAGTTAGTATCGGCTAATTCGTCACTTGACCGGTCCAATAGCGTTGACGAGCTTGAGGGTCCTTACAGATTCAATTGGTTCCGGTTAAGAAAAACCATTGTTATCTTACTTTTGTACGGTATCAATTATTTAGGCTTGCAAAATTATGGTTCAATTGTGGTGCTTTTAATGTCTATGTTGTTTCAATTGCTTCCGGTTGAGGTAAATAACTATGCAAGTTGATTTATTTTGGTTTGTATGAATTATTTATGGCTTAACAAAATAATTTGTGTACGGTATGAGTTGTTTAGTCCAATTCAATTCCTGATAAGAAACTATGTTAATTCTGATCTTAGTTTGTCTTATCAAAGTGAGGTTTCGGTTATTCAAGTCTAATCGAATGCCGAAACAATGAATGCTAGTTAACTAACCTAGTACTTGTCTTGTTTAAAATTGAAAGGTCTAAGTTTGTGGATAATTAGAACCTGATGAGAAAAATGGAGTTTATCTTTATTTTGGTCTTATCGAATTAAGCGATTGTTCTTGAACAATCGGTTTAGCAAAGGGACTAATGTGATTAGTTGTTTTTGGTTTGCTAAACTAAATTGGAAAAATTGTTTCGGACAATTGTTTCCTTGGTAACATATCAAAATAAGACTACTTTTAGTTTGGGTTTTGATATTGGTTATCAGAACGCGATGTGTGGAACCCTCGTGCCTAACTCTACAGGTTTGCAAGTCTATTAGATTTGTAAGATTCTTTTCGTGTTGTCCTTTATTTTTTCATTTCTTTGTCATTTTTGTGACAAAAAGGGGGAGAAATATATGGAGTAAACAGGTGATGCTGGCATTGATTTTATATTGATTGGCATCGCTAGGGAAAAGAATATTGGTACTTGAATGTTTTATCTAACGAAAGAGTGAAAACACAGACTAAGGGGGAGTAACATGTCATATAAATTGGTATAAAAAAGACGCGCGGATTGAATATCTACCTATATTCCTTAGGGGGAGTATTTTATTTGTTATTATAATGTCAATAGCGGCATTTTCAAGGATTAAATGTAAGCAGTTTTACTGTGCTGTTGAATCGGGAATCAAGCGGATTGTAATGAATTCTTGTAATTTGTTTATCCATATGATGTAAGAGTTTTGTCGCTAAAATTGACAAAGGGAGAAATTGTTAGAGCATTGCTCGGTTGAACCCACCAAGCGTTGGTATGTCAAGTTTGGTTGTCATATTTTAGTGAATCAAAACTCATGTTAAGAGTCGCTTGATTCTGTACTAGAGTCAACTCGTATAGGTTAGCTTGAAAGTATTAGGATATGAGACATTAAAAGTATTGCGAAGTCTTGAAGATGTGAAGAAGCAAGGAACTATAACGACAACAATCATCCTTCCACTTGAGGTTAGTGATATTTGACTTGAACTGTTTCATTCCCTAACGTATCTTTCAAGTCGTGCAAATTGAAAACATAACTGTGAAGCATATTTGAACTCTAGATAGACATAGTATTAAGGAATACAATACGAGGTTTATTGCTTAATCATTAAACTTTGTAAATAAGACATCCCCATAATCATTTGAATGTTATTATAATTATGTATGGGTATGAGGTGAGGATTTCATCCTAGGGAACAATGTTTACATGTGTTCTAAGGAAGTAAGTTCATAAACTTGTTTGTGAACCGAAAAGGAAATTGCCAGGTGTTATTGGTTTTGTTATTCATTGCATATCTTATGAACAACCAATATGTGTGATAGAGTATAACCGCTCACAACTTGTTGAGTTCTTGGTATAAATATTCACAAAGGCCTGACTTATGTATTGGTATAACTTTTATTAGTAAAACCGATCTTAAGTAATCACCTGTGGTATGATCGGATTTTGTATGTCTGACCAATTAAAAGGAAAGGGGGAACCGATCCTTGTAAGGGGTGCACTACATCAAAGGGAACCGATCCTTGTATGGGGTGCAGCAAGGTTTATAGCAGAAAGGGGAACCGATCCTATGGACATGTGCAACACGTTTTTAGGCAAAAGGGAACCGATCCTATGGACATGTGCAACACATATAAGTTAGATACCATATATATGTGGGGAACCGATCCTAGTACCTAGTCAACCGAATTTTTGGAAAGCTAGTGTGACTGTGCACAGTACTCACATGGAGGTAGAACCGAAACTTGTTTTGGTAGAACCGTAAACCCATGATTGTGATTGAATGTTGGTTTGATCAATCACATAGTTCTTGAAAGTCATATGAACCAATTTTAAACTTGTTTGAAAGTGTGTCAAATCGGTTTCAAGGTTGTAAGTATGAAAGAGAACTTACAAAGTTAAGATGTCGACAAATTTTGAACACGTGCTGTGAATGTTTATTTCTTTAATTGTTCAAAGATATTCTTTAACGGCTAAGGGAAGAGAATCCCAGGATCGAAACATAAGTAAGTTAAGAATCTTTTAATTAAGGTTATTAATTTCATTTTGTAGGGAAATTACAGAATTAGTAATGTTCATTTACTAATTAGATTTTCCGAGATATTTCGATCGTTATTTTTGGACAACGCGTTTCCAAGAATTATGGAAATCGAATTTGTGCTTTAATGAATATCTTGAGAATATTTTCGGTTTTGAAAATTCCTTGGTGTCCAAACTTCCTTTTTTTATAAATACTTGAAGTTTGCCTTTCTAGCAAACTAATTCTTCGTAACAACAGATTTACTCTTTTGTTGTTACTGGTGTAGCCTCCTATTCGGAGAGGAGAGTAACCTAATTAGGAGAAATCTCTTACGACCGCTCAGTTTAAAGTCTTATTTAAGATTGAGAAGCTCTAGCGCGACCCGTTGGTTGGAAACTAGATAATTGCGGTTTATCTTTTGTTTTTGATTGATTTGATTGACTAACGATGGTTGAAATCTGATTGCACCCAGTTTGTTTATTCTTGAGAATCTTCTCTTCTGATATAAGATTCACTCAAACTAGTTCATTCGACATGGATCTTTAGACTGTTGTTAGTTCTAAAGACGATCTTGTGATAATCTATTGTTAACAGACTTCGTTATGTGTGTGATTTATCACAAGAGATTCAAGTGATTGTGTGCAGGTGTTTATTGAAGATTTAAGAAGATTTGAATACAAAGAAGATATTGAAGATCTGACTTGGGTTTTATAATCTTTGGTGTGCACAATACTTGTGTCGGTAAAAGATTATCCAATTAATAATCGGTTTATCCTTGTGGTAGATTGGATTGATTAATTGAGTAGATCGGCATCAAAACGGTTCTTCGGATTAAAGTGTTGTTGGCTTAATCTTAATCGATTACCTTTGGGTGATTGAACATAAGATAGATCTAAGGACCTGACGAAGGAGTTTATGTTGAGATAAACGGAAGAGCCTTTGTCCGACTCATATACTTGGTTGAATAGAGTTGATACCAAACAGATTTGTTGTTCCTTTACTGTTTGGAATACGAACCAAAGGAATTGTTCCAAGTACGTGACTTATTTATAAGTTGGAGGCGTGGGAATACAGAAGGAACTAGGTGAACTATAGGGTTAGTTACTTGGTCTCAACTATATGAAGTTAGTGTAATTTTTTGTAGCGGCTTAATCCTGAGAGTATTCAATTCTGGACTAGGTCCCAGGGTTTTTCTGCATTTGCGGTTTCCTCATTAACAAAATTTTGTCGTGTCATTTACTTTTATATTCCACATTATAGTTGTTTTATTATAATTAAATTAAATTACACAAACGTTAATTCCTATTTACTTGATAAGCAATCCTATTGTGTTTGGTTAAGTCCGAACCTTTGTATCAAGTAAACATACTTCGTTTTTGTATTGTCTCGATCTCGTATCCATAGACGATCACACGAAGTGTGAACCGATTAGTTGTATTGTCTCGACTCAGTCCATAGACAATCACTTTCGGAGAAAGGACTTACAGGTAGGAAAAGTTTTAGCTTGAGGTATATTTGGGTACCCTCGCCTTTTCAGAAGTTCAAAAGATAAGAGTTATACTTCGTATTGTATTCCTTAATACTACGTCTAACTAGAGTGTAATCATTCATGCTTCACAGTTATGTTTTCAATATGCACGACTTGAAAGATATGTTAGGGAATGAAACAATTCAAGTCAAATATTACTAACCTCAAGTGGAAGGATGATGTCGTCAGTTGTAGTTCCTTACTTCTTCACTTCTTCAAGTCTTCGCAATACTTGTAATGTCTCATATCCTAATACTTTCAAGCTAACCTATACGAAGTTAACTCTAGTACATAATCAAGCGACTCTTTAAATGAGTTTTGGTTCACTAAAATATGACAACCAAACTTGACATACCAACGCTTGGTGGGTTCAACCGAGCCATGCTCTAACAATCTCCCTCTCTGTCAATTTTAGTGACAAAACTCTTACATCATATGGATAAATAAATTACAAGAATTCATTACACATACGCTTAATTCCCAAATTCAACAACACAATAACCTGTATACATTCAATCCATAAATGCCGATGTTGACATTATAATAACATAGCTAATACTCCCCCTAAAGGTAAGATAGGTAGATTTTCAATCGTGCTTTACTCTTTTCGTTAGATAAACATTTAAGCACCAATGTCCTTTCCCTTAGTGGTACCAATCAATATAAATCAATACCAGTATCACTTGTTTACTCCATATATTTGTCCCAATTTTTGTCACAAAATGACAAAGGTACGAGCAAATAAGGGACAAACCGAAAGGATCTTACCAATCTCAAAATAGACTTGCAAACCTATAGAGTTAAGCACGAGGGTTCCACACACCATTTTTGATAACCAATTATGAAAACCGAAACTACAAAGTAATTTTGTTTTGAGATGTTACCAAGGAAACAATTTCCCGAAGCAATTTTCCCTAATAGTTTAGCAAACCAAAAATCGACTAAGAACCTTAGTTCCTTTGCTAAACCGATTGTACAAATACAATCGCTTGTTCGATAAGACCAAAATAAAGATAAGTCTATTTTTCTCATCAAATTCTAATTATCCATTTAACTTAGACCTTTCAATTTTAAACAAGATAAGTACTAGGTTAGTTAACTAGCATTCCTTGTTAAGGCGTTCGATTAGACTTGAATAACCGAAACCTCCATTTTGATAAGTCTAATTAAGATCAGAATTAACTTAATTTCTCTTATCCGGAATCAGATTGGACTAAACAATTCATCTCGTAAACCTTTTCTTTCGTTAAGCCATAAACAATTCATACAAACCAAATAAATCAGCTTGCATAATTATTCACCTTAACCGGAAGCAATTGAAACAACATAGACATTAAAGCACCGCAATTGCACCGAAATTTTGTAAGCCTAAACAATTGATACCAAACAATAAAGCAAGATAACAATAGCTTTTCTTAACCGGAAACAATTGAATAAAACACACACATCCATACACAAATAATGGAATAAAACATCAATTGTATCGAAATTTTGTTAAGCAAAAGCAATAAATATATGCAATAAACTCAGGCTTTTCTTAAACGGGAAAACGATTAACTAACAAATTCGTTACCTCAAATTTCGTATCCACTTCTCCAATATGTTTGCATCTTCTTCCAGGGAGAATTGATATGGAAATATCATTATGTTGTCATCCTTATGCAATATAAAGAATAACAACAACCAACCTTTACCAGAGAAAGGTTGAAAACCGGTTTTCACTATTGCAAGCAAAATTTAAAAACCGTGAAACACATATGATTTTATGCTAAACCAAACGATTCAACATATTGTGAATTTTTCACATATTGTTTCAGTCAGAACACTTCATGATCCTTTGATAAAGCCTACCAACATGGGCTAGAACTTATCCTTCTAAACCAAAAAGTCACCCAAACCATAAGGGTTCACAACATATGAGATCGAATATCAAGGTTAGAAAACCGAAATCAAACATCTCATACACATACATAGCAATAAGATAAAGAATTCAAGCACATGCTATGTAATCATAAACTATCACAAGAAAAATTATAAATCAAATAATTTTATTCATAAATAAGATAGTTTTATTCCTAATAGACTTATTGAAATAAATCAAAAACTAATGTTTATTTTTCTCTTTCTCAGTTCTTGTGAAGATTGCTTTCAAAAACTGGATTCAAATTCTTCTGAGCATTTCCCTTTTCAGTAGATGATTTGTTAATATTAAACAGTTGTTAATGAAGATTAGCTAGTACTTATTTTGAATCCTTTATCATCAGCTCATGATATCTAATGCAACCTTTAACAGTAAGAATCTGTTTTCTTAGAGAATATTGAGAGTTATCATGAAGAGAGATATCATGAGTTTCAGTCATAACTGATGCACAGAGTGCTAAATTATCAAGAGATGACCCTCCTTTTACCGATTTCTCCATTGAAATGAGATATTATTCTTTCGGACAAGAAGACGATATATAAGATGGACAAAATCAAGGAATAATTTGGTTTATGGAAACTGAAACTATTTTTCCAAATATAAAAGATATCAATTATTTTTACTAATGAACCAGTCATGAACAACTTGCCCAGATTTATGCTTCCTCACAATCAGAATTTTGGGAAACAAGTGAGGATGCATATTTCAACACAATCAGTGTGTGTTGAGGTGAGAATTATTCTCACCACAATTAACAAAGACATCCTTAGGATGACTTATAAACACAATAGACTGTGTTTCCTTTTGTTCTTTCATTCTCTTGTAATTGCAAGAGTTTGCAATTTCCTTTTTAGATCTCATAAACTTACTAGTCTTCTTTATCCCCTTGTGAAGTGCTTTGATAAGTTTATTTTCAATGAAGATTGCAGTGTGATTATTTCTTTCACATGAAGAACTTTTCAAGTTATCGGAAAAGCTAGTTTCTGATTCTCTAGGTTTTTCACCCAATTTTTCTTGTTCAGATTTTACCATACGGGTTTTATCTGAAAGGAATTTCAAAAGGTTTTCAAGTACCAGGATTAAACTTTTATTTTCCTTAATTTCCAACTCAAGTTTTTCTAGGAGTTGATTAGACTCACAGAATTCATCATTGTTAGAGTTGGCTAGAAGTGCATTACACTCAGATATTTCTTCATTGGATTCTTCCTCCGGAATATCATCAAGAGTGGAGACAAATGCCTTGTTGTACTTCTGAGTTCTTCTACTGGGACAATGTTTTGCCATATGTCCGAATCTACGACACTTGAAGCATTGTACTTCATCATTACCCCTTTTATGGCAAAACGATAATGTATCAGGAACACATTTATCAATAGATAAAAGGTCCTTAATTTGTTGCGCTAGAAGCACAATAGTTGAGTCAAGCTCTTTTTCAACAGGTACCTTGTCCTCCTGACAACATTTATCAGTTTGATTCTTCAGCAGAATTCCTCTATCAAAGATCTTTCACTTTCCTACAAGAGAGTTTTCTGGAAAGTGCAGTAAGATCATTTCCTTATATTATGGCATGTTTCTTAGACTCGTATCCGGATGGTAATGATCTGAGAATTTTGCATACTATTTCTTTTTCAGGTATGGCCTTTCCAAGGAAAAAAGATGCATTAACAATCTCAGAAAGTTTAGAGTTAAACTCCTCGAAAGTATCATTATCATCCATTTTGAGATGTTCCAATTCAAAAGAAAGGGAAATAAGTCTAGCTTCTTTTTTAGATTCATCTCCCTCGAATACGTCCTCAAGAATATCCCATGCTTCTTTAGAAGTTCTACAAGTCAGCACATGATGTAGAAGATCATGACTAACTGCGTGTATGATGGCATTCAAACCATCAGAATTCTGCTTTGCAAGAACTCTTTCTTCATGAGTATAAGACGCTAAGCGTTTAAACTCTGACTCCGAATAATCCATCGGACGTTGGTATCCGTCTTCGATTAATAACCACGTATTAAAATCTCGGGATTGAAGAAAAGCTTTCATAGACGATCTCCATAATAGGTAGTTTGACCCATTAAATCTTGGTGGCACTTTAACAGAATTACTCATTAGATTCATTTCTTATAGGTCGGATCGCACCAAATACCGATTGTTAGATCTTTTTGTGTTTGCCAGCTCTAATACCAATTGAAAAGACGAGGATACCCAAATATACCTCAATCTAAAACTATTCCACTATAAGTCCTTTCTCCGAAAGTGATTGTCTATGGACAGAGTCGAGACAATACAACTAATCGGTTCACACTTCGTGTGATCGTCTATGGATACGAGATTGAGAGAATACAACAACGAAGTATGTTTACTTGATAAGAGGTTCGGACTTAACCAAACATAATAGGATTACTATCAAGTAAATAGAAACTAATGTTTGTGTATTTTACTTCTAATTATAATAAAAACAATTATAATTGCGGAAATAGAAAAGTAAAAGACACAACAAGATCTTTTTTTTTTTGCTTGGTAATAAATTTTTTTATTAAGCCAAAGAATAATGTCACAAGATTACAAAAAGAATCCCATTGAATTTATATGGGCTTTTGATAAGCTGAAAGTAAAGCACAAAAATAACTAAACTTAGTCAAATATGTAGTAGGGATTTTCTAGTATTTCCATAGATTTGATAAAATATGGTTTGGAAAGATAACTTCTTCTTTCTCCCTTAGCCATTCATGCTCCTTTTTTTGGAATTGAATCCGCTGAGAAATTTGTCTGCCTGTAGCTATGAGTGAAGTACCAATCCTGCAGGGTGTTTTTTTTATCTTGTTCCAGCTTGTACAAGCCCACCATGGAGTTGCTTCAGATTGAAATGCTTCTATTGCTGCCTGTGAGTCAGTTTGAAAACAAACTTTAAGAAAGTTTTTTCTGATTGCCCATTCCCCTGCACATAGTACTACAAAGACTTCTGCCACAAAATTTGTAGCCAGACCCAAACCTCCATCCATTGCATAGATATATTCTCTTATGCCTTGTCTGCATATAAAACCAAATCCAGCATCCCATGGGTTACCTCTAGAGGCACCATCACAGCATATCAGAATAAAAGAAGGATTTGGAAGTAAGAAGTATATTTCTCTGATTCTTGGTGACTTCACACTTCTACACTTCAAACCAAATGTTTTCAAAATCTTCAGATCATAAGGAGAATTCCACATGGTTCCTTTCATTCTAACTTCAGATTCTTTTGTAAATTGCATAACCTTCTGTTTAAGTACTTTCAGATTTGGTTGCTCATTTTCATAAATAATTATGTTTCTCAAGAACACAATCTCTCTTAAAGTTGTAAGAGCATCTACTCTCCACAAATCTTTTACTATTGGACTCTTGTGTTTTGAAAACTTGAGAATATCATTAAAAGATCTAGGATTTATGAACTGAAACATACCTGATGTGATTTGTAGATAGTGGTAAAAAGTGATTCGATTCTCGAACTTGTGAAGGATGACTTTAGACTTCAATTCAAAACTAAATAGAAAACTCGCTAATAATTATAACAAACACCGACAAAGTTGGTGTCAATATTAAAAGATTACTGAGGCTAAGATTCCACTATGTTCCAAGTTCAAAGTGATTTGGTCCAAATATTTATATTCATGCAATTTTCTCGTTTAATCTGATTCTAACATATTGCAACTAATAGATTTTCAAAAGTAATAATTGTAAATACCAAGTATGAAGCATCAAGAGTCTATAAACTAAGCATACTCCATCAAAATAAATCACAATCACTCAAATAAAAATCATATTCAATAATAGTTCAAGGCAAATAATCATAATAATAATTGCAATAAATTAAATAAAATAGATTGTACCGTTTTTTGTTGGAAAAATACCTTCCTCCATCTCCTCAGCAATGGGGTTTAGCTCCTCATATTAATCATGATCTCAAAGTAATTGTTTATGGCTCAAAAGATGATTAAAAAGATGAAAAGTGATAATACAGACGATTCGCAACAGTTTGTTGGTGTTGCAGAATCACTGTTACAGGGAGAAATAGTATCTAATGACCTAATGCAACATCTGTGATGAACGACACATAGGTACTGCTGTGAAACAACTATAGTTTGCTGCGACAGTTGCTTGTGCGTCAATGTTCTTCGTGTTCTTCCTCTTCGGCAACAACAGCAGAATATTGTATTTTTCCTGCAACTCGATCTCTGGAGCTCTCTATTCTCCTCTAAACTTCTCCTAAGTTTTCGTACCAACCCCCAACTACTCGATTCCTTTCCTTGACTTTCCAACATCCCTTATATACACGACAGGATCAATCAAATCTCGAGAAAATCCAAATATTATTCAAACTAAAGTCACGGGATTTATATCCTCTTCCGTTTCTTCTTTATGCGGCTTCTCTGTTTTATCCAACCTCCTTCCCAAGATAGAATACCACCTGGATATAGAAAATATCTTTCCTTTCATCTACGAAATCTTCCAAAAATAACAGAGAATGATAACCCGAGAATATTCTGCCATGTTTCCTTCCGAGTGACGTCTCATCCCTTCTTTATCGAATCCGATACGATTACCTGCGCTGTTTAAGCCTAACAGGGTACTTCGAACCAATATGTATCAAAAACTCCGATGAAATCTCGTTGCAATTTTTCCCAGAAAATCTCGCCATTTCCGTAAACTTTCTTACTCTGTTTTGTTAATATTAGACGAAACCTTCCCCTTTTTACGTGAACTTATATCTTACCAACCTTGAATCCACCTAACAGGCCCAAAATTCTCCAAGTCCGTGTCAAAATCCATCAAAATCTCGTCCATCTTCGTTCTACGGAATCATGCAGACGGAATGCAAATTTTCCCGCCAATTCTGTCTCTTCAAAAGAAGGGATGGAGTACCCCTAACCAGTACAGGGGTGCGAATAGCTGTGAAGTGTAAATAACAATTAGGGTACCCCTTATTAGTGGAGTACCCCTTAGTAATTGAAGTACCCCTTATCCAAACTGAGAGTCCGAATAGTAATTTTCTCCCACGAGCGCAAATACCACTTTCGAGCCAATTTTCCCGCATAAGCTTATTTCTCCAAAAACACCTACAAAAACATAAAATACCAAAATAAGTACAAAAATGGGTACTAACAAAATAGAAAATCGAGATCAAAATAGACACATAAATGCGTCTATCAAATACCCCCAAACCTATTATTTGCTAGTCCTCGAGCAAAAATAAAATAAAAATAAAATCCTAACTCACTGTCGCAGGCATCGTCGATTGCATTTAGCGTATGCAATAAGCCTTTAAACCCCTAGGTGTTTCTAGTGGCGGAGTGTTGTCTCCGGAGGGCTTACCAGAGGTATACCCACAAAACCTTTATACTCCAGACCCTAGCTATCTACATAGAACCTTGGAAGGAACTAAAGAATCTCCTTGGTTGGCATACTTATTGACTACAGGAGGAAGTACCCTGATGCGAAATTCCAATTGTTGTACACGAGTTCGCACTCAAGCATACTAAAATTCATATAAAGTGACAGAGCTCTACTCAGATAGTCGCATCCAAACTCAAAATCAAACAAATCACATGGATAGATTAAGAAGATGGATATAGAAAAACATAGATGGTTTTGATGTTGACTAAGGTGAACGGTGTTTCTCATATCTGTCTGAAGGCCACTGCCATAATGAACATATCCTAATGGACTGAGATACCGGTCTGACTAATATCAACACACTGGCATATACAAGGGTACCAGTGGTCGATAATCCTAACTCTAGGTCAACACAACTGGCATATACAAGGGTTCCAGTGGTCGACTTTATTGAATTTATTCCATTTGGTCTGATGGTCTGGTCTCAATTTCTCTCTCTTTTTTTGTGGCTATCTCAATCACTCTATTTCACCCCAGCAATGGTAACAACTTGAGTCATGAGCCCCACCTAATCACTTAGAGAAACATATTTTAAAAAAATAAAAAAAATAAAAATAGAAGTGAAAAGGACTCAATGAGACATGGAGAAACTACCATGTTATTTCTAACACCTGAGCTCTGTGCTTTTATGAATAGACTCTTTAGATGTTTCCATCTAATAAGATTGGTCCCTCAACTCCTATAACCAAAATGCTTCCATCCACTTAGATTGGGTAGTGCCATCCTTAATAAGGATAAATTTCTAGGCTCTGGAGTTTATTTATTGCAACGAAAAGGTAACAAAAAGTTCTACCCCACCCCCAAACTTAAATCTAACATTGTCCTCAATGTTTCTAATTAAAGAACAATACCAAAAATATAAGTAACATGAGGAAACAGTAAAGAGAGAAGTCGAAAAGATATTACCTGGGTGAAGTGTAACAAAAAACCTACAAAAATAATATACAACATACAAAATCGCCTCGATGGTCAATCAAGGTAAACAGGGTCCTCCAGAGGGACCTCCTCAACATCACCTGTAGGAAAAGGCTCTAAAAAGGGCTTCAATCGCTGACCGTTAACCTTCGAAGAACTACTACCATCTGGTGTCTCAATCTCAACAGCGCCATGAGAAAAAACAGTACGAACCACAAAAGGACCGGTCCATCGAGAGCGCAACTTCCCGGGGAATAGATGCAACCGAGTGTCATATAGAAGAACTTTTTGACCTGGAAAAAATGACTTTCGTAAAATATTCCTATCATGCACAAGTTTCATTTTGTTCTTATACTCCGTAGCACTACCGTATGCATCTCTACGAATCTCGTCCAACTCATTGAGCTGGAGCTTTCTTTGAGCTCCTGCCTTGTCGAGTGAAAAGTTTAAGTTCTTAATAGCCCAATAGGCTCGATGCTCTAACTCAACAGGAAGGTGACATGCCTTGCCAAACACTAAACGATAAGGTGATATTTCGATGGGTGTCTTAAACGCAGTACGGTAAGCCCATAAGGCATCAGTAAGCCTCGACGACCAGTCTTTCCTATTTGGATTAACTGTTTTCTCTAGAATACGTTTAATTTCCCTATTGGAAACCTCTACCTGACCATTAGTCTGAGGGTGATATGGGGTTGCTACTTTATGGGTAATACCATGTTGTTTCATTAAAAGAGCAAATGGTCTATTACAAAAGTGTGAACCTCCATCACTAATTATAGCTCGCGGCGTACCAAAACGTGTAAGTATATTCTCTTTCAAAAACTGGACTACGACCCTGTGGTCATTCGTTTTACACGGAACCGCCTCAACCCACTTAGACACATAGTCTACAGCGACAAGTATGTAAAGATAACCAAACAAAATAGGAAATGGACCCATAAAATCAATGCACCACACATCAAATACCTCAATCACTAAAATAGGGTTCAAAGGCATCATATTTCTACGGGAAATGGTTCCTAACTTCTGGCAACGCTCACAAGAAACACAATGACTATGGGAATCTTTAAACAACGAAGGACAGTAAAATCCACACTGCAAAATCTTAGCAGCAGTATTATTAGCACTAAAATGACCCCCACATGCATGTTCATGACAAAAGGAGATAATACTAGACTGGTCACTCTCAGATACACATCTCCTAATAATCTGGTCCGGACAATACTTAAACAGATAAGGATCGTCCCAAAAGAAATGCTTAACCTCGGCTAAAAACCTAGAACGATCTTTCTTACCCCAATGTAGAGGCATTCGACCAGTAACAAGATAATTCACTATATTTGCATACCAAGGTGATTGGGAAACATAGAACAATTGTTCATCAGGAAAACTATCCCTTATAGGAAGGGAAATATTAGGGGAACTAACAACTGGCCTAAACAAGTGGACTGCTACTACATTCTCTGCACCCTTTTTGTCTCTAATGTCTGGACAAAATTATTGTAACAAAAGGATCCATCTAATCAATCTAGGTTTGGTATCCTTCTTAGACAAAAGGTATTTCAAAGCAGCATTATCAGTATAGATTACGATCTTAGAACCTAATAAATAGGATCTAAACTTATCCAAGGCAAACACGATGGCTAGTATAGTAAATCACATGGAGTAATTTGTTTTCTCGCTGACCTAGCACAACGCCTATAGCATAATCTGAAGCATCACACATAATTTCAAAGGGTAGGTTCCAGTTAGGTGCCTGGACTATCGGGGCAGTAGTGAGTAAAGTTTTAAGCTTATCAAAAGCCTTTAAGCAAGCATCATCAAAGACAAACTTAACATCTTTTGCAAGCAAATTGCAAAGAGGTCTAGAAATCAAGCTAAAATCCTTAATGAATCGACGGTAAAAACCTGCATGCCCTAAGAATGACCTAATATCTTTTACGGTTTTTGGGACCTGTAGAGTCTTAATAAGGTCAATTTTGGTTTTGTCTACCTATATACCCTTTGAAGAAACGATGTGCCCTAAGACAATTCCTGATTCAACCATGAAATGGCATTTTTCCCAATTAAGCACTAAATTCTTTTCCTTACACCTAGTCAACACTAATGTCAAATGATGCAAGCACTCATCAAAAGATGAACCAAACACTGAAAAATCATCCATAAAGACCTCTAAAAACCGTTCTACCATATCAGAAAATATGCTCATCATACAACGCTGAAAAGTCGCAGGGGCATTACATAACCCGAAAGGCATGCGTCTATACGCAAAGGTACCAAAGGGACAGGTAAAAGTGGTTTTCTCTTGGTCTTCTGGGGCAATAACGATCTGATTATAACCGGAGTAGCCATCTAAGAAGCAATAGTGACTATGTCCAGCTAATCGCTCTAGCATTTGGTCGATAAAAGGAAGGGAAAGTGATCCTTCCTTGTGACCTTGTTCAATTTCCTATAGTCAATACACACACGCCATCCCGTGGTCACTCGGGTTGGGATTAATTCATTATTATCATTCTGGACTACAGTGATACCTGATTTCTTGGGGACAACCTGAACAGGGCTGACCCACTTACTGTCTGAAATTGGGTAAATAATACCCGCATCTAACAACTTAAGCACCTCTTTTCGAACTACCTCTTTCATGTTAGGGTTCAGTCGACGTTGCATCTCCCTAGAAGGTTTGGAGTCTTCCTCTAAATGAATCTGATGCATACACACAGTAGGACTTATACCCTTAATGTCTGCTATAGTCCCACCCTAAAGCTTCCTTATTGTCTTGAAGTACTTTTACTAGCCTACTTTCCTGATCACTATCCAAATCGGAAGCTACAATCACAGGTAAAGTCTCAGATGGGCCTAAAAACACATACTTTAGAGTATCGGGTAGTGGTTTAAGGTCCAACTTTGGGGGCTCTTCTAAAGAAGGAATTAGGGTAGTCTCAGAAACTGGTAACGGTTCGAACCTAGCTTTCCATCTATCAGTGTCTAACACAGGGGTAGAATCTAATAGAGCATTCACTTGTTCAATAGTGCTATCGTCATCAAAATCTGAACCAAAATGGGATGGACAACTTTCTAATGGGTCTTCAAATAAAATGTTTGGTAATGACTTCTGAACTAAGGCTTCTATCATGTTCACCTCTTCAACACATGTGTCATCTAGCTCATAAGGTAGCTTACTGACATTAAAAATTTTCATCTCTATAGTCATATTACCAAAAGATAAATTCATCACACCATTTCGACAGTTAATGATCGCATTCGACGTAGCTAAAAACGTGCGACCTAAAATCACAGGTATCTGGTTCTCTGGGTCAGGGATAGGTTGAGTATCTAGGACCACGAAATCCACTGGATAGATAAAACTGTCGACCTCAATAAGGATATCCTCAATAACACCTCGAGGAATTTTAACAGACCTATCAGCTAACTACAGTTTTATCTGAGTAGGTTTCATTTCACCAAGTCCTAGCTGTAAGTACACATGGTACGGAAGTAGGTTCACACTGGCTCCTAAGTCAAGTAAAGCTTTTTCTACCCGGTGTTTACCTATTGTACAAGCAATGGTAGGGGAACCTGGGTCTTTGTACTTTGGAGTTGTAGTGTTTTGAATAATTGAACTTACGTGACTAGCTAAAAAGGCTTGCTTATGGACGCTAAGTTTTCGCTTTCGCGTACATATATCCTTGAGGAACTTGGCATAAGCAGGAATTTGCCTAATTGCATCTAATAAAGGAAGGTTTATGGTAACTTTCTTAAAAACCTCCAATATGTCATTAAAGTTTGATTCCTTCTTTGTTGGTACTAATAGCTGAGGAAATGGGGCTCTAGGCACAGAATCAGACCTCTCAGGAACTGAGTTGGCATCATCAGAAATTTTATCAGTTTCCTTAGCTAGTGGTCCTGAGGGGTGAACTACAGTATGTTCACTATCGGGCATGCTTACCTGATTGTCTACTATTCTACCACTCCTAAGGGTTCTAATAGCATTCAATTGATTCGATGGTTTTGTACCTACTTCATGAACTCCTCTAGGATTGGGATTAGTCTGACTAGGGAACCTACCATTATCTCTCTCACTTAAGGTCTTAGCTATTTGGCCGACTTGACGTTCTAACTTAGCAAGGCTCTGAGCATTAGTTTGAAAATTCTGCTTGGTTTCCTGTTGAAAACTAACATGGCTCTGTGCTAACATTTCCTGAGTTTTTGCTAACATCTTAATATATTCCTCTAATCTAGTCGTTTTATTTTCTGGGCCTGATGTATTCCTAATGTAGCCAAAACCTGGGGGAGCATTAGAATTATTAGACTAACCCTGACTCTGGCCCTTAGACCATGAAATGTTCGGATGGTTTCTCCAACCAGGATTATAGGTTTCTGAATATGGGTCAAACTTCTGACGATTATCAAACCTAGTGTTATTATATAGAGCATTGGCTTACTCTTCATTATTCTGGCCTTCCCAAAAAGGCTCCATTCTACCACTAGTGTTACCCACTTCTAAAGCTTCTAACCATCTGATTCATAGCCTCCTTCTACCCTATTAAAGTTTCCTCTGCCGAGAAGAATTGTTTTCTGGGGTCCCCTACTACTTTCCCATTGTTGGGTCTTTTCGGCGACTTCATGCAAATATGTCATCGCGTCATCAACTATTTGGTACTCAAATCCACCAGTACACATAGATTCTACTGTGGTTGTGGTGGGATAATCTAAACCCTCATAAAGGATCTGAACTAACCTAACCTTCTCTAAACCATGATGAGGACATTGGGATAATAAATCATTGAACCTTTCCCAATACCTATACAAAGTTTCTCCCTCCTGTTGAGAAAACATGCAGATTTGCGTCCTAATAGACGATGTTTTGTGCATAGGGAAAAACTTGTTCAAAAAGGCAGATGTAAAATGTTCATACGTTTCGATTGACCCGGAAGCCAAACTATATAGCCACGATTTAGCTTTATCTTTCATGGAAAAAGGGAATAACCTAAATTTCAAAGCATCATCATCTAGGTTTCTAATCCTGAGGGTACTACAAATTTCCTCAAAGTACCTAACATGGAAATAGGGGTTTTCATTTTCTTTCCCTAAAAATATTGGGAGCAGCCGTAAGGTCCCAGGTTTAAGTTCATAAGTTGCTTCCGTCTCAGCTAACCTGATACATGAGGGGCGAGTAGTCCTAGTTGGATTCAACAAAGATTTAAAAGTTGCCATTTCTGGCGCTATCAGAGCAACATGGATTCTCTCCTCAGTCAAAGGACGTTCAAAAACAGACTCTTCAAAAGTCGGACTCTCTAGATTAAGGTAATCGAGACGCTTCGAACTACTAGGTTTCTATTTAACAAATCTACCTAGTGCATCTCTTTTACGTTCAGGCATACAATAGAATTTTCTAAATTGGAAGGGTAAGCAAACACAGATCAAGGCCGACTCAACCAAATCAAACCTATTGATTTCTAGCAAACAAAAAGCATGATGGCTTCACTTAGATTGTTTCTAGACCAGCTTCTAATCCTTCGAACGGGAATTCGTTTCAATTTAAGCAAACCCCTCTGGAATCAATCCGAGTTAAAGTAAGTTGAATAGAGGCGAGGGAAGCTCGATGGATCTTTGATACCCAAGGCCTCACCGGTATTACAAGGCTGCGCAGTCACACATTCAACTTACAGAAACCGTCAAGAACTTCGAAGTATTATTAAAAGAGTAACCAATATTTTTCGAATGACTTTCCTGTTAAGCTCGTTACCCTACGGTCTCGTTCTAGTCAAAAGTTTAGGCTTGTGTTCGCGTAGGTTACGTGTTCCTAAAGCGGGCAAGAAGAGAACGGTGATGAAATCCGAACCCTTATCTTGTATGGCCAGGCCTTGCCCTTTACTAAAAAAATAAATGTATGTATTCAGTCCTCAACATATATGCATACGAAGGAGTCCAGTAACTCGCTGACAGGGGATTCGCAAGTGTTTAGAATCTTACCTCCCGTTCCATACGGAGGATGAATCGGTTGTAGTCGACTCGGGACACTGACTCCGATGTCAAGTGTACGAACCCAAGGTGCAGAGACAATATCGTAATTGTCCTCCTTCTCTGCAAACAGTTTATATTTAAAGTACCCTTCCGTAGGGTAATAAAAAAAATAATGTCCCAAAGTCCAAAAGTCCAAAAGTCCGAAAAGAAAAGAAAAATTACAAAAATAATAAAAACAGTTTTTTTTTTTAAAGAAAATAAACAAACCCTAAAAATTGTCTTCTTTTCTGTTCTTTTTGCTTTAATCTTTAGCTCCAAGTCTTTATGAAATCACCAAACTCTTTGTCTCAATTTTCTTTATGATCCAGAACCTGTAGACACAAGATAAATACCCAAAAACATAAAAAAGAACAAAAATAATAACAAAAAAAATAAAATAATAAAAATAAAATAAATCTAAAACCCTAAAAACAAGTCCGCGTCGGCGGCGCCAAAAATTGATGTGATTTGTAGATAGTGGTAAAAAGTGATTCGATTCTCGAATTTGTGAAGGATAACTTTAGACTTAAATTCAAAACTAAATAGAAAACTCGCTAATAATTATAACAAACACCGACAAAGTTGGTATCAATATTAAAAGAACACTGAGGCTAAGATTCCACTATTTTCCAAGTTCAAAGTGATTTGGTCCAAATATTTATATTCATGCAATTTTCTCGTTTAATCTGATTCTAAAATATTGCAACTAATAGATTTTCAAAAGTAATAATTGTAAATACCAAAGTATGAAGCATCAAGAGTCTATAAACTAAGCATACTCCATCAAAATAGATCATAATCACTCAAATAAAAATCCTATTCAATAATAGTTCAAGGCAAATAATCATAATAATAATTGCAATAAATTAAATAAAATAGATTGTACTGCTTTTTGTTGGAAAAATAGCTTCCTCTATCGCCTCAGCAATGGGGTTTAGCTCCTCATATTAATCATGATCTCAAAGTAATTGTTTATGGCTCAAAAGATGATTAAAAAGATGAAAAGTGATAATACAGACGATTCGCAACAGTTTGCTGGTGTTGCAGAATCACTGTTACAGGGAGAAATAGTAGCTAAAGACCTAATGCAACATCTGTGATGAACGACACATAGGTACTGCTGTGAAACAACGATAGTTTGCTGCGACAGTTGCTTGTGCGTCAATGTTCTTCGTGTTCTTTCTCTTCAGCAGCAGCAGCAGAATATTGTATTTTTCCTGCAACTCGATCTCTGGAGCTCTCTATTCTCCTCTAAACTTCTCCTAAGTTTTCGTACCAACCCCCGACTACTCGATTCCCTTCCTTGACTTCCCAACATCCCTTATATACACGACAGGACCAATCAAATCTTGAGAAAATCCAAATATTCTTCAAACTAAAGTCACGGGATTTATATCCTCTTCTGTTTCTTCTCTATGCGGATTCTCTGTTTTATCCAACCTCTTTACCAAGATAGAATCCCACCTGGATATAGAAAATATCTTCCCTTTCATCTACGAAATCTTCCAAAAATAACAGAGAATGATAACCCGAGAATATTCTATGCGACGTCTCATCCCTTCTTTATCGAATCCGATACAATTACCTGCCCTGTTTAAGCCTAACAGGGTACTTCGAATCAATATGTATCAAAAACTCCGATGAAATCTCGTTGCAATTCTTCCCAGAAAATCTCGCCATTTCCGATAAACTTTCTTACTCTGTTTTGTTAAGATTAGACGAAACCTTCCCCTTTTTACGTGAACTTATATCTTACCAACCTTGAATCCACCTAACAGGCCCAAAATGCTCCAAGTCCGTGTCAAAATCCATCAAAATCTCGTCCGACTTCGTTCTACGGAATCATGCAGACGGAGTGCAAATTTTTTCCCGCCAATTCTGTCTCTTCAAAAGCAAGGGATGGAATGCCCCTAACCAGTACAGGGGTGCGAATAGCTGTAAAGTGTAAGTAGCAATTAGGGTACCCCTTATTAGTGGAGTACCCCTTAGTGATTGAAGTTCCCCTTATCCAAACTGAGAGTCCGAATAGTAATTTTCTCCCACGAGCGCAAATACCACTTTTCGATCCAATTTTCCCGCAAAAGCTTATTTCTCCAAAAACACCTACAAACACATAAAATACCAAAATAAGTACAAAAATGGGTACTAACAAAATAGAAAATCGAGATCAAAATAGACACATAAATGCGTCTATCAATACCTCCAAGCCAGCTCCAAGTAAGTTCACTAAATTCACAGAACCAGAGTATATGTTCTGTATTTTCCTCTTCTTTGTTGCAGAAAGGACATCTTGATGCTATCTGAAATTTCTTCTGCTTCATTGTTTCATCTGTTGGAACAACTTTCCTCAATATCTTCCATACATTACCAGATACATTTGGAAATACACTTTTGTGCCAAACTGTTTTTGCCCAATTCACTGGTTGAATTTTTTTTCTTATACAATTATAAGAAGAAGATACAAAGAATTTACCAGATGAAGTTGCACTCCATATCCTCCTGTCACCTTGATGATCAATAACTGGTAGTTCAGTAGCTGCAAAAAAACTGAAAAAAATATGAAGGAATCTGCCATTCTCCATCTTTTATAAGTTCTACTACCTTTATTTCTTGATTTTGTACTATAATATTGTTGTCAGGGAAGATATCCTTTAAAGGTTTTTCTTTTATCCAAACTGAAATTTCAGTTCCATCTCCAACCAGCCATCTAGTATGCTTAGCTACCTCTGCAGATACCTATTTAATCCCTGGCCATATGGAAGATTTCTTATAATATTTTATCCACTCTCCATTTTTATCTTGGAATTTCCCTTTAAAGAATTTGGTCCATTCTTCTTTTCCATTTTGAATTTTCCAGCAGAGTTTCATCAACATTGATTTGTTTATATCTTCTAGCTTTTGTATACCCAAACCACCTTCAGCCAACGGAGCACAAGTTTTCTCTCATTTCAATGTAACTGTCTTCTTGATTGATGGGTCTCCAGACTATAGAAAGTTTCTTATGATTTTTTCACTTTCCTTGAGAACTTTTCTTGGCCACTTGTACCCTGACATATTAAAGATGGGAATACTACACAGGACAAATCTTACTAATATCAGTCTTTCTTGGAAAGAAAGAAGCTTCCCTTTCCAACCAGCTAATTGATCTTGTAACATTTCTACAACCCCCCATACATGTTTAGATCTAATAGTTCCTGGATTTAACATAACACCCAAGTATTTATCTGGGAATTTTGATAAACTCATACCACAAACTTCTGCCAATTGATTTTTTCTTGCATTGCTTGTACCTCCTACAAAACATTTGCTCTTTGACAGACTTATTTCTTGACCTGAAGCTTTTTGATGCTCTTCAAGAATTTGCAATAAGCTTTTCACATTTTTTTCTCCATTAGAAAAAAAGGAAAATGTCATCTGCAAACATTATATGTGTTGGGTGTACTCCATTTCTTTGTATCATTGGCTTTAGTTTACCCTGCATCACCATTGAAGTTAATCTTCTACTTAAAACATCTTCAGCTATAATAAACAGTATGGGAGAAAGAGGATCTCCCTACCTTAATCCTCTACTAACACCAAAGTAACCCACTGGACCTCCATTTACCAGAATTGAAACCTTAGCTGACTTTAGAAGAATATTGATCCATCTTGTGAATTTTTCTGAAAAACCAAAAATTTTTAGAGCCTGAAAAAGAAATTCCCAGCTTAGAGAATCATAAGCCTGTGATATATCTAATTTTAAACCTACATTTCCCCCTCTTCTCTTAATCTCCAGCTCATTAATCATCTTAGAAGATAATACTATTCGGTCTTGTATAGTTCTTCCCTTAATGAAAGCCCCTTGTTATGGAGACACAATCTTCTGAACCATATTACTTAATCTGGAAGTAATGATCTTTCTAATAACCTTGAAACTGAAGTTCATTAGACCAATTGGTCTATACTGGTTTGGTTTTCTTGCATTTTTAATCTTTGGCAGAAGCATAATAAAATTAGAGTTCATACCTGCTGGAATGAATTCTTTTTCCCGACAGTACTGTATAGCCTTAATAAAGTCTTCACTTATGATTTCCCAAGCCATTCTATAGAACCAGCCACCAAAGCCATCTGGACCAGGAGAGCTATCTGGATCCAGATCAAAAACTGCTTGTTTTATTTCTGCTGCAGAAGGAATAGTTTCAAGTTTTTTATTGTCTTCATTCTGAATTATTTTTGGAACTGCTTCAAAAACTTCATCAGATAACTGGACTTCTTTGAATTTAAATTTAGTTTCAAAATGATTCACCAAAATGTCTGCAATATCTTGTTGAGTTCACACCAGCTCACCATCATCTTTTTCCAGCTCCACAATTGCATTATGCACTTGCCTTATTTTCATATTTACATGGAAGAATTTTGTGTTGGCAGCACCAAACTTAAGCCACTTCACTCTAGCTTTCTGTCTTTCTATCTCTTGTTTTTGCTGAGTTAATAATTCTTGAACTCCTCTAGCAGTAACTAAATTATTCAGAAGAGCTATATTATGAGGAGACTGATCTGAGATAAGAGATTGTTTCAAAACTTCTTCATCAGCTTTCTTCAATCTTTTATTCACATCCCTAAAAACATCCCAATTCCACTTTTTTAATATTACTTTGATATGCTTCAGTTTAGTTAAAAAGATAAAACCTGAATTACCTCTCACTTCTATTTGCGGGCTTCTAAAATCTTCATGAGACATCCATACTTTTAAAGCTCTAAAAGGAACATTTGCTGGTTTTGGAATTGTAGCATTTGTTCCAAAAATAGAATTATGATCTGAAGTACCTCTTGTTCGAACTTTATATCCCCAAATAGGAAAAGAACTTAACCATTGAACATTATAAAAATCTCTATCCAGGTTACACACTATTCTCTTCTTCCCTGATCTATTATTGCACCAAGAATATTCTAATCTTGTTTTTGGAGCTTGCATCAATTCACAATTCTGAATGTACTTATTGAACTCTAACATTGCAGTAGTTAAAGGATTTCTACCTCCTTTTTTCTCCTCCATTGATAAGACTGCATTATAGTCTCCAATTATCATCCAAGGCTTGTTGAAGGTAGATATCACAGATAACTCTTCCCATAAGACCCTTCTATGAATAGTAAAGTTACTAGCATGAACACCAGTTACAAGATGTCCTACCACATCCACAGTTATTGCTTGTTTTGTATTAGAAATCACCATTGGTTCCTTAATTGAAATGTTCCATAATAACCAAAGGTTTCCTTTGCTTGTTGCAGAAGTATTATGAATTATCTTCTTATTCATATTAGGCAATCTTAACTTTGAACAAGAGACAGAATTTACTCTTATTTTTGGTTCAGAAATCCAAATTAAAGTTGGGCTAAAATTATTTACTAAACTCCTTAATTTATCAGAGGCTTGAAATCTTCTTACACCTCTGATATTCCAGCACATTACTCTCATTTGGAGGTATGTTGAGGAGATAAAGGTCCCCTCCTTCCTGAATTTCTAGAATTTCCAGCTGAAGTATCATTTTTCTGAGCTGCTTGATTTCTAGTAGTAACATTTCTCATTGTTTACTCTTTAATTTATTTCCTTCTCTCAACACATCTTCCTTAGTACCTTGAGTAACTCTATTTTTTGCCATAGCAATAACAGGTTTTATAACTTGAATCACATTGTTAATCCAAGGAGTATTTGAACTTACCTCAAGAATTTGTTGCACTGATAAAGCTGAATTTTGAGTTTCAAAAAGTTCTTGAAGTTCCTCAGTCTTATCTTGTAATATATGAAAGATCTATGAGTTAGAAGATTCACCCAGTAAAATTGGATGTAAGACTTCTGCATTCTCTTCCTCATTAAAAATTTCCTCCACCTGAAAAACAAATTTTGGAGTCTCTTGGTCTTTTTTGGATGGGGAATTACAAATATCAAAACCAACTGAAGTAGGAATCTCCACATTTTTAATTTTCTTTCTCCACACTTTTTTAGGCTGTACTTAAATTATTGTCTCTTGTTATTTCTCTTTCCTTTTACTTCTGCATTCTGCAACATGGTGACCAATAACTGAACAATGGATACAAAACTTTGGTAGCTTAGGTATTTGTATTGATTGCTCAAATTTTCCATACTTTGATTCTATATTGATTTTGCTTGGATTTGGTTTTGTAATATCCACTTCAACTAATACACTTGCATAAAACCCACTTTCTCTTTTCAATGTTGTTTCATCCACTCTTATGTCTCTTCCAACTTTGTTTCCCATCTTTAAGATGATATCCTCCTTCCAATACTCAATACTAAGACCAGGAAACATAACCCAAACAAAAGCTGAAGTAATTTTCTGGTTTTCTGGATTAAAATTTGGTTCCCAAGCTCTTAATTTTGAATCTTGAGATTCAACAATCCAATGACCCTTCCAAATCATGTTTCTATCATCTTCATTATCTAATTTTATTATAAAGAAACCTTTGCCTAAAGGGATAAGTTGAATAATACCTTTAACATCCCAATGCTTCCTCAAAGATGCTTCAACTGTTTCCATCGTCAATTTGACCAAATCTAATCTTCCGATCAGACTGAATCTCCATTCATTCAAACAATCTTCTATAACGTCATCAGGGATGAACATAGATAAATCAGCATCATTCGAATTAGAATTCATCTTCAAAATTTCCTCAAAATTACGATCTAAATTTTTTAAGTTGGACCTAATTACAGATCCTTTTTCTAATGATTTAACGTTCGAATCAATCGAAATAACTACCATCTAACGATCCGTAGTACCATGATTGTACCACCAATCATTAAGATTTACTCCTAAACACTTCAATTAAAGATTAAATGTTGTTTTTCTTGATTTTTTTTGAAGAAAACGAAACTGAGTTGTCGCCGAGTCAATCGCCGATTTTTACTCCGATTCACAGAGCCTTTCCATCAACTAAGTAACTAACACATCAAGATTTTGTTAACGAGGAAACCGCAAATGCAGAGAAACCCCGAGACCTTGTCCATAATTGAATACTCTCAGGATTAAGCAGCTATACAAAATCAAACCAACTTCGTATAGTTGAGACAAAGCTATTAAATCTATAGTTCACCAAGTTCCGTATGTATTCCCACGCCTCCAACTTATGAATAAGTCACGTACTTGGGAACAATTACTTTGGTTCATATTCCAAACATCAAAGGAACAATAAATCTGTTTGGTGTCAACTCTTTTCAACCAAGTGATGTGAGTTCGACAAAAGGCTCTTCTGTTTATCTAAATAAACTCATTTTTCAGGTCCTTAGATCTATCAATCAACAATTATCGAAGTAATATTTTAGATATTTTGCAATCAATACTCTTAATCTAAAGAATTGTATTGATGTCGATCTACTCAACTAATCAATCCAATCTACCACAAGGATAAACCGATTATAGTTGGATCCTCTTTAACCGAAACAAGTATTGTGCACACCAAAGATTATGGAACCAAATCATAAATCTTCAAAGTCTTCTTTGTCTTCAAATCTTCTTAGATCTTCAATAAAAAACTGCACACAATCAACTTGAATCTCTTGTGATCAATCAACACAGAACGGAGTCTGTTAACAATGGATTATCACAAGACGTCTTTAGATCTACAAACAGTCTAAAGATCCTCGCCAAAACTTTGATTTAGTTTGAGTGAATCTTATACCAGAAGAAAAGATTCTCAAGCATAAACAAACTAGGTGAAATAAAAGTTCAAAAACCGTTAGTCAATCAAATCAATCGAAAACTAATAATAAACCACAATTATCTAGTTTCCCACCAACAGTACTAATAGAGCTTCTCAATCCCAAAGAAGTCTTTAAACCGAGCGGTTGTAAGAGATTTCGCCTAATTAGGTTACTTTCCTCTCCGAATAGGCGTCTCCACCAGTAACAACACAACTCGGTAGTTTTGCTGGCTCTGAGAATTAGTTTGCTCGAAATAAAAACTTTGATATTGTAGACCAAGGAAGTTTGGACACCAAGGAATTTCCAAAAACGAAAATATTCTCAAGATATGCAATATATTCCAGATTCAGTTTCCATAATTCCAAGAAATGCTTTGTCCAAACATTGACCTAAAATCTCTTAGAAAATCTCCAATTAGTAAATGCACATTATCAAATTTTCTTCCAAAAATAAAATTAACAACCTTAATTAAAAGATTCTCAACTTAATTTTCGATCCGGGATTTTCCTTTAGCTGTTAAGGAATATCTTTGAACAATAAAATATAGGCGTTACTGCACATGTTCAAAGTATGTCAATATCTTAACTTTGCAAGTCATTTTTCATACTTACAATCTTGGAACCGATTTTCCACACTTCCAAACATGTTTAGAATTGGTTCTTCTGACTTCCAAGAACTGTGTGATTGATTAAGAACACTCAATCACAAATCATGGGTTTAACGGTTCTACCAAAACAAGTTTCGGTTCTAGCTCCATGTGAGTATTTTGCATAGTCACACTAGCTTTCCAAAAATTCGGTTGACTAGGTATTAGGATCGGTTCCCCACATACTTATGGTAACTACTTGTATTTGCTTCACATGTCCATAGGATCGCTTCCCTCATCACTAAAAACGTGTTGCACATGTTCATAGGATCGGTTCCCCCATCTGCTAAAAACGTGTTACACCTATTATTAGGATCGATTCCCCTTTGTGATCGGTTGCACCTCTTCATAGGATCAGTTCCTGTTTTCCTAGAGTTGGTCATACCAATAATACTAAATCGATCATACCATCTCAGGTGATTACTTAAGATCGGTGTCACTAATAAAAGTCATACCAATACAAAAGTCAGGCCTTGTGAATAGTTTTACCAAGAACATAAACAAGTCGTGAGCGGTTATACTAATCACACATATTGGTAGTTCAAAAGATATGCAATGAATCACAATACCAATAAGCCTAGCGATCTTTCGATTCACGAAACAAGTTCATGAATTTACTTCCTTTAAACGAATGTAAAACATTGTTTCCTAGGATGAAATCTTCACCTCATACCCATACATAATCACAATAGCATTCAAACGATTATGTCGATGTCTTATTTACGAAGTTCAAAAAATAAGCGTTATACTTTGTATTGTATTCCTTAATACTACGTCTAACTAGAGTGTACTCATTCATGCTTCGCAGTTATGTTTTCAATATGCACGACTTGAAAGATATGTTAGGGAATGAAACAGTTCAAGTCAAATATTACTAACCTCAAGTGGGAGGATGATGTCGTCGTTGTAGCTCCTTACTTCTTCAAGTCTTCGCAATACTTGTAATGTCTCATATCCTAATACTTTCAAGCTAACCTATACGAAGTTGACTCTAGTACATAATCAACCGACCTTTAAATGAGTTTTGGTTCACTAAAATATGACAATCAAACTTGACATACCAATGCTTGGTGGGTTCAACCGAGCTATGCTCTAACAGAACTCCTAAAAGCATGGATTCAAGATGACGCTATTAAGCTAACTCCTCTCAGACGTACACCAACTGAATAAGAAATAGAAAATCCCAAATATTGAAATTACCATAGGTTCGTCAATCACCCAACCAGTGACTGCAACAAATTGAAGCGCATTTTCAAAGAGAAGGTGGACGCAGGAGAACTTCAATTAGGAACTGAAGGAGTTCACGGAGATCCCCTTACTGTCAGGAGATGCATGATTTCTGAGGACTCCATCCATAAAAACGTACAGTCTATGATGGAGCATTTATGTGAGATTCTGTATTTCTCCAAGGCACAACGTCACGACATATTTGCATCCCTCAACCGTGTTGTATCAGACAAGTGGTTGTTTCCATCCAGGGAAGCCGCTCCCAAACCCCAACCTCTCATGGAAAGTACGACTAATAGATGCAATTGGGGAATTCTAACCACCCTCACCTGAAATATGTCGAGTTTGACAACACACTGATTGACGCGACCTTTGACTTCAACATTGTCACCGTCAAAACCCTGAGAGCTGCAAGGATTTAAAGCAGGAAGTTGTTCACTACCCAACTATAATCAAAAACTCAGAAGGAGAATCCAGAGATGCTTACGGGTACATTGATCTCGAAATCAAGGTGGGAGATGCTCTAACACACGCTAAATTTCATATAGTTAAAGAGTACCCAAACTATGATATAGTCCTGGGGCGCTCATGGATACACGACAACAAGGAAAATCCAGGGTTATGTCTTTTGCTAGTGTCTATACCTGAAAGGGCCTCCAACAAGCCATCCAACCCTAAAGATTATTTGTTGTCGTATCAACAACTCGTGAATGTACGCAAATGCCTAGAGAGAGTGCATCAACATTTGTTCGCAGATTCCGGGCATAAGTAAGTCTTATTGAATAACCTTTTTGCAACCAGTCATTCCTCCTTCCATCAAAGCTTGGGGACTCAATCCGATTATCACCCCAGATGTCACTAGGAGATGTGAATGGGACGCTGGTCCTTTCAAGTATTTTATCAAGAGTTTAGAAGTTGTCTCAATCAAGATAATGAATCTAAGAACCGAGCAGTTGTGCAACGCCCAAATCCCTTTCAAGTTAGAGACATGGTAGTAACGGTTACTACTCAACCTGACTTCTCAGAAGGAAAAGACAAGCCGTACCTTGTGGAATAAATTATCTCGGGAGGTTACTGCAAGCTCATCAATGCTGACAAGAGTAATACATACCATGTGGCTCAAACCTTTCAGTACCTAAGATATCATGTCGCATTTTCCTCTAGTATTTCCTTTAGTATATATTTCCTCTAGCATTTACCCTTTTCATGCAATATTCGTAATTCCTCCAAAATGATTGCACTGCTTGCACTCATGATTAGGAATTCAATTTATCATTTAATCCAAGCATAAATTTTTTTCAGAAAAATACTCATGAATCATTCCAAAAAAAAAAAACGAAATCTCAGATAAACTAAAAATCCTCACAAAACCAATACCCACTAGTTCAAACCATGAAAGAAACATATCTTTCAAAAAATACCTAAGAGGGGAATATGTAAGGAAAAGGGAAGAACAAAATATTCAAAGGAAATCACCCAGCAGCAGCACATCCTTCTTAAAGAAAGAACCTTTCATGTCCTGAAGAGCAGCCTGTTTTTACTTCAATTCCTGGGATAATCTCTCAACCTCCATCTCATTCTGATTAATGAGATCCACGGAAAGAGTTCCATCCGTTACAGTCTACCACTTCTTTATTTTGGAAAACCCTTCACAAGGCCAGGGAACATTGAATCCAAAGTCAGCACGCATGTCCCGATGATACTCCCAGTTTGCAACTGCCTCTTCAGAGACGGTGCGTCCAATTATATTTTCCACATTACCTACTCGGAACTCAGCACCGCCTACCCAAGGTCTGCACAAAAATGGCATCAATAACTACATCAGCCGGTAAATTTGGATTTGGTGTTTCTAGATTTCCAATTTCCTATGAAAGGGGTGCATGGGCTGCCAGATATTTGGATACAATACACGTCTATCAAGTGCGACTCCGGCCAATTTATCAACAAATTACGGATCCAAAAGATTGCCGTTTTCGTCAATTCATCAACCGCTTTACCAACAAATACAATGGAAGTACATCTTTCAGGAGAAACTAGGCTCGTGATAATTACATTTGGGGACTACCAGCACAAGATCACGTCCCTCAATCAGGTAATTTCTGATATCAGCATCATCAATGTCAAAGTTTTACGAGCCGCAAAAATTTCTCAAAATGAAGACGTACACATGCATCAAAGACTCCAAAAGTACACCGCGGAGATATTTTCACATATCCGGCCATGCCATCGAATCTGAAGTGTAATTGGGGACTGCTCAATTGCATTACATTCCGTACAACAATCCAAGATTCAGAAGATAGTTCAACGGGTGTCGCCTAACACGAAGTCCTTGAAGACTTGATAGTAGCACCTCAGAAACAGAACGCTTCTCAGCTGATCTACTCCATCCAATGGCTCTTGAAGATTTTTCTCATACAGGCATCCCAAGTATATTGTCATCGTAATCTGAAGGGAAAGAACGAGCCTATGAGATAAAGAGTCAGAATGAACCCAATTTCATTCCAGTCAATACTCAGGAGTTTAAAGAACATTTTAGTTGCGACTCAGCAGTACATACACCAAACAACTTAAAGTCAAGGTCTCTTGCAATTGAGCGCAATGGAGTTTGGAAAATTTTGAAATCCACAGAGAGGCTAGATACTCATTTTTCTGGAAACAGAACCTTATTACACATTTCAGAGAGGATCGATGCAGTTCACTCAGGATTTGACGAAATTTCAAAACCGTGAAAGTTATACGTACAACTAAAGTTCATACTTGCAAAAAGAAGAAAAAATAACAAGATGTACTTACCTTGCCGCTGTCGATTTTCACGGTCGTGATGAAGCTGCTGACAGTGATGAAGAGAAGCCGGTTGCTGCAGAAGAAAGCACGGAACCGGGCGATCAACAAAAAACGGAAGAGGGTCGATAACCTTTTTTGCGAACGGAGTTTCCATAGTTCGAACAGAAGAAGGATTCCTTCTTGCTCCATGAATGGGAATAGATGGCTGGGCCCACGACACTCATACCCCATAGCCGAGCTAGCGACATGCTACTACGAAGACCAATGGCCGCGCGGTACCGCTGCTGAAGGCCGATTATAATTTTTCTGGTAATATCTACCTGCTTCGTCTTTTCATTTTAATTTCGTCTGTCACCATCTAGTGCTTACCTCGCAACAATGTCATTGTTCCGTGCTAAGCGGGGGACTTAATGTTGATGGTAGTTTTTAGCTTAGGGCGAAAACTGTAAAAGTATGTCTACCTGATCCGACATCAGAAGTAGTAGACCTTGATATGTTTGTATTCCGCAAGGAATTTGAAGAATATATTGAAATATGATGAGTGCCTATGCCTCTCTTCATATTGTATTAAAACTCAAGCTCCTAGATGAATTGTTCACTAGTATAGAGCCTAATGAGTATTTGAATCTCCTAGCTGCATTATCCACTAATGCATGGCCTGCTGAGTATTTTCCCATACTATGTTCCCCGGTTGAACTCTTAATACTGACATGACATGACAATTAATGTTAGCTCGCAGCGGAGTAACATGAATTTCCCGAAGTGTCAGGATTAAGATACGCATGAAGGTACTCAATTAGAAGCACACAAGTTGCGCTGTTCTTTGAGATAAAAATTAGTGATTTTGTGCCAGCGCGTAAAATTCACCAGAAATTGATTAATTTTGTGTCAGCACACAAAATTCAATTTTCAAAACTAATCAATTTGCAAAAATTAGGTTTTTTGCGATTTGCGGAATATCTCGAACCTTATTGGTCGAGACCAAACCTAGGCAAGCTAGGAAATTGATCTTCCATGGACTAGTTGGAGCAAAATCCTACCAAAAGTAGAAAGCAAGAAACAAAGAGAAACTGTGGCAAATAAAGATAACAGCAAAAGGAGGCATTGCCACATCAAATAGTTTTCCCTAACAGGCGTTGCCCGTGGCCGACCGGCCACGCCCCATATTATTTCCTACTGGCCCCTCTTGCTCATCAACCAATCAAAACGCTTTAAATGTGCAGCACACAATTTTATTAAAATTGGAAGTTGGTTGGTCGCATGCCTAATTCTTTAAGAAATTGAACATAGTCTACCCATGTCAGTCTCAAAACGATCACTACAATATGTTTTGGCCATCCAATTCGACGAGCCTGGCCTCCTCGCAGCACATGATACTCACTGGCGTGCCCACTTTTATTCCAACCAATCAGAATTCTCATAGCACGCCGGCAACAACCCTAACCGCAAGACAAAATTAGGCCAGTTGCGCAGATGAAAAGGGTTCAATGGAATTAAGACCGCATATGTAGGTCTTAAATCAATCGTGACCGTCCGATTTTGCCAGCCGAATTGACCGGCCTATATTAAATCCTATTCAACATGCAAGGTACGAATGTGCTCACCAGCGGCTCAGGTGTAGTGCAAGCCGATCGAACTGCTCTCAGCTCGCAGCTAACACTTAAAATCGTTGGCTCAAAATAGGTTGGCCACACGGCCAAAAACCCTAATTTATGTTAGCGGCAGCACGTAGCTGCCGCAAAACGATCTTGGTCGTCCAATTTTGCTAGCCGAATCAACCGGCCCAGATTTGATGTTAATCGACTGGAAAGGTAGAAATATGCTCACTGGCGGCCCAATTATAGTTCTGACCAATTTGATTGCTCCAAGCTTGCCAGCAACGCCGCAATCCGCTCACCCAAAGAGCGTCGGCCACACGGATTTAAAAGCCTCAGGTTCGACTAGCGGCAGTGTATAACTGATGCAAAGAAATCCTAGCCACCCAACTTTTGTGTGATTGTTTGATTGAGTTGTAGTAAAAAGTTTGTTGAGACTTGTGAAAGCAAAAGATTTTAGATTTAATGAAATTTAAAGACAAACAAAACATAATTCAAGATTATTAGGAATAACCAAGGCACTGATTCCACAACCACACATGAATAAATTATGACAAATAATCCAAAACTCTAATTATCTTTTAAGTCCCTTATTTCTTAATTCACAAATAATCAAACATATTCTCAAATATTAATTGTATTCCCCAAGCATAGACTATCAATTGATTAAACAAAGTATAATCTATCAAATTGAATCACAAGTAATTAAGAAAATTATGTAAACATTTAAAAACTCTGCAAGAGCAGTGATTGAGTGAATTATAATTAAAAATTATAGAAAATGAAATAGTTACCCATTATTCATGCGTGAATAGCTTCCTCATTTCCTTGGTTGTGGGAGAATTAGCTCACCATCATGTTGGAAACACACTCAAAATTCATTTTTATTGCTCAAAGGGTGTTTACAAAGATGAAATGGAGAAAACTATTAAAAACCGGGTTTGTAACAGTTATAAGTGTTACAAACTGAAAAGAACGATGGAACAATACTGTCGCTGATTCTGTAGCTCTCGACCCACGCCTGTGTGTCGTTTCCACTGTTGAGAAACGACTGCTGTTGCACGCCTTATGTTCTTGGTGTTCTTCACAACATCAGAAATGGTGATTCTTCTGCAACTCGACTTTCACAACTCTGTAATCTCCCCAAACTCTCCGTAACCCTTACTGGCTCCCGTAGACCCTTTATATACCCAACAGCGACAAGAATCTTTGCTCATTACTCCGAAAAATCTTTCCATAGCTCGGCAGTAAATAAAAAATAATCTCGTCAGAAAATAATCTTTCCTTTCTCGCCTCTTCATGCGTCTGCAGCTGTATGATTCGTGCAAAATATTGCTGCACGTTTCTTCAGCATTCCAACTCGATCCAAACACAAGTAAAATACGTCTATCCTTGTTGTAATCCATGATTATCTCATCCGGTCACGTACTTTACTGTGTAATTTACAATGATTATACGACCAAAATAAACACATACGAACATCCATACCAACTTTGTTTGGACAAATCCCGTTCATCCCGGTCGAAACCAGTGGTTGAGTCTCACTGAAACTCCTCAAAAATCCAATAGAAAATAACGCAGTGAACTGCATTATTTTCCCGCCAAAACAAACTTCAAAGGAGGAAGGATATGGGTGCCCTTATCCAACATCCAAGGTGCCGAATAAAACAGTGGGTACTAAAGATGAATATGGGCTACACATAGCCGTGGGTGCCCCTTAGAAAAAGTGGGGGTCCGTATAGCAATTGTCCTCCAGGGTCCAAATAACACTTTTTGAGCAACTTTTTCCACACAAGTGTATTTCTCCAAAAACACCTACACAAACATAAAAACACCATAATATGTACAAAATCAAGCACTAGGAATAGAGACACTGAGGAAAATTCAGACACAAAAATGTGTCTATCAAATACCCCCAAACCTATCATTTGCTAGTCCTCGAGCAAAACTAATAAAAATAAAAGCCTAACTCACTAGGTGGCCCTAGTGACCGAGATATAGTCTCGGAAGGGTTTACCAGAGGTGTACCCAAAAAACCATGACTTCTAATTGGTCACAAGTATCCAAAGAGCTATGAGGACATACAGATTCTCAACCTATCTCCAAGTAACTAGAATGCCAGAGAAATTAAAGGTGCCAGCTCTAAAGCTTAACAAAGAATAGGGGAGACACATCCGCAACACTGCTAGATAAAGAGATATCCGCTACACAGCTAGATAAACATTGTAAGATGCGTCCGCTTTACAGCTGGATAATATTAGGAGAGAGATAAAAATGAGAGGGACATCTTCTACACAGCTGGACTAATTACGTGTGATGATTTGAACCAGTGCTAGAAAGATCTTGTGCCAGATGGAAAGCGGACTAACAAAGCAACCAATATGCATCTCTCTTCGACTCTCTCATAGTGATCAGTAGAAACAACGTCTTCTTCGGCTTCAACTGTTGATAATAAACTATCGAACCTCATAGAACCCTGACAATTAATTCTTCTCTTCGATTTCTTGCTTGAAACTTCCTTATAGATTTCTACTTCCCTACGGCCTTATTAAACAAAATTTAAATGTACTTCCTTATAGAGATTTTTTTTTTTTGAAACAAAGACAACAATTTACATGGCCATTAGAGAAGGACTTTATAACTTGGATATTCACAACTTGTAATGTCTTGGTATCATGAACTTCAACAACGTATATTGATAGACACATTTTTGTGTCTAAATTGTCCTCAGTGTCTCTATTTCTAGTGCTTGATTTTGTACTTATTATGGTGTTTTTATGTTTGTGTAGGTGTTTTTGGAGAAATACACTTGTGTGGAAAAAGTTGCTCAAAAAGTGCTATTTGGACCCCCGGAGGACACATGTTATTCGGACTCTCAGTTTTGGACAAGGGGCACCTAACTGATAGGGGCACCCCAGGGAACCAACTGCTAATCACACCCCATTGCTGGTTAAGGGGGCTCCATCTTCTTTCTTGATTTGAAAAGAAAAAATTGGCGGGAAATTTGGTTTCAACGGTAAAGGATTTATTATCTTTAAGATAAGAATATCTTCTTGCCTTACAAACATGAAGTTTTGAAGAAAAATGAAGTTATCTTGTATTAAACAAGAAAGATATCCTTAGAAGATTTTATCTTGGATTTTTATTCTGCGAATTAAAGAAGATATGGATTTAGTAAAGAAATATATAGAATAAAGAGAAGGAAAAATTTTGAAGATATTTTTAATTAAAAAGAAGAAGATTTTGGAGTTATGGAAGAATATATTTGAGTGATGTGTATTTGTGTGTATAAATAGAGAGCTAGAGAGCACATTTGGAGAGAGTTTTTGGGTGAGAAAAGAAAATCACTGTTTTATCATTGTTTCTCCCATTTCATCTTTGTAAACACCCTTTGAGCAATAAAAATGAATTTTGAGCGTGTTTCCATGATGATGAGCTAATTCTCGCGCAACCAAGGCAATGGATGAAGCTATCTATGCATGAATGATTGGTAACAATTTTATTTTCTCTAATTTACAATTTATAATTCATTCAATCATCGCTTTTGCGGATTTCTAAATGTCCACATAATTTTCTTAATTACTTGTGATTCAATTTGATAGATTATACTTTGTTTAATTGATTGATAGTCTATTCTTAGGGAATACAGTTAATATTTTGGAATATGTTTGATTATGTGTGAATTAAGAAATAAAGGACTTAAAGGATAGTTAGAGTTTTGAAACATATTTGGTATCGTTCATTCATATGTAATAGTGGAATCTAGTGTCTTGGTTACTTTTAATATCTTGAAATCAATTTTGCAATAAGTTTTCTATTTTTAAGTTTTATAAGTCTAAAATATTTTGCTTTCACAAGTCTCAACGAACTTATTACTATAACATCATTGAAGAACATATCATATATCTTTTGATTTTCTTTGCTCTTGTAACTCAATCTTCAACTTTGATTTTTTGAATTATTCTTTTCTATTGTTGCTTCTGAACCTTAAACGTCTTCAACTTTCTTCATAGATTTTTATATCGCTCCGCTTGTTGATGATGATAAGTTTCTACTGAGAGAGAGTCGTAATCCAGTAACTAAGACTACACTGTGAGGTTGCTTTGTCTTTCTGGCATTTCCTTCTGACCTACTTGCCTTTCCATCATGGATGGTTAGGTCCATCATGGTTACCCTCTAAAAGGAACAAGTTCTCTCCTGAATGTCAAAGATCTCAATGTCTTTTTCTCTAATGTCTAAGAAGAATGTTATCCCTAGCAATTCCAATTTCCATCTTTTTGGTGAGAAACCGTATGTAAACTTAGCTAACCGGATACTATGTGAATCTAGAAGTTTCAAATATAGTTTCAAAAATGCAACTAAAAAGTTCTTCCCCACCCCCAAACTTAAATCTAACATTGTCCTCAATGTTTCTAATGAAAGAGCAGTACCAAAAGTAAAATAACACGAGGAGAAGTTGGAAAGATAGTACCTGGGTGAAGAGAGAAATCAAAAACTAATATACAACATATAATCGCCTCGATGGTCAATCAAGGGTAAACAGGGTCCTCCAGAGGGATCTCTTCAACATCACCTGTAGGAAAGGGCTCTAAAAAGGGTTTCAATATCTGACCGTTAACCTTCGAAGAACTACTACCATCTGATGTCTTGAACTCAACAGCTCCATGAGGAAATACAATGCGAACAATAAAAGAACCCGTCCACCGAGAATGCAACTTCCCAGGGAAAAGATACAAGCGGGTATCATACAGAAGAACTTTTTGACCTGGAGAAAATGACTTCCTTAAAATATTTCTATCATGCACAAGTTTCATTTTGTTCTTATACTCCTTCCCACTATCATAAGCATCTATACGAATCTCTTCCAACTCATTGAGCTGGAGTTTCCTATGGGCTCCTGCCTTGTCAAGTGAAAAATTTAGCTGCTTAACAGCCCAATAAGCTCTATGTTCTAACTCAACAGGTAAATGACATTCCTTGCCATACACAAGCCGATAAGGCGACATTCCAATGGGGGTCTTAAACGCAGTACGGTAAGCCCATAAGGCATCAGTAAGCCTAGACGACCAGTCTTTCAGATTTGGATTAACTGTTTTCTCTAATATACGTTTTATCTCCCTATTATAAACCTTTACTTGACCACTAGTCTGTGGATGATACGGGGTAGCTACCTTATGTGTAATACCATATTTATTCATCAAAAGCCTAAAAGGTACATTACAAAAGTGCGACCCTCCATCACTAATTATAGCACGCGGTGTACCAAAACGTGTAAGTATATTATTTTTCAAGAACTCAATCACAACCCTATGGTCATTGGTTTTACACGCAACCGCCTCAATCCACTTAGAGACATAGTCTACAGCGACAAGGATATAAAGATTACCAAAAGAATTAGGAAACAGACCCATAAAGTCAATACCCCACACATCAAAGACCTCAACTACTAAAATAGGGTTCAAGGGCATCATGTTCCTACGGGAAATGGTTCCTAATTTCTGGCAACGCTCACAAGTAACACACTGACTATGGGAGTCTTTAAACAACGAAGGCCAATAGAATATACACTGCAATATCTTAGCAGCAGTCTTCTTAGCACTAAAGTGACCCCCACAAGCATGATCATGACAAAAGGAAATAATACTGGACTGGTCACTCTCAGGTATACATCTCCTAATAATCTGGTCTGGACAATACTTAAACAAATAAGGATCATCCCAAAAGAAATGCTTCACCTCGGCAAAAAACCTAGAACAATCTTGTTTACCCCAATGTTGGGGCATTCGACCAGTAACAAGATAATTCACTATATTCGCATACCAAGGTGCTTGGGTAACAAAGAAAAGTTGTTCATCAGGAAAACTATCCCTAACAGGAGGAGAATTATTAAGGGTATCCACAACAAGCCTAGACAAGTGGTCCGCTACTACATTTTCTGCACCTTTTTTATCTTTAATGTCTAAGGAAAATTCCCGCAACAATAGGATCCATCTAATCAATCTAGGTTTAGTATCCTTCTTGGAAAGAAGATACTTGAAAGCAGCATGATCAGTAAAGATTATGACCTTGGAACCTAAGAGGTAGGATCTAAACTTGTCTAAGGCAAACACAATAGCTAATAGTTCCTTCTCCGTAGTGGTATAGTTCAACTGGGAATCATTCAGAGTTTTGCTAGCATAGTAAATCACATGAAGTAACTTATTTTCTCGCTGACCTGGCACAACACCAATAGCATAATCTGAAGCAGCACACATGATCTCAAAGGGTAGGTTCCAGTTGGGTGCCTGGACTATGGGGCGGTAGTGAGTAAATTCTTAAGCTTCTCAAAAGCCTCTAAACAAGCATCATCAAAGACAAACTTAACGTCTTTTGCAAGCAAATTGCAAAGAGGTCTAGAAATCAAGCTAAAATCCTTAATGAATCGACGATAAAAACCTGCATGTCCTAAGAATGACCTAATATCTCTTACGGTTTTTGGAACCTGTAAAGTTTTAATAAGGTCAACTTTGGCTCTATCTACCTCTATACCCTTCGAAGATACGATATGCCCTAGAACAATTCCTGAACGAACCATGAAGTGACATTTCTCCCAATTAAGCACTAAATTATTTTCCTTGCACGTAGTCAAAACTAATGACAAATGATGCAAGCACTCATCGAAAGACGAACCAAACACTGAAAAATCATCCATAAAGACCTCTAAGAACCGTTCTACCATGTCAGAAAATATGCTCAGCATACAACGCTGAAAGGTCACAGGGGCATTACATAGCCAGAAAGGCATGCGTCTATACGCAAAGGTACCAAAGGGACGGGTAAAAGTGGTTTTCTCTTGGTCTTCCGGGGCTATGGCAATCTGATTATAACCGCAGTATCCATATAAAAAGAAATAATGGCTACGTCCAGCTAATCTCTCTAGCATTTGGTCGATGAAGGGAAGGGGAAAGTGGTCCTTCCTAGTGACCTTGTTCAATTTCCTATAGTCAATACAGACACGCCAACCCATGGTCACCCGAGTTGATATTAACTCATTGTTATCATTCTGGACTACAGTAATACTGGATTTCTTGGGAACAACCTGAACGGAGCTGACCCACTTACTGTCTGAAATGGGGTAGATAATGCTTGCATCTAACAGCTTAAGAACCTAGGTTCGAACTACTTCTTTCATATTAGGGTTCCGTCGACGTTGCATCTCCCTATAAGGTTTGGTGTCACTCTGTAAATAGATATGATGCATACAATCAGTAGGACTTATACCCTTAATGTCTGTTATGGTCCACCCTAAAGCTTCCTTGTTATTCTAAACGACGGTCACTAGCCTACTTTCCTGATCACTATCCAAGTCGGATGCCATAATCACAGGTAAAGTTTCAGATGGGCCTAAAAACACATACTTCATGGAATCCGGTAATGGTTTAAGGTCCAACTTAGGAAGCTTTTCTAACGAAGGAATTAGGGTAGACTTATAAACGGGTAGAGGTTCGAACTTAGGTTTCCAGCCATTACTAGTGTCTATCAAAGGGGTTGAATCTAACAAAGCATTCACCTCATTAATCACATCGTCATCATCAAAATCAATCCCAAAGTGGGCTAGGCATTTCTCTAATGGATCTTTTAACAAAGTGTTTGGTAATGACTCCTCGACTAATGTTCCTATCATCTTCACCTCTTCTATGCTCGAGTTATCTAGTTCAGAGGGTAGCTTACTAATATTAAAAATGTTCAGCTCAATAGTCATATTACCAAAAGACAAATTCATAATACCATTTTGACAGTTAATGATCGCATTGGATGTAGCTAAAAACGGGCGACCAAAAATCACTGGTATTTGGTTCTCTGGGTCAGGGACAGGTTGGGTATCTAGGATAACAAAATCCACTAGATAAATAAACTTGTCGACCTCAATAAGAACGTCCTCGATCACACCACGAGGAATTTTAACGGACCTATCAGCTAACTGAAATGTCATCTGGGTAGGTTTCATCTCACCAAGTCCTAGCTTAAGGTACACATGGTATGGCAGTAAGTTCACACTGGCTCCTAAGTCAAGCAAAGCTTTCTCGACACGGTATTTACCTATTGTACAAGAAATAGTAGGGGACCCTGGGTCTTTATACTTAGGAGTAGTGGTATTCTGAATAATAGAACTCACCTGACTAGCTAGGAATGTTCTCTTCTGGACACTAAGTTTTCGCTTTCGCGTACACATATCCTTAAGAAACTTGGCATAAGCGGGAATATGCTTAATCGCATCTAACAATGGGAGGTTGATAGTAACCTGCTTAAAAACCTCTAATATATCATTAAATTTAGACTCCCTCTTAGTTGGAACTAGAAGCTGGGGAACGTGGATTTGGGAACAAAGCCGGGATCAGCAGGACCCTCATTGGTCTCTTTGGAGACTCTATCAGTCTCCTCATTTTCTGGCTCAGAAGGGTGAACTACAACATGTTCACTATCAGGCATGGAAACCTTATTGTCAACTTTCTTTCCACTCCTAAGGGTTGTTATAGAATTCACATGATTGTATGATTTCTCTCATTTAGGGTTAGATCAGTTTGACTAGGGAACCTTCCATCTTCTCTTTCACTAAGAAACTTAGCTATTTGGCCGACTTGAAGTTCTAAGTTAGCAAGAGACTGGGAATTATTCTTAAAATTCTGCCTGGTTTCTTCTTGAAAACCATAGTGGTTCTTTGATAACATCTCATGGTTCTTTGCTAACATAGTAAGGGTTTCTTCTAAGGTGGAGATCTTTTTATCATTCTGAAACTGGGGTTGACCTGAAGAGTTCTTAGCATAACCAAAACCTGGGGGAGGCTGAGAATTACTAGACTGTCCTTGATTCTGACCCTTAGACCAAGAAAAATTAGGATGGTTTCTCCAACCAGGGTTGTAAGTCACTGAGGATGGGTCAAAATTTTGACGGTTCTCAAACCTAGCATTGTTATAGACATCATGGGATTGCTCTTCACTAACCTGACCTTCCCAAAACGAGTTATTGGGTTCTACTCCACAACTAGACACTTGAGAGGCTCTAAACCTATCATCAGGTTCAACAAGAGACCTACGTTTAGGATGATTCAATTCCAAAGCTTTTAACCTTCTAGAAAAAGAAGCAAACTTAGCATCAGACCCGAAGCTTGTATCTACCACATTGGTGCTACTTCTATTGACTAAGAGTCTTTTGGGGGGGTTCAACACAAGACTCCCACTGTTGGGATTTTTCAGCGACAGCTCCTAAGAAGGTAAAAGCATCATCAGCACTTTTACTAGTGAACTCACCAGCGCACATAGACTCAACCATGGCTTTGGTTGAATAGTCTAAACCATCATAAATAATCTCTGCTAGTTTCATATTATCAAATCCATGGTGAGGAAACTGGGATAGGAGATCATTGAATCTCTCTAAAAACCTATAAAGAGACTCTCCCTTTTGTTGCACACTAGCACTAATTTTCTGCCTAACATACGCAGTTTTATGCTTAGGGTAGAATTTCATATAGAAAGCAGCAATAAGTTCCTGCCATGTTTCAAGGAAAAGGAAAACATCTTAAGTTTCAAGACTTCATCAGTAAGGTGTTTTATTCTAATTGTCCCACAAATTTCCTCAAAGTCCCTAAAATGAAAATAAAGGTTCTCATCATCTTTCCCTAAGAATATAGGGATCATCTGAAGAATACTAGGTTTTATCTCGAAATTAGCCGTAGTGGATGGAAATTTAATGCACGAAGCTCGGGTGGACCTAGTTGGGAACATGTAATCTTTCAAAGTTGTCATTGCTAGCACAACTGAAGTACTAGGGGTATTTTCCTCACGAAGAGACAGATTCTCAAAACTGAAGTTTCCAAAAACAGGGCTCTCAAAAGAAGAGTCTTCGAGCTCCCCGCTTCCACAAGAAGAACTACTAGGTTTTTCACTAATCAATCGACCTAGAGTGTTTCTTTTCCAAGATCGCTCTTTAATAACCTTGGGCATACACTAGAAAAACAAAATAAAAAGAAAGAAATCCTAAAAGGAAGGGAAGTTCTATGCAAACACAAACAAGGTTGACTCCACCACATCAAACCTACTGATTTTCTAGCAAACAAAAAGCATGATGGCTCCACTTAGATTGTTTCTAGACCATCTTCTAATCCTTCAAAACGGAATTCGTTACAATTTAAGCAAACCCCTCTAGAATCAATCTGAGTTTAAGTAAGTTGAATCAAGACGAGGGAATCTCAATGGAACTTTGATACCCAAGGCCTCACCGGCGTTACAAGGAGGCGTATTCAACTCACAGAAACCATCATGAACTTTGAAGCATGCTTAAAAAAAAGTAACCAATATTTTTTGAATGACTTTCCTATTAAGCTCGTTACCCTATAAGTCTCGTTCTAGTCAAATTTTAGGCTTAGATTTGCGTTTGGTTTCGTTTTCCTAAGGCGAGCAAGAAGGGAACGGTGATGAAATCCGAACCCTTATCTTGTATGGCCAGTCCTTTCCCTTTACTAGGAAATTAAAGCAGCCATTTTCAAATCCTCAGCATATATGCAAACGAAGGAATACAGTAACTCGCTGACAGGGGATTCGCGAGTGTTTCGACAAACTTACCTCCCGTAGCAGACGGGGGATGAACCGCTGAAGTCGACTCGGGCCACGACTCTTATGTCATGTACGAACCCGAGGGGTCGAGGCAATACCATAATCGACGTCCTTCTCTGAAAAAAATTGATATTTAAACTACCCTTCCGTAGGGTTTAAAAAAAAAAGTCCCAAAGTCCACAGTCCAAAGTCCAAAAATAAAGTGCAAAAGAAAAAGATAATCTAAAAAAATTCTAATTTTTTTTTGTCTCTCTCTCTCTCTCTTTTTTAATTAATTTTTATTCTTCTTTTCTTTCGCTCCCTTCGCTTTTCTTTTACTCCAAATCTTTAAGTATTCACCAAAAACTTTGGCAAATTTTTCTTTCGCCCCAAACTCCAAAATCTGTAAGAAAAAGACAAAACCCCAAAAACGTAAAGAAGAACAAATAAAATAAAAATGAAAAACAAATAAAAACCTAAAAAAAAAATCCAAAAACTCTAGCCTAAAGACAAGTTCGCGTCGGTGGCGCCAAAAATGGTGTGATTTTTTGATTGAGTTGTAGTAAAAAGTTCATTGAGACTTGTGAAAGCAAAATATTTTAGATTTAATGAAATTTAAAGACAAACAAAACTTAATTCAAGATTATTAGGAGTAACCAAGACACTGATTCCACTATCACACATGAATAAATTACGGCAAATAATCCAAAACTTTAATTATCTTTAAGTCCCTTATTTCTTAATTCACAAATAATCAAACATATTCTCAAATATTAATTGTATTCCCCAAGCATAGACTATCAATTGATTAAACAAAGTATAATCTATCAAATTGAATCACAAGTAATTAAGAAAATTATGTAAACATTTAAAAACTCTGCAAGAGCAGTGATTGAGTGAATTATAATTAAAAACTATAGAAAATGAAATAGTTACCCATTATTCATGCGTGAATAGCTTCCTCATTGCCTTGGTTGTGGGAGAGTTAGCTCTTCATCATGTCGGAAACACACTCAAAATTCATTTTTATTGCTCAAAGGGTGTTTACAAAGATGAAATGGAGAAAAACTATTAAAAACCGGGGTTGTAACAGTTATAAGTGGTATAAACTGAAAAGAACGATGGAACAGTACTGTCGCTGATTCTGTAGCTCTCGACCCACGCATGTGTGTCGTTTCCACTGTTGAGAAACGGCTGTTGTTGCGCGCCTTATGTTCTTGGTGTTCTTCACAGCAGAAGAAATGGTGATTCTTCTGCAACTCGACTTTCATAGCTCTGTAATCTCCCCAAACTCTCTGTAACCCTTACTGGCTCCCGTAGACCCTTTATATACCCAACAGCGACAAGAATCTTCGCTCATTACTCCGAAAAATCTTTCCATAGCTCGGCAGTAAATAAAAATTAATCTCAGACAATTTTCTTTCCTTTCTCGCCTCTTCATGCGTCTGCAGCTGTATGATTCGTGCAAAATATTGCTGCACGTTTCTTCAGCATTCCAACTCGATCCAAACACAAGCAAAACACGTCTATCCTTGCTTTAATCCATGATTATCTCCTCCGGTCACGTACTCTCCTGTGTAATTTACAATGATTATACGGCCCAAATAAACACATACGAACACCCATACCAACTTTGTTTGGAAAAATTCCGTTCATCCCGGTCGAAACCAGTGGTTGAGTCTCACTGAAACTCCTCAAAAATCTAATAGAAAATAACGCAGTGAACTGCATTATTTTCCCGCCAAAACAAACTTCAAAGGAGGAACGAGATGGGTGCCCTTATCCAACATCCAGGGTGCCGAATAAAACAGTGGGTGCCAAATATGAATATGGGATACACATAGCCGTGGGTGCCCCTTAGCAAAAGTTGGGGTCCGTATAGCAATTGTCTCCAGGGTCCAAATAGCACTTTTTGAGCAACTTTTTCCACACAAGTGTATTTCTCCAAAAACACCTACACAAACATAAAAACACCATAATAAGTACAAAATCAAGCACTAGCAATAGAGACACTGAGGACAATTCAGACACAAAAATGTGTCTATCAAACTTCGCTGGACAAATTGATCGGCCCAAATCTAATTCCGAGCGACCAATAAGATGCTGTCATGATCAGGCAGCCGCCCCTTTTCCATGAAGGCCGATCGGCCAATCCACAGCCTACCCATATGACTCTCGACGGTCGCCCAAAAATGGCTGGCCGCGCTTCTTATAGGATTCTTAAATAAATTAACGGCAACCAATAACTGTCGCAAATCATCTCAGCCGTACAATTTGGTTAGCCAATTTAACCGGTCTTGAATTAACTTGGGCCGACCAATATGATGTCAAAATGGCTACCAGCCATCACTCTCTTGTAAGGACCGACCAGCTAACCTTTGGCGTGCATGAATAGCTCCTAGCAGCTTCTTGAAGATGGTCGTTCATGCTCCTTTTAAGACATTAAGCTCCGCGACTAATGTAAACGAGCTTTATACAACGATGCTTAATGAAAATCGATCATTTGAGTTGCTTTCTTAAAAGCGATGCTTTATACGCATCGATTACAAACGATGTTTTTGTAAATATCGATTTCACAAATAATTTAATTATTTGACTAAAAAAGCATTGCATGCCATTTTTGCGGCAAGTCTCATGACTTGACTCCTAACATATGACCGCCCGTCGCCTAGCTTGCACGTGATTGGTCAAATAGTTAGGTTTTGCAAGCAAGGCCACTCAGCAACTTGCTACATATTTTCCACGAAAATACTCGAGACATCATGTCACAAACTGGGGGATGTTCATCAGGGTATTGGTCTGGCGGTTTACATCATGCGGCGTGCAACACGCCCATTATAAGAAAGTTTCAGGAAAGGCGGACAGTTTGTGGCGCAGAAGTAGTGGGTGTAAACCGACCGGTCTTCCCTCATGGTAAGACGTGGTTTCCAACATTTTTACACGATCCGCACTTCTCATCACTCAACTACTTCCACTTCCTATGAGATCAGGGTGCGTTCAACTATGACTTATATAAATAGGTTTTCAACCTATTTCAACCAACAACAACGGTTATCAACACAAGTATCCAGAAAACACCAAGAACTTATAGTTTACATTCCGCAAGCAAGTTTCACATTCTGATACAAGTCATAAACAGACACACCTTCAAAGCTTACCATTCTGATCTCAACACCTTCTTCACTTCCCTCCGTAAGATCAACATTTTTCCTTCATTTTTTTACCGAAGCAAGACTGGAACGGCCATTTCTTGGTTTCAGCCAGAATTGTACAGATTTATCTCTCGAATCTAAAGTACTCCCATGCAATGCATTTGTTTAGGGTTTAGATTCTTTTCTCGGCGGCACACCCAAATTTATCATTTCTAGCAGAATCAGTTTTTACCCCAAAACACTAACGTATCTTTCAAGTCGTATCATGTTGAAAAAAAAACTTGCGAAGCTCTCTCTCTATATATATAATACTCTAGTGATTAGACTTGGTCATATCATTATGATCAAAGTGTCAAGAAATTTATTGAATTACGAAGTATAAACAATTATATTTTTAAAGATATGGTGAGGACACTTGGCATAATTCTATCGGTCGAAATATTAAAAATTGGGTTACACTTTGCCATATGTAATAGAGTTTTGTCACATAAATTGACAAAAGGGGAGATTGTTAGAGCATTGCTCGGTTGAACTCACCAAGCGTTGGTATGTCAAGTTTGGTTGTCATATTTTAGTGTGTCAAAACTCATTTAAAGTCGCTTGATTATATACTAGAGTCAACTTCGTTTAGATTAGACTAGAAAGTCTAGGAATGTTGAGACATAAAGTATTACACTGACGAACTGAAGAATGTGAAGAAGAAACGAACTACAACGACAACATCATCCTTCCTCTTGAGATTAGTAACATTGACTTGAACTATCTCATTCCTAACGTATCTTTCAAGTCGTGCTATATTGAAAACATAACTGCGAAGCTGTATATACTGTACATATTGTATAATACTCTAGTGATGTGACATTGTCATATTTGTAGGATCATAGTATTAGGGAATTAGACTACGAAGTATAACATTTATGTTTTGAGCTTCATAGATATGACATCAACATAATCTTGTATATACTGTTATGATTATGTGAATGAGTTATGGTGAAGATTTAATCCTAGAAAACAATGTTTTACATTTGTTTAAAGGAAGTACATTCATGAACTTGTTTTATGAATCGAAAGGGAAATCGTTAGGCTTATTGGTACGACTATTCATTGCAAATCTTTGGATTACCAATATGTTTGAGATGGTAGAACCGACCATAACTTTGTTATGTATCTTGGTATAACTAATTACAATGCCCGACTTATGATTTGGTATGACTAGTTTTTATTAATTGGTGTAAACGATCCTAAGTAATCACCATGAGATGGTATCATCGATATTTGTAATTGGTGTGACCGATCCTAGTAATTGGTGTGACCAATCACAGAGTATTGTGTAATCGATCCTTGTAATTGATAACCGGTCCTGGTAATTGGTGTAACCGGTCGTGGTAGTTGGTGTAACCGATCCTGGTAAATGGTGTGACCGATCACAAGCAATACCATTAGAATATGGTAACCGATCCGGGTAATTGACGTAACCGATCCTGGTAACTGATGTAACCGGTCCTGGTAACTTGTGTGACCGATCACAAGTATTTCCATATTGAGGTATAACCGATCCTAGTGATTGGCAGAACCGATTGAATCCATATATGTGAGTTGATATTTGATCAATCACATAGTAATCTTGGAATACATGTGAACCAATTCTATACTTGTTTGGAAGTGTGGTATAACCGATTCTAAGAATGTAAATCCATGTAATATATATATATATATAAGGATTTAAAGTGAAAAGATGTCAACATACTTTGAGCACGTACAATAACTCTTATCGTTTATTGTTCGAAGATATTCCTTAGTACTCAAGGAGATCTTGTATCGAAATAAATTGAGAATCTTTTAATTAAGGTTTTTGGTTTTATATGCTTTAATTACCTGCAAATGCATATTTATATAGATAAAAATTAGTAATGTGTCAAAAAGCGGGGGTCTAACAACCTCACCCAATATTTCGTTTAGGAAATCTGTATGGACTAACTCCAATATAATTCTGAGAGCACCAACTAATAAAGTGAGCTCAATCAAGAAATATATCCAAGAGTTATGTCTCTGTTTCTTAATGTAATCAGCAGATCAAACAGATAGAAATCCGTGAGTCTGATTATTATAAGAAACAACTTAGACGGTATCAAAAACCAATATCCAAGTGTCAATCAATTCAATAAACAACCAAAGGTTGGATTCACAATTGATTGAACTTACGCAAAACCTGTGATATTTCAATTTTATAGAAAATATAATGCGGAAAATAAATAACACAGACACCAGAAGTTTTGCAAATGCAGAAAAACCTCGGGACCTAGTCCAGATTTGAACACCACAATGTATTAAGCCGCTACAGACACTAGCCTACTCCAAGTTAACTTCAGACTGGAATGTAGTTGAGCTCTAAACAATTTCACACTGATCAAGGAACGCCTCTGAATCCCAGCAGGAGTCTGCGCACTTTATTCCCTTAGCTGATCTCACCCACAACTAAGAGTTGCTATGACCCAAAGTCGAAGACTTGATAAACCAATCTATATCACATAGAAAAGTCTATTGAACATATAAATTTGTCTCCTATATAAATACCTACAAGTTTTGTTCCGTCTTTTGATAGATCAAGGTGAACATGAACCAATTGATACACAAGACTTATATTCCCGAAGAACGACCTAGTAATATCAATACCTCACAATAATCTTAATCGTATGGTAGCGAAACAAGATATTGTGGAATCACAAACGATGAGACGAAGATGTTTGTGACTACTTTTTATCTTTCCCATCTAATATTAAATCTCGAGCAAATCTTAGAGAAGATAGTACTCAATACGATAGAATACAGCAAGATCAGAACACGCAACTACAGAGAAAATAGTTGGGTCTGGCTTCACAATCCCAATGAAGTCTTCAAGTCGTTATCCTACAGGGTTTTGGGGAAAACCTAAGGTTAAAGGAGAATCGACTCTAGTCGCAACCACTATCACACATGAGGTGTGGGGATTCGGTTTCCTAGTTGCTGGAGTTCTCCCTTATATAGTCTTCAAATCAGAGTTTGCAATCAATATTACCTTGGTAACAAAGCATTCAATATTCACCGTTAGATGAAAACCTGATTAGACTCAAGATAATATCTTTCAACCGTTAGATCGAACTTAGCTTGTTACACACAAATGAAAAGTGACTTCATTTAGATATGAGTAACCGTACCTAAACGTGTACACCTTGTTGGTTCAACAATAGTTAACCGAAGTTAGCCATATGAACACTTTCATATCAACCTTGTTCATCTTAACCATAACTAGTTCAAATGACTCAAATGAAACTAGTTCTAGAGTTGTTCAATTGTTTATATTCTCATAGAAGTATACAAGACACAATTGAAGCAAAATCGATTTTGATTCAGTCGAATCAATACATGAACATTATAGCCACGGTTTGATTGCATTCCTTAATATATAAATGTATTAGTTCATGAACAAACATATTTTAGAACATAACCTACTCAAGTAAGCAAACGGGTACGTATACCTAACTGGTCGTACTTAGTTTGGGTTCGCCAGTATGCAAATGGGTGCGCATACCTCCAAACTCAGTTAAATTTCCGAACATGAACTTTACGCCAGTACGCATACATGTATGCATACTAAGTTCCCAGACATTAATTAAACCAACCAGTACGCATACGGGTATGCAAACTATGGTTCCCGGACTTGGAATAACTTGCAATAGTTAGCATACAAATACGCATACTGTGTTAATCCAAACATGGTTAATTGTTCTAAACTCCCATTTCAAGCATTAAAACATTCTTAGAAGACGACAATAACTGTCTCACACAAACTATTAGCTTCAAAGAAATTTTTCAAGTGATCGAATGATCAATACGAAACATTCCGAGTCTACATCAAATGACTGTCTCATACAAATCATGTAGGATTTTACCAAGTGATTTTCATATGATCATATTTTGACTTTCCTCAAGAATATAAGATGAACTTGTTTAATGCGAAAGCTTACCAACACAAATTTCGATAAATATATAAGCGAGTTAAACTCAGCACGAAATATCAAATGTGTATAATCGAAATCTATATAGCTATACGACTTTTGTCTCAAATAGGAGATAAAGTATATAGACTTTTGAGTGATACATGAGTTCAAGTCTTCACATACCTTTTGATGATGAAGTTCCACAAGCTCCCCTTAGTAGTTCTTCGGCTTAAATCGATGAACGTCGTGAAGTCAAATGCTCAACTACACTTACTATCCTAATCCGAGACTGAGCTATAAGTAGACTAGAAACCAAGACTTATAGTTTTGGCAACTAAACTTGACATAGCAACACTTGCGAGTTCGACCGAGCAGTGCTCTAACAATCTCCCTCTTTGTCAATTTTAGTGACAAAACTATTAATACATATGGATTAAAAAATAAATAAACTTTTTAGATTCTCATCCAAATTCTTGATTTCCTTGGTTCTTCAACATTACTCGAAATCTTCTTCACTTCCAAGTACTCCAGTGATTCTCAACGTTTTCAACTCAGCATCATAGTTGTTGAAGATCCGTAGCCATAACAATAAGAAAACCATTGTTCTCAATTATAGTTATACAGTGTCATAATATTATTACACATCATCAAAGTCCAATTGTATCACAACTTTGACAACAATACTATGGTGATATGTATCACTCCCCCTTAGTCAATACTTCATCTCTTATGAAAACCACTCCCCCTTACATAATGATCCGTAAACCATATGTATTTGTAGTGTGAACTACACATTAATTCTTCCCCTTTTTGTCAATATAAATTGGTAAAGGTACAAAAACTAGTGGGATCATAATGAAATTCTCATAGAGATTCTTCATGACTAAAAGAAAACATATCAACTTTGTTTCGATGATTTCACATAGCCAAAACTTAGTGTATTCATCAAGGAGTTTATAAAGATATAAGAAAACTCCTACAATATTCCACAGCCGCACTCCCCACAAATATTTGGAAATTAAGCACAAGTTCAATTAAAAACTCCCCCTCATAAAATGTCATTCCCTAAAGAACAACAAGAGCGACCTTAATTTCACAAGAAAAGAAGGATTTCTTTGGACATTAACAAATTACATGAAACATGAATTTGTATCCAGAAAACTCAATTGTAACCACAAGAGAACCTATGATTAATTTAATCGGAAATGCTCAACATAAGAGAACTTGCGGAGACATACGGTACTTTCACATAGAAATGGATCAAGGAAAGATCAATACTGCGGAATATTCAAAGATTCATTCTATTTTTCATCAATATTTTTATAATGATATCATAGACTTAATCTTTGCAAATCAAAAGTTCATCCTGTCTTCCATCAATATTTTCATAATGACATAATAGGCTTAACTTTTGACATATATGGGACAATAATAGTTCACGGACGCAAACACACATATCTCGTAACTGGTATGTGTACCATGAAGTCCAAACATCCTGAGCTACTATTTTCAAACCTAAACATTTAAGAACCATAAACACATATCAAGTTAGGTAGAAATGAACGATAAACAAACATAAATCTTGCTCAAGTTTATAGACATACTTTACTAAAGGAATCCAATCGAATTTTACGGCCTTACCAAAGATTCAAAATCTCAATTTATTCGATTTTTTCGATTGATTAGTTGAGCGAGATCGTCATTCTCAATTTATCTCTTTAAGATATATTTTGATTGAGTGAAAATCTAAACTTGACTACTTGGGTAGTTATTGGATAGATTGATCTAACCAGGCAAAGTAGTTTATTAGATTAAACTGAAGATCCTTGTGTATGACTTGAGATATCCTTATCTTGAAAGAATCGAAAGAGTAGTTACCAAACAGATTTGTTGTTCCTTTGTTGTTTGGAATACGATCCAAAGGAATTGTTCCAGTACGCGGACTCATTGAAGTTTGAAGCGCAAGGATACTGTGGAAACTAAGTGAACTAGGGGTAGTTGCTTGGTATCAACTATACGAAGTTGGTGTAGATTTTATATAGCGGCTTAATTCTGAGAGTATCCAACTCTGGACTAGGTCCCTGAGTTTTTTCTGCATTTGCAGTTACCTCATTAACAAAATCTTATTGTGTATTTTACTTTTTCATTTCCGCAATTATAATTGTTTATTATAATTAAAAGTAAAATACACAAACATTAACTCTGCATATACTTGATAGTGATCCTATAGAGTTCGGTTAAGTCTGAACCTAATATCAAGTATCATACTTCGTTGTTGTATTGTCTTGATCTTGTATCCACAGTCAATCACACGAGTTATCTTGTTGTCGTATTGTCTCGATCTCGTATCCATAGACGATAACACGAAGCGTGAACCGATTTGTTGTATTGTCTCGACTCTTTCCATATACAATCACTTTCGGTAGAGGACTTATAGGTGGATAAATTAAAGATTGTGGTGTTTTTGGGTACCCTCGTCTTTTCACATATCTACGAAGTTCAAAAGATATGTGTAATACTTCGTAGTCTAATTTCTTAATATTATGATCATACTATTATGATCATGTCACATCAGTAGAGTATAATATACAATATATACAGTATATACAGCTTCGCAGTTATGTTTTCAATATAGCACGACTTGAAAGATACGTTAGGAATGAAACAGTTCAAGTCAATATTACTAACCTCAAGTGGGAGGATGATGTCGTCGTTGTAGTTCGTTACTTCTTCACATTCTTCAGGTATTCAGAGTAATACTTGTATGTCTCAACATTTCTAGACTTTCTAGTCTAACCTAAACGAAGTTGACTCTAGTATTTATTCAAGCGACTCTAGATGAGTTTTGATACTAAAATATGACTACTAAACTTGACATACCAGCGCTTGGTGAATTCAACTGAGATATGCTCTAACAATCTCCCCCTTTGTCAATTTTAGTGAAAAAACTCTTATTACATTTGGAGCTAAATGTATTACAAAATAACTCATTCTCCATACGCTTGATTCCAAGTTTCAACAGCACAATAACCCGCATATATTCAATCAATAAATGACGATGTTGACATTTGAATAACAAAATATTGAATTCGAACATATTTTTTATTTCCCTTTTGTAGTAAGTATTACTGCACAAAAATATGATATGTTTCTCCCCCTTAGTCAATGCTTTACTCTTTCGTTAGATATAACGTTTAAGCATAATTGTCCTTTCCTAGTGATTAAAAATCTCTTGTATACTCCATATATTTCTCCCCCTTTTTGTCACAAAATGACAAAGGTTCGAGCAAATAAAGGACAAACCGAAAGGATCTTACAAATCTAAAAAACTTGTAAACAACCTATAAGAGTTAAGCACGAAGGTTTCACATACCATTTTAGATAACCAATATTAAAACCGAAACTACAAAAGTAATTTAGTTTCAATATGTTATCAAGGAAACAATTGTCCGAAGCAATTTTCCCTATAATCCAACGATTCGACTAAGATACTCAATTCCCTTGTTGGACTGATTGCGTATGTACAATTTCTTGTTTCGATAAGACCAAAATAAAGATCAGAATTAACTATATTTTTCTCATCAGGCTCTAATTATTCAGACAATAAGTTAGACCTTTCCATTTAGACAAGACAAACACTAGGTTAGTTAACTAATTTTTCTTGTCAGGGCATTCGATTAGACTTGAATAACCAAATCCTCCAATTGGTAAGTCTAACTAAGATCAGAATTAATTAGTTTATCTTATCTAAAATCAATTGGACTAAACAAATGATCTTCGAATTTTGTTAAGCCTCAAAATATAGATACAAACCAAAATAAATTTACTTGCACAATTATTTTCTTAACCGGAAGCAATTGAACAAATATAAACATTATAGCACCGCAATTGCACCGAGTTTCGTTAAGCAAAATCACTTGATATCCAATAGTAAAGAAGAAACATAACATTAAGCCAAATAAGTTGACACAGTTTTTCTTAAAAGGAAACAATTGAATCACACACACACACACATCCATACACATCATGATAAGTGCATATTTCACATATATTTGGTGTAAATTCCATGCTAGTAATTTCTTATATTTTTGCAAATTATTGTATATTACGTTTTCTTTCTTGTATTTGTCTTTCATTAGGTGAATCATCTAAAAAGAAATGGAAATAGCTACAAAAGTGAAGTTCACAAGTGAAGAAGGATCAAAGACCCAGTGGAATTCGTTCAAATGGAGGATTTCTAGACATCATTTTGTAGAGGACGGGAAGACGAAGCCAATGGCGAAAGAACGGAGTCATTCTGAGTTTACATGAAAACTTATGAGAAAAATAAGAACTTGGAAGACTAAAGGGCAGAATGGTCATTTCATGTGCCAAGTGATATTGGCACCCCCACTGTACGTTAAGGGGCAATAATTTTGTTAAGGGGTGAACTGTTTCGAAGGAACGTCGAGTAATTTACTGGGGGAAAACCGGAATTCAAAAGTTGTTAAGGCACCCGGCATGTTTACTCAGGGCTGCCACCTTCTTCCCAAAGCATCATCTATTTTTCTCTGAGTGTAAACTGATAAAGTTCAGTTTGATGTGTTCTTTGTCAGCACGACTAGTTTTCTGGTCCAAGCTTGTGGCGTTGCTGACCATGGAATGTGTGGGTATTTGCTAGTGTTTGAGGTGTATCCGAGCAAGAGTATGTGTTGGTACTATGGTGATGTATTTCAAGATACATTACATATGGTTATGATTAATAACCACCTTAAAATGGTTATGTACCAACAGGTGTTTGAAGTGATTGATCACAGAGAAAACGGTTAGGAACAAATAGCATCACATGGTGAAAAGAAGTGTTGATTGGTCAACACTCAAATGGACAGATGCATACTTGGGTTTCGACCCAAGAGACGCATCTATTGGAACTCTATAAATGCATAGAAGTTTCTAACTTGCTAAATAGTCTGGAATCTTTCTGTCAATCTCATTATCCTCTAATCTGTGTGCAAGTACTATTATATTGACTTGTGTCTATGCGTACAGTGCATATACATTTTGACAACAGTAAAGTGATATCTTATTGTTCACAAGAATCCAGTGTAAGAGAGTGCACTCTTACCGGATTGAGATCGTTGAATCCTGGAGAATAGACGTTGTTAAACCATGTTGCACCATGAGGGGCAAAATCTATTCTTAAGGACAGTGACTTGTTCACGCCTCGATCTATTTCTACTCGGATATATAGCATTCATCGCCTTAGATTTCCAACAATCTTAAGAATAGGTCTCTATATGGCTGCTATAAAATGAAGAATTTATGAAGTTCGATCGGTTTGATACGAAATAACCAATAAAGACGCCTCTGGCCGAAAAGAGAAATGAAAGATGAGTATCTCGCTGCAATAAACAGGTTAGACTGATATTTTGATTATATTATTCAATTCAATATTTCATTGCATTTTTGTTAATTGAGAACTTTATAGTTTGCTGATTTTGAGACAAAGTGGGTCGAACAGAAAGGTGTTTGAAAAATTGTCTTGGCCAAATCATTATTATTTTGATGGAAAAATAATAACTGGGTGTTGAATTTAAGATTTTCAGTTTAGGAAATCTGCATAAAAATACATCGGTGTTTTAATATGCCATTGGTAATTAGTTTGTGTTACTGTTATACACTAAAGAATGTCAAGGCATGCATGAAATTTCCTTAGTGAGACTTTTTAAGTTCTACCACCGAACTTCGTGTGGCTCCATTCTAGCGACATCTAGATTGGTTAATGATTACGGTACAATTCAGTATCCCCAATATCATTGTGATGTAACACATTGATTTTGTTATAATTTCATGACATTTTATAATCATCATGAAATGTGGGGGAAAACAAAGATGTGATCACTCTTCTTAAGTGTGTATACAGTGACTTCTACGGTTGCGTACAATGAACATATTATGTGTGTTCTAAATTTATGCAAGCATCATAAGAGAATGAGAGGTCTGAAAGTTTCAAATAGAAATTACAGTTGTACTTCTGCTTCATGCAGTCTCCTCTGAAACTTCAAGTTTGATGATTGTATGAGACCGTCGGCGAGTCTTGTACTAATCATAAGAAGCTATTGATGAGTACAATTTGTATCTGATTGGGCATGTACTAACATTCTATGAATTAGACTGACTTGTAGGTCGGTAAATAAGTGGCATAAATGTTAATCCGCAAGATTAATCTTCTGCACATGGGCATAGTTATGTTCTATGGTAAATGTTATGCACCTGGGTGTTGAGTCAAAATCGAAGTTATGGATAGTTCCTTGTTGTAGGTTCAGAAGGAAGAGTATCCAAATTTTGGGTCATTTTGATGGAAAATAAATGGTTGTACTACTATTATTGTTAGGGTTGGTTGACTAACAAGATTCTTTTAATGAAATGCTAAAATTCAAACCCCATTATCGAGACTTTGTGTAAGATGATTAAGTTAGAAAGAGATGTTTGCCACTTATCTTAGGTAGTTCATATCATCTATGGAAATCATTATTACAGGATATAAATATTTCATATCATCTTTCATAGATGATTGCTACAGGTTTGAAGTAGTTCATATCATTTGTTATATCTTACTCGATAAAAATTGGTGTTGGTAAAACATAGGTGGGTTTGAAGTGTATGTAAAAGAATTGGATATACCCTTTAAAAGTGGATACCAAAGTACTGTGAATGGTCATTGTGACTAACTGTCACGGTACTTTATCTTTCCCTTGGTTGTACTAGTGCAATTGAAAATTTTCAATTAGGTAAGTCAGAAAACGTATGGGTTATAGATTTATACTATCTGAAACGTTTGAGAAACTAAGAGATAGTAGTTATCTATGATCCAAGTGACAACGTATTGTAATCTAGTCCACAAAAATAGATTGAGAAAAATGTTAATTTACATATTTCTAGCAATCTAGTTAGAGTTATAGTGGTGTATGTACAGCGTGTTAAAGTTGGAGGTTTTCCAATTAAAGGAAAACATATATATGGTTGATAATAATTGCTGAGAGCAAACCATATAAAACGTTTTGTAGAGATACTAAGTGTTGTACCTACAAATTAAAAATGTAGACTCTAGTAAATAGTCTTTGTGACCGCGTGAAATATTTAAGTTAAGAAACCAGAGTATACATGTTCTAAGACTGAGTGCCTTAGAAACATTAGATCGATAGTGATGGTAACCTCTGAAAAAGCGGGGGTCTAACACCACCACCCAATATTTCGTTTAGCAGTCTGTATGGACTAACTCCGATATACTTTCTAGAGAATCAACTAGACAATCAGACTCAATCTAGGTAAAAGTATCTCAAGGAGTTAATATCTCTCTCTTGATTTGATTTACTCGAGCTAATAGAAATCAGCGAGTATTTAATCAAATACAAGGAATAACTTGGATGGTACCAAATACCAATATCCAAGTGTAAATCAATGTAAATCAACAACCAACAGGTCGGATATTCTAATTGATTGAACTTCAAAGCACAACCTGTATTATTTCAATTATAAAGATAAACAATATAATGCGGAAATAAAAATAACACAGATACCAGAATTTTGTTAACGAGGAAACTGCAAATGCAGAAAACCCCCGGGACCTAGTCCAGATTGAACACACACTGTATTAAGCCGCTACAGACACTAGCCTACTCCAAGATAACTTCGAACTGGACTGTAGTTGAACCCCAACCAATCTCACACTGATCCAAGGTACAGTTGCGCTCCCTACATCTCTGATCCCAGCAGGATACTACGCACTTGATTCCCTTAGCTGATCTCACCCACAACTAAGAGTTGCTACGACCCAAAGTCGAAGACTTGAAATAAACCAATCTGTCTCACACAGAAAAGTCTATTGAAAGGATCAATTTGTCTCCCACGAATAAACCCTAAGGTTTTTGTTCCCTCTTTTGATAAATCAAAGTGAACAGGAACCAATTGATAATCCTGTCTTATATTCCCGAAGAACAGCCTAAAGTTATCAATCACCTCACAGCAATCTTAATCGTATGGTAGAGAAACAAGATGTTGCGGAATCACAAACAGTGAGATGAAGATGTTTGTGATTACTTTTTATATCTTGCCTATCGGAGATATCAATCTCAAGCCAATCAATCTGATTGTACTCGTATGATAGAAGATGCAAGATCAGATCACACAACTACGATAAAAGTAGTATCGGCCTGGCTTCACAATCCCAATGAAGTCTTTAAGTCGTTAACCTGGTTTTAGAAGAAGAAAAACAAAGGTTAAAGGAGAATCAACTCTAGCAAACAAACTAGTATCACACGTAAGGTGAGGGGATTAGTTTTGCACAGATGCTAGAGTTCCCCTTATATAGTCTTTCAAATCAGGGTTTGCAATCAGAGTTATCTTAGTAACAAAGCATTCAATATTCACCCTTAGATGAAAACCTGATTAGATTCAAGCTAATATATTTCAACCGTTAGATCGAAAACTTAGCTTGTTACACACAAATGAAATGCACGTTTCTAGGTTTATGTAACCGTACCCAAATATATGCATTAGTTGGTTCAACAATAGTTAACCAAATGGTTAGCCATATGATTATTTCCATATCAACCATATTCTTCTTCACAATAACTATTTTAAATGACTCATATGAACTAGTTAGAGAGTTGTTCAATTGCAAGGAAATCTTATGTAACTACACAAGACACAATTGAAGCAAAGATGATTTGATTCACTTGAATCGGTTCATGAACTTTTATAGCCACGGTTTGCAAACTGCATTCCTTAGTATTTATGTATAAGTTCAAAACAATCATCTTTATATATAACCACACTCAAGTTAGCGGATTGGGTTCGCGGAATTAAGTTCCCGGAAGGAGTTCAAAAAGTCCAACAGATTTCTTGGAATGAGAACATCCGCCCGTTCACGGACTGGATTCGCGGACTGAGTTCGTGGACTGAGTACACACCACTATTCCGGTTTCTCTTGATCAACAAAGTTCGCAATCTTTCGTTCAAGGAATAAGGACTTGTACATATATGTGTTTCCACAATAATGCTTATGTCCACCATTGGTTATATAATCTAAACTCTTATTTCAATCATTGAAACATTCTTAGACGACGTTATACAGTTGTTACACCATTTCTCGTCAAAGTAATTTTCAAAGTGATTGAAACATAATCATGACTTTCATCACTAGATAAAGATAAACTTGATTGAAACGAAAGTTTACCAACACATATTTCGAGATATAGATAGGCGAGATATACTCGGCTCGAAATACCAAATGTGTATAATCAAAGTCTATACAGAAAAATGACTTTTGTCTCAAGGTGGGAGATAAAGTAGATAGATTTTTTAGTGATAGATAAGTTCAAGTCTCCACATACCTTTTTGTTGATGAAGTTCCACCGGTTATTTAAGTAGTTCTTCATCTTGTATGATGAATCTCCATGGAGTCCTTGATCTAAACTACACTTTCTATCCTAGTCTGAGACTTAGCTATAGTAGATCAGAAATCAAGACTTATAGTTTTGATCACTAACATTGACAAACATGCTTGAGATAGCAACGCATGCGAGTTCGACCAAGCAATGCTCTAACAATCTCCCCCTTTGTTAATTTTAGTGACAAAACTATCAATACATATGGAATACAAAAAAGATAAAGAAACTTTAGTAGCTCCTATTCCACATGACAAATCTTCAACATTACTTGAAATCTTCGTCACTTCCAAGTACTACAATGATCCCAAAGGTTGTAAGTTCAGCATCACTGTTGTTGAAGATCCGTAGCTATAACAATGAGAAAACATAGTTCTCGATCATTGTTATACAGTGTCATAGTATTTTTACATGATGTCAAAGTTCAATTGTATCACAACTTCAACAATAATACTATGGTGATATGTATCACTCCCCCTTGGTCAATACTCCATCTCACATGGAAACCACTCCCTCTTACATAATAATCTGAAAACCATATGTATATGTAGTGTGAACTACACCTTAATTCTCCCCCTTTTTTTCAATAAAATTGGCAAAGGTACAAGAACGGGATCCTAATGAAATTTCCGAAAGAGACATTTCATGACTAAAAGAAAAAAATTGCATACCAACTAATTTAGATGCAATTATAAAGCCAAAGCTAAATGCATTCATCAAGGAGTTTAAAGATACAAGATAACCCCTCTAATATTCCACAGCCGCACTCCCCTCAAGATTTGGCAATTAAGCACAAGTTCAAAAGAACTCTCCCCCATTTGATGTCATTCCCGAAAGAACAACAAGAGCGACCTTAATTTCAAAAGAAAAGAAGGATTTTATTGGACACCAAAAACCATAAGAATGATTTTCTATATCCAAAAACTCAATCAAATTAATCACAAGTAAACCTATGATTAATTCAATCGGAATACTCAATCAAATTAACCACAAGAATGATCAATTTAATTGAAAAATGCTCAATATAAGAGAACTTACGGAGCTACGACTAAGTTAACCATAAGGAAATGATTAGCTTAACCGTTCATATACTCAACACAAGAAAAAACTCATGGAGTAATGCAGTATACACATAACATATGGATCATGGAAGATCAATACTGTGGAATATACAAGGATTCATTCTATCTTACATCATTATTTGCATAACGACAATTAATAGACATAATCCTTGTTCACAAAAGATTTTAACCTATCTTCCATCAAAAATTGACATAATAGGCTTAATTTTTGTATTTGTCAAAAGTCCATTCACTCTTTTATCAATACGTGAATATCGACAACGAACGACTTTACTTTTGACAAAGTATGGGACAAACAAAGTTCACGGACATAAACACACGTATCCCATAACATATTGCAATATACAAAATCATAAAGATTAATACTGAAAAAATCATCTCCCAAAAAGTTTTAGAATTTAAACAAATAAATCTAAAAAAACATGAAGATGAAAATAATGGACATAGCTATATGTAGTCACAATAATGGCTATTCCAAACTCTAGTTATTCTTACAACAAAAAAAAAGAAGATTTACTAGGAAACAATGTCTTTGAGAAATTCCTTATCACTCCCGAACTCCTTGTCGTCAACATCCATTGGAACATAGGGTTCGTGGAGGAAGGAGTCAATACCAACAAACCGTCTTGGCTGAAGATGTCGAACCAAGGCCTTCTGAATTTCCAAAGATCTTATCACGCAAGCCTTTATTTCACAAATCTCCTTTCTTGCTTCCTTCAACTCATCAAGAACATCAGAAAACTTCTGAGAGTTAGAAGGAACAGCCCTTGGCTTTCTTGCATTCCTCCTTTTTGTTTCAAAGAAGGAGTTACTGGAGATTTCTCTTTTTTCTTGATTGATGGATTAAAAATCATATTGACATCTTTTCCATACAAAGACATGATGCTTGGAGAATAGATATAAGCAACTGGTTTTTGTGAGTGGAATTCACAATCTCAACAAACAGTCTTAAGATATAAAGGATATCAAAGAGGAAAAAGGAGTGTAGGGTTGAAACCTTTTAGGTTCGTACACGCCCAACTCTAAACCCTATAAAGAGTAGAATTATAGATAATAACCCTTTATTTTATTTGATAGACAGGGTAAAACTAAGAAAAAACTTTTCCTTAAGCCTGAGCCGTACACAAACTTATTTCTTTTGATCAGGCACATGCGACAAGATTTGTAAAAAAACACAATCAAGCTGTGTTGTGGTGAAAAATAATTTGTCCACCATGTTCCTCATGAGATGAATCCTCATACCTCTGTCTATCAAAACGATTTGACCATACTTTCTTCTCTAATGGTCTTGTTTTGTCCTTGGAAACTAACATATTAGACGAAGATAAAATCCTACATACCTCAGCGGTCTTCTGAGCAAATTTAAGCTTATTTGCTGATCGATTTGCTCTTCGTTGAAGTTTGTTGATGTGCCTCAATTGATGTTTGTAGTTGTAACACCTTGAAAGTTCATGACCCTTCTGAGAACAAAACGAACACATCAATCTTGGATAGTATTCAGGCATCTGAGATGTGCACGCAGCTAGACACATAGTGGATCCTGAAACATCACAAACATGGTTTCCAAAAAATGGGTCAATTGATTCTTCCAGCTATATTGCTACAATTATCAAAATCAATGTTTTCACATAGAAGAACGACACTTGATTTCCTATCTTCACCAGAATCATAGATCTCAGACATCTCATCAAGTGTTACAGCAAGACCTTTGTTCCCAGTGTATTTTCTACGATTTGGGCACTCGTTTGCAAAATGACCAAAACCTTTACACTTAAAGCACCGAGGCATATCCTCGTCATCAGCCTCGTCAACATCCCTGTTTTTAGGAGGAATGCAATTGTAAGGTTTATCTGATGACCTAAGTTTGTCTCTTGAAAACCGTTTACTTCTCTTCAATGGAAGATCCCTAAATTGTCTTGTGATCAAAGAGACTGATTTGTCAAGATCTTCATCTGATGAATCATCCTCAGAAAGATCATCCTCAGAGACATAAACACTTTTACTTTTATCAAGTAATTTAGTGTTCTTTTGTGCTTTGAAGGCAACATCCTTTTTGATTTTGGATGTATGCTCATGATCAAAGATCTTTAGCTTCCCAACCAACGTGTTTCTGGAAAGATTATCAAGGTTATTTCCCTCAACGATGGCATGCTTCTTATACTCGTATCTAGATGGCAGCGATCTGAGAATTTTCATCACAATATCCTTTTCAGGAATAGTCTTACCCAATGCAAAATATGCATTAAAAATCTCAGACACTTTGTGATTAAACTCATCAAATGTATCTCCATCTGCCATACGAAGGTTTTCCCAATCGGAATTAAGGTTTTGAAGCCTAGCTTCCTTTTCGCTGGAGTTACCTTCGAATACGGTTTCTAAGATATCCCACGCATCTTTAGACCTAGTGCAGTTTGACACATGGTGCTGAAGATTTGGGGTAATGGCATGTATGATGGCATTCAAACCATCATAATTTTGCTTTGCATCAAGTATCTCGGCAGGACTGTATTCACCAATATTCTTGGGAACGTTTACATCTCCAACTGCCACAATGGGAGTATCATAGCCATTAACAACATATACCCATGATTGAAAATCACGTGGTTGAAGAAAAGATCGCATAGCAATTTTCCACCATAAGTAATTAGAGCCATCGAATACTGGTGGTACGTAAATAGAGACAGCACCTCTGTCCATACAGTCAGATCGCTACAAACACAGACTTGTAAGGTCTTGAACGTGTTTGCCTGCTCTCATACCAATTGAAAAAGCATGGGTCTAACAACACCACCCAATATTTCGCTTAGCAGTCTGTATGGACTAACTCCGATATACTTTCTATAGAATCAACTACACAGTCAGACTCAATCTAGGTAAAAGTATCTCAAGGAGTTAATATCTCTCTCTTGATTTGATTTACTCGAGCTAATAGAAATCAGTGAGTCTTTAATCAAACACAAGGAACAACTTGCATGGTACCAAAGACCAATATCCAAGGATCAATAAATTATAATCAACAACCAAAGGACTTGTACAAATAGAAATCAGCGAGTTTAGATTACACACCACTATTCCGGTTTCTCTTGATCAACAAAGTTCGCAAACTTTGGTTCAAGGAATAAGGACTTGTACATATATGTGTTTCCACAACAATGCTTATATCTACCATTGGTTATATAATCTAAACTCTCATTTCAATCATTGAAACATTCTTAGAGGACGTTATACAGTTGTTACACCATTTCTCGTCAAAGCAATTTTCAAAGTGATTGAAACATAATCATGACTTTCGTCACTAGGTAAAGATAAAATTGGTTGAAGCGAAAGCTTACCAATACATATTTCGAGATATAGATAGGCGAGATATACTCGGATCGAAATACCAAATGTGTATAATCAAAGTCTATATAGCAAAATGACTTTTGTCTCAAGGTAGGAGATAGAGTAGATAGACTTTTGAGTGATAGATAAGTTCAAGTCTCCACATACCTTTTTGTTGATGAAGTTCCACCGGTTCCTTGAGTAGTTCTTCGTTTTATATGATGAATCTCCATGGAGTTCTTGAGATCAACTACACTTTCTATCCTAGTCCGAGACTTAGCTATAGTAGACCAGAAATCAAGACTTATAGTTTTGATCACTAACATTGACAAACATGCTTGAGATAGCAACACATGCTAGTTCGACCGAGCAATGCTCTAACAAACTCACCTAAATGTCTGGAAACTCCAGCAACTAGGTTCATAGAGTCAAAACAAGTCAATAGTCGCTCTACAGTAGTATCAAATTGTTTAAGAAGTTTGTTGTGACGTGATAGTACTTATATGCAGTATGTAAGGATGAGTTATTCATATAACCTTAATGAATTTCATACCATTTGTTGGTGTGTATAGTTGCACTACATATCTCATGGAAGTTCACCTATTTGAGTTTGGAATGAGGTCGATTCCAACAGAAACTAAGGTGTTGTTTCTGCATAGACTCATGAAACCAGGAGGATGCAGGACCAAAAAGCGCCAAACCGCAGAACAATAACGATTCATAAACTAAGTGTGGTTGTTAAATCCTCTAATTTACATAAAAGAAGATCAGGTTCATAGAAATTGTCATTTCACCCTGTTCTTCTAGTATGACATGATTTATCATCCTAGATTGGTTCATAGCCTAGAAGACACCATTTCGAATGCACTTGTTCATAATCCTTTTACTGATAAAATTTTTACTGTATCTTGAAATTGTGGGGGATTGTTGGTATTATGGTGATGTATTTTAAGATACATTACAGATGGTTATGATTAATAACTACCTTAAAGTGGTGATATGCCAACAAGTGTTTGAAGTGATTGATCACAGAGAGAACGGCTAGGAACAAATATCATCACTTGGTGAAAATAAGTGTTGATTGGTTAACACTCAAATGAACAGATGCATACATGGGTTTCGACCCAAGAGACGCATTTATTGGAACTCTATAAATGCATAGAAGTTTCTCACTTGTCAAGTAGTCTGGAATCTTTCTGTCAATCTCATTCTCCTCTAATCTGTGTGCAAGTACTATTGTATTGACTTGTGTCTATGCTTACAGTGCATATACATTGTGTCAACATTAAAGTGATATCTTATTGTTCACAAGAATCCAGTGTAAGAGAGTGCACTCTTACCGGATTGAGATCGTTGAATCCTGGAGAATAGACGTCGTTAAACCGTGTTGCACCATGAAAGGAAAAATCTATTCTTAAGGACGGTGACTTGTTCACGCCTCGATCTATTTCTACTCGCATATATAGCATCCATCGCCTTAGATTTCCAAAAGTATGAACTAGCGGGTTTCGAATATGAATATTGAGCTTGGAATCTATTTTGTATCGTTTCCAAGATTGATGATGATCATTGATTGATGTTATGATGATTTGTAGGAGTTACATGTGATGTTAATGATCACGAGTACTAACAGAGATGGTGGTGGAGTGGTACAGTCGCTGTTATGGAGAGATGTGGGTGTTTCCGTTCAATATCAGTCGTGTATATATGGTGGTGACTGTCGAGAAGAAATAGAGTTGAGCTCGAGTCGAAACAGGAAGTTATGGTTGTTTCCATCATGGTAAAGTCGATCTGTGAACAGAGGCTATGGCGTGTGTTTGAAAGGGAGCGGCAATAGATGATGGATTGTGATGAAAATAAGGAAGAGCTTTAGCAAAACAAGGAATGATGATGATTTGGTGGTCATGCTGTGGCTGTGGTATTAGCTGAGAAGATGGTTGAATGGGTTAGCTAGACGAATCCGAGAGGAGAATGAAGCTCGTGTTGGACTTGAGACGGGGTTCGGTGTTTCTGATGTTGCCATTGGCTGATGGCAGTATCGATGATGCTAGCATAGATGTTTGGTTGCGACAGATGGACGAAGAAGAAGTCAGGGAAGGTATGTTGCTGATTAATGGAGAGGATTAAGAGGTGCTGCTGGAGGTTATTTAGAAAAGGATGAAGTTGGACTAGCTTCGGCCGATGGAGAAGTTTCGGAAAATGGTTATTTGCTATGTTGTTGTATATCGAGTTGGATACACGGTCAATATGAAAATAAGACACGCTGGTGTACGTGGGGTCCGCTAAATCCCTCAGCGAATCACGAGTAAGGGATACTATATTAGAGTACTTTCTGTGCCACCGAATCATTATCATTCAATTTCAGCCAACCTTCAATCCTTAATCCCCCTAAAATCAGCAAAACCATAAAAAAGCCCTTGATTTTATGATATATTTTACATTTAACCCACCTAATTTTAAAATTTATCCCACTAATATATGTATAACTTTTTTCTAGTCCCCCTCATTTTCAAAGTCTGGCTCCGCCACTGATCCTTATCAAACGCGACTTTTGTGGATCTTACACGGCTAACTGATGTGTAAGATCCTTATAAAGCAACTAAACTAAAACTAAAGAAGAGGGATACACTTTTGGGAGAGAAAAATACAGAGAAAAGAAAGAGAGGAAAGGTTTTATTCCATATCTTAGTGTTTACCCCTTTAGGGGGAAACCAAGCTATTTTCTCTTCTTATTTCATTTTTTTTATGGGTTTTAGTAAATCCATGTGTAGCTAAATTTTACTGATTAGAGATGATTTCAAAGTCCTGATTTATGAAATCTTAATTATCTTTGCAAGTTTATTTTGATTTTAGTTTTATTGTCGATTGTCTCAATTGTTTTTATCGTCTAAGATTATTATTAGGTTGTTCAATTGGCCATTTAAATTAACCTAATAATAATTCTTCTACTGGTATTGGGATTGGTGATACGTTTAATTGTCACTCAATTCTTTACACAAGTAGTACATCGCGAAAGCTGACAAAGGGATTATATTAAGCAATTGTGTATAGAGATGACACTAGTAACCAGACCGAGCTTATGAGTCTGATGCTATGATCAACCTAGTTCACAAAACGTAAAGCATCCGACTAATTTACATCCTGAGTGCGCTACTTCTTGGTGGGTTAGCAAGCAGAGCTTATTGCTATTCTACTGATGAGTGCCAAATATTGTATATATTTATCCCTTTTTGTTGGCATTTAACTCATCTTTTGCGCAGTAATTCTACATTTTATCCCATATTCTGTATTTTCATTGTTTTCAAGAATAAATATTTTTCTTACTTAATTTTGCATTTTTAGGTTGTAAATAAAGTTTGGATGAATTGCGGAACGAAAAGAGCAGAAAAGTAGTGAAAAGCCGGGAGGAATTACACAAGGAAGCCGCGAAGAATGGTGCGCATAAGCCCAAAAGACTAGAAATGGGCTCAAGAAGGAAGAATTGCTCTTAAAGAAGATATGGGCTTGGCATACCCAAGGCCCAAAACCCTTATCCAAACCCATTTTCTATAACCAAAACCGCCTCCATTCTCATCCGTCAGATTGGATCCAACTCATCATCCTACGGTCGCTCATTCATAGAGCATCAAAATCTGAAGTCTCTGCCAAACGCCACAGCGCATAAATTCCAAGCCTTCAGATTAGATTGTAGTTGAATCCAACGATCGCTTCTATGCATGTGCATCAAAATTAGATACTCCCGCTTTACACTACAGTACCTAACATCATCTAACACCGTTGACTTCGTTGTATTTCACAATCCGACGGTCGAAGTGATTCATCTCTTATATTACCGTTAGATCTACCAACCATATTTGCATCCAACGCTCAACGTTTCTGATCATCATCTCCGATGTACATGCTCCACAGTGAAAATTCCTATACCCTAAAAACCATCGAGAGTTTTTTCTCTCATTCCCTTCTTCTCTTCCGTTCTTCTCCCCCATTCCTCTGCAGAAACACCCATTCCACCACCATCACCTCCACCTGCTACTTCCATCATCCATCGCTCCTGTCACCACCATTTCTACCACCAACTCCTCTGTCTCAATCACCTATACATCCCCCTACTCTCTAGCCATCTATTACATCAGCCCATCACCCCTCTTTCTCGCTGGAACCCTAGGCGTGAAGAGTTGATGAGATAGATGAGGCTATAGATTGAAATTGAGGGCAGAGAAGGATCGAGAGAGAAGAGAAGAGGCATGGGTCACCACCAATTCAGCGGATTTGGTGAGTAAATTTCGGATTTTCAAAACCCTAATTTCAAAATTAGGGTTCACAAAAATTGGGTATTTTGTATGTTATAAATAGAGAGTGTGTAGAGAAATTTAAGGGTGTTCTTGGGCTAGCCGAGATTCCCCCAAAATTGGGTTAGTTTAGGTTTAATTTCAGTTCTTAAATTTCAATTAGATTTCAATTTAGGGTTTCAATTTTAATTTCAAGTTCTGTTAAATTCTGTCACTTTTTATTGCAATTTGTGTTTTAATTTTAAGTTCCTGTTAATGTGCTTGTTTTAATTTCATGTTTTAATTTCCTGTTTTCATATCCTGTTTGTCTCCTGTCAAATGTGCTCCTGTTAAAATTGTTGCTCCTGTTTAATCATGTGTTCTGTTAATGTGTGTTGTTACTGTTAGATGTTGTTTACATGTGTCCTGTTTAATGTTAATGCATGTTTAGTTCCATGTAATGTTAATATACCTGTTTTGTGATACATGTGAAGTGATAGAATGCTAGGCTAGAAACCTTTGAAGCACTGAATTGATTGAGTAATGGAAGAAATCAGTGCTCATAGCAAGCTGATTATCTTGCCATTCCATTTTTGTATGCTTAGGTTGCACTGATTTGATTGAGCATTGGGAGAAATTAGTGCTCATAGCAAGCTAATTCTCTTCCCATTCTTTATGAATGCCTTAGCTTTGCTTTGTTACTTCTTCTCCACATCCCTGCCCTTGGCCTTAGGCCTTGGTTCATTTATCTTGTTCACACTGTTTTCTTCATTGTCATCTTTCTTTGCTGTCTAGTATTTCCATTGTTGTTGTTTACTGCATTGCCTTTGCTTTATTGCCTTGTTTTCCCACTGTTTTCTTCCTTGCTTGTGCTACTGCTGCTGTTGCTTCCCTTGCTGTTGCTGCAGCTGCCTTTTCTTTCCCCTGCTACTCAGTGCTTGTGCAGCTGCTTTCTTTGCACTGCTGCTGCTGTTGCTGCTGTTTTCTCCAGCTTTGCTGCTGCAGTACTGCTGCTTTCCTTCTTCTTTGCCTTGTGCTGCTGCTGCTGCAACCCTGTTGCTGCTGCTGCTCCCCTTCCCCTGCAGCTGCTACTGCTTGCATCTGCTCTGCTGTGCACTCAAGCCCATAGCCCAGTTCAATAACCAAGCCCAGTACATTTCATTCCAGAAGCCCAAAGCCCAATTACTGTGAAAGACCACTTCACTGTTAGGGTGAAATTGAGCCCAAAGCTCAATCAAAGCCCAAAGCTCAAAGGTACAAAACCCACTAAGCCCATAAGTCCATTGGTACCCAAAGCCCAACAACAATTTAGAGCCCAAATAGCTAAACACTACAAAACACTCCCGATCTCTGTGGATCGACCCGTACTTGCACGAGCTACAACCGACGACCGTGCACTTGCGGTATTACTGTAGGCCCGCGTTTTTCTGCGCTTCATTTTATACACTCCTTTGAGGCCTGCCAAGTTTTTGGCGCCGTTGCCGGGGAGTGGTACTGCCATCTGCTGTTACCTGAGCTGCTGCTGCAAAGCCTGCTGCTGCTGTTGCCTTCTCTGCTGAGCTGCTGCTGCCTGCTGTTGCTGCTGCTGTTGGTGCTTGGTGTGAAGATTAGATGCACACAAAACACTTGCAAGTATACAAGGTCAAGATTTGTAATAAAAGGGGGAGTAGGGGTTTGTCCACAGGGAGAGGAGCATATAAGAAGTTTTCCTAGCTAAAGTGTGTAGTGAGCTAAGGGCAGGCAAGGTAAATGGCATACAGACAAGAATGCAAGGTAAGTAAAGAAAAACAGACAATAACCAAGGCTTGGAAGATAAAGCAGCAAAGAAACAGCCAAGAAAAGCAGCAAATAACCAAGGCTTGGCAGCCAAGGGCAGGGTGAGTTCAGTGCACTGACTTCAGTGCACAGTAGCTACAAAGTGCAAGAAAATGAAAGGCAAGAAAAGTAACTGAAGAAAATGACTGATCAGGAAGCAAACTTAGAACTGAAAATGTAAATTACTAAGAGGGAATTGGTGGGTAAGCCAAGGCTTATGATCCACCTTGTGTCCTAATCAAGTGGCATGTTTCTAGGTTATGTTCATTCCTAAGCATACAACTAGAAATGGAAGAACACCAACTTGCTCACTAGTCTACCCCTAGCATTGGCTGTCTTTTGACAGTACAGCCAATCACAGGCTCTATGAGCATTGGCATCTCTCATTTGCACAATCAAAAACATACAGGGAAGAACTATCCTAGCTCATTTACACTTGACAGTGCACAAGGCTTCACTGAGCCTTGGCCTGAAGCTGATTAGCTCATGCTAACCATGTTTAAAACAATCACATTCAACATATGTAAAAATTCAAGCACAATTAACATCATTTGAGATAACAAAACACATAAGCAATATTCTACTGTTCACTGATAAGTATTGAAATTTGAAGTTCAATAAAATTTTGTTGCAATTTCTCTACTGGCTAGTCCAGAGAGGTATATAGTGTCTTTCACACACTCCCCACAACACCAATTTATACCCAATTACCCATTTAGGGTTTTCCCCAATTTTCCCCAAAGTCAGTAGAACTAGGGTTTGGTGAAATTGATTTACCTACTGTTGATGAGATACTCGCTCCATCTCGTCGACCCAATCTTCTCCTGCTTCTTCTCGTTCCTCTCGAGCTCCAATTGATGCTTTAATCATCATATATATCCCCAATTTCTCACCTAGGGTTTCAGGCAGAGAGATGAGAAATTGAGGTTGTAAATGATGATTAAAGAGATGGTACGTGATGGGTTTAGGTAGAATAGAGTTGGGGAGAAATTAGTGGAGTGATTTGGGGTGAGGTGGTGGTGATGGAGACGGACATGGTGGTGGTACGGGGCATGGCGGTTCTGCAGAGGGGGTGATGGAGGAGATGGTTCGATGGAGAAGGGAAGGGTGTGTTTGTTTGAGGTGTAGGTGCTCGGTCGCTAGGGTGTGAGGCGAGTGTATCGAGTGTGATGATATGCGACGCTTAGCCGTGGGATAGGGAGATGAAAGATCAATCGGACGGTGAGGTGAAGTGAAGCTTGTAGCGACCGCTGGATTTTTTATACAACGAAGTTAACGGCTCTAGATGGGGTTAGGTGTTGTAGTGTAAGGCGGAGATATCAAACGTTGATGAACAGCAAGGGAGCGACCGTTGGATTCAACACCATCTAATCTGAAGGCTTGGAATTTCAGCGCTGTGGTGCTTGGCAGAGACTTCAGATTTTGATGCTCTATGAAGGAGCGACCATCGGATGCTTCTGAGAACTGATCTGACGGCTGAGAACGGAGGCGCTTTTGTGTGTAGAAAATGAGGTTGTGCGCACCATTCTTCGCGGCTTCCTTGCGTAATTTCTCCCGGCTTTCTTTCACTACTTTTCTGCTCTTTTCGCTCCGCGACTCATCCGAACTTTATTTATTACCTAAAAATGCAAAATTAATTAATAAAAATATTTATTCTTGAAAACAATGAAAATACAGAATATGGGATAAAATGTAGAATTAATGCATAAAAGATGAGTTAAATGCCAACAAAAAGGGATAAATATATACAATATTTGGCACTCATCAAATACCCCCAAACCTGAATTTTACTTGTCCTCAAGTAAAACAAAACTAAGGAAATCCTAACTATACCACTGTCGCTGGTCTCTCGAATGCATTTAGCGTATGCACTAAGCCTTTTAAACCACTAAGTGTCCCTAGTGGACGAGTTGAAGTCTCGTGAAGGTTTGCTTAGAACGTACCTACAAAGTTCTAGGTCAAAATATAAGCTCAGATTCCATCAAACGTGACATGTGCAAAACAGTTAAGCTCACAGCAAAATGGAGATGTCAATCTAGCTATCGAAGGCACAATCCTAGCACTGATAACAAAAAACATGTGATAAGAGTGTAAAGTGTATCTACACATGTGTAAAGAAAGATCTGAAGTCATGACTACTAATCACCAAGAGATAGTTTCTCAGGCTAAGAACTGAGGTCGAAATCTAGCTAGCTGTCCGGACTTTACGAGAATTGTGAATGAGTTGGAGGTATTTCACAATTACTCGCGTTGTACATCAATGGCATACACCCTCCTTGCTTATTACAAAAAACAACAAAAGATGACTCTTTACATGACTCTTATTTACATTGACTATTCTCTTTTTTTTTGGAACAAGAGATGATGGAATTGATAAATACTTGATTTTTTTGTATTTTTCTGATATTTTTTTTTTTTTTTTTTTTTTCTGAATTATACATCGTTTTTTTTTTTTTTTTTTTTTTTTTTTTTTTTTTTTAAGGAAACACTTTTGATACATATACAAAAGGAAACAAAATTACATGACACTTTGCAAGAGGTAGCCCTTTTTGATGCACCCAGTTAAATTCGATGGTTGTCTTTCTTAATGTAACCTCCACCTTCTATCCCAACCAACCAAAGAACAAGCTAGTCAAGTTTCGTTCAGTATTCTAAAGTGATTGGCAATCGTAACTTCCTATCAAACACCTTGAAGATCGAGGCCATACATGTATTGGTAGATCGTGCGCGTGCAAATTTCTTATCACTATGTGAATTGTGCTAGAATCAGGGTGCCTAAATATCTAGACTAAGACTCCTAATAAAATACATATTTGCACAAGAGTCAACATTTCAAGGTAAATGAGCTCCATTTTTTGATTTTTTCATTTTTTATTTTTTTAATTTTTTTGAATTTTGATTTTTAATTTTTTTTTGGAATTTTTCAATTTTTTCAAAAGAAGAAGGAGTTCGTTTTCAATTATGCAAATTATCATGGTATCTACTCTATACCCCCAAACCTAAACTAAACATTGTCCTCAATGTTTCAAAATGGAAAGAATTATAAAACAATATATGAAGAGGAACATGCTGAGTAGAGTAAAAGGAGAGAGAATACCCGATTGTACGGTGGTAGCTCGATTAAAACTCCGTTATTCAAGGCAAAAATCCATCATATTAGCAGTCACAATGGATGAGCACAAAATATACACAAAGGAAATTTAACTAACACATTATCTACAAGAAAATTTGGTTTTTAATGGGATTGGACTTTTTGGAAAAAATTTGGTTTTGTTGGGAACATTTGGTTTTGATGGGAAAACGAAAAATTTTGGTTTTTAGGGAAACATTTGGAAAACTGTTTGGTTATTTAGGGAAAGAGTGGACCAGTTTAGTCCACATAGACTGGGTCCTCCAGGTCGGTTGTTTCAATGTCGGGTGGAAATGGCTCAAGGAATGGCTTTAATCTCTGCCCGTTGACTTTGAAAACGTTCTTGTTGGAGACATCCTCCAGCTCTACAGCTCCATGAGGAAAAACTGTGCGTACTAGGTACGGACCCTTCCATCTGGAACGCAGTTTTCCTGGAAAAAGATGTAATCGGGAGTCATACAGCAAGACTTTCTGACCAGGAGTGAAGGATTTGCGCAGAATACGCTTGTCATGAATCTTCATCTTCTGCTTGTACAGCTTGGCACTGTCATAAGCCTCATTTCTCAATTCTTCCAACTCGTTGAGTTGAAGTTTCCGTTGAATTCCAGCTTCGTCCAGAGAAAAGTTCAGCTCTTTGATTGCCCAGTAGGCACGATGTTCTAATTCCACAGGTAGATGGCACGGCTTTCCATACACTAGACGATAGGGGGACATGCCAATTGGTGTCTTATAAGCTGTTCTATAGGCCCACAAAGCATCATTCAATCTCAATGACCAATCTTTCCTGGACGGGTTGACCGTCTTCTCCAGAATGTGCTTAATTTCCCTATTAGACACTTCCACTTGTCCACTAGTCTGAGGGTGGTACGGAGTAGCAACCTTGTGAGTTATGCCATACTTGCGTACTAAAGACTCAAAGTACTTGTTACGAAAATGTGAACCGCCGTCACTGATGATAGCTCTAGGGGTACCAAAACGTGAAATATGTTCTCCTTTAGAAATGAAAGTACCACCTTGTGGTCATTTGTTCTGGTTGCTATGGCTTCTACCCACTTAGAAACGTAATCAACTGCGACTAGGATGTACAACTTGCTGTCAGACATGGGAAATGGACCCATGAAGTCTATCCCCCAAACATCAAAAATCTCCACAATCAAAATGGGGTTCAATGGCATCATGTTTCTCCTCGAAATGCTTCCTAGCTTTTGACAGCGTTCACAAGCAACACAATAATCATGGCAATCCTTGAACAATGATGGCCAATAGAATCCACACTGCAAGATCTTTGCAGCGGTTTTCTTGGCACTGAAATGGCCTCCACATGCTTGGTCATGACAGAAAGATATCACATCTTTCTGTTCAGTGTTGGGGACACATCTCCTAATGATTTGGTCTGGACAGTACTTAAACAAATATGGGTCATCCCAAAGGAAATGTTTGACTTCAGCCAGGAATTTAGAGCGGTCTTGTCTCGACCAACGTGAGGGCATCCTACCTGTAGCGAGGTAGTTAACAATATCAGCAAACCAAGGAAGGTCTGAGATAGACATCAGCTGTTCATCTGGGAATGATTCTCTAATCAGCTCAGATTCATCAATAGACTCTAAAGTTAATCTAGACAAATGATCAGCAACCACATTCTCACAACCTTTCTTATCACGGATTTCGAGATCGAATTCCTGTAATAAGAGTATCCATCGAATAAGGCGAGCTTTAGCATCCTTCTTGGAAAGAAGATACTTCAAAGCCGCATGGTCTGTGTATATGATGATCTTAGACCCTATCAGATAAGATCTAAACTTGTCTAATGCGAAAACGACGGCAAGCAATTCCTTCTCGGTAGTTGAATAATTGAGTTGGGCATCATTAAGGGTTTTGCTAGCATAGTATATCACATATGGTAGTCTATCAACTCGCTGTCCTAAAACAGCACCAACAGCATAATCAGAGGCATCACACATAAGTTCGAACGGAAGCTTCCAATCGGGTGGTCGGACTATAGGAGCGGTGGTGAGAAGGGTTTTTAATTCCTCCCATGCCTTCACACAGCAGCATCGAAATTGAAGGCAACATCTTTGGAGAGAAGACTGCACAGAGGTCTGGAGATTTTGCTGAAATCTTTGATGAATCGCCGGTAAAAACCAGCATGACCTAGAAATGATCTGATCTCCTTCACAGAGCAAGGTTGTGGTAGATGTTGAATGAGGTCAACTTTAGCTTTATCCACTTCAATTCCTTTCTGAGATGATGTGTCCTAGAACTATTCCTGAATTCACCATAAAATGGCATTTTTCCCAATTTAGAACAAGGTTCTTTTCTTTACATCTGGATATCACGAGGGCAAGATGCTTCAAACATTCGTCAAACGAGGAACCAAAAACAGAGAAATCATCCATAAAGATCTCGAGAAAACTATCTATCATGTCAGAAAAAATGCTCATCATGCAACGCTGAAAAGTAGCAGGTGCATTACACAACCCGAAGGGCATACGTCTATAAGCAAACGTCCCAAATGGACACGTGAATGTAGTTTTTTCCTGATCTTCCGGAGCAATGTGAATTTGGTTATAACCGGAAAAGCCATCTAGAAAACAGTAGTGACTGTGTCCAGACACACGTTCTAGCATTTGGTCAATGAAAGGGAGCGGGAAGTGATCCTTCCTTGTTACTGTGTTCAACTTCCTGTAGTCGATGCATACTCGCCATCCTGTGGTTGTACGAGTAGGGACTAATTCATTCTTGTCGTTCTGAACAACAGTAATGCCTGACTTCTTAGGCACAACTTGAATGGGACTAACCCATTTGCTATCGGGAATTGGGTATATGATACCCGCATCAAGTAGTTTCAGGATCTCTCCTTTGACTACATCTCTCATGTTAGGATTAAGTCTCCTTTGCATTTCCCTCGATGGTTTGGCATTCTCTTCAAGGTTAATGTGGTGCATGCAAATGGTGGGACTAATTCCTTTGAGATCTGAGATGGTCCATCCTAAGGCCTCTTTGTGTTCCTTAAGTACTTCTAAAAGCTTACTTTCCTGTTCCGTGTCTAAACATGATGAAATAATGACAGGTAAAGTATCAGAAGAACCTAGGAATGCGTACTTCAACGTACTAGGCAATGTTTCAATTCAAGCTTGGGTGGCTCAACAATGGATGGAATAAGCTTGGAATCAGAGAATAGGGGTTGTTCCACTTCATATTTCCTTTCAGTGACGTCCATTTGAGGTACAGATTCGAGCAGAGATAGGACGTCACTACAGTATGCATCATCATAGAAATCAGGGTTAAAGTTCTCCATACATGCTTGAAAGGGGTCGACGGATAGAATGTTAGTCAACGAATCTTGCATTAATCCTTCAATCATATTAACTTCATGCACATCATCATCATCAAAGATTCACATTTGTTGACTAATATCGACACATTCAATTCTACCGTCATGTTTACCAAAAGACAGTTTTAACACTCCATTCCGACAGTTGATGATCGCGTTGGACGTAGCCAAGAAAGGACGTCCTAAGATGACAGGAATGTGACAGTCTGGGTTTTGTACAGGTTGAGTGTCTAAGACAATGAGTCTACGGGAAAATAGAATTTGTCAACCTTGATCAAAACATCTTCCACCACTCCACGAGGAATTGACAGATCGGTCTGCCAGTTGTTGATAGATGTTAGAGGTTGGTTCAACTCCCCAAGACTAACTGCTCATAAACAGAATATGGCAGTAGGTAACACTTGCACCTAGGTCTAATAACGCTTATTGACCGTGTGTTTCTCCTATAGTGCAAGAAATTGTGGACATCCTGGATCCCTAAACTTGGGGGAGTTTTGCAGAATGATGGAACTTACCTGCTCAGCTAAGAAAGCACGTTTTTGCACATTGAGCTTGCGCTTTTGAGTACACAAGTCTTTGAGGAATTTGGCATAAGCAGGGATTGCTTGATTGCTTCAAGAAAAGGAATGTTGTGTTGACTCTCTTGAACAGATCTAACTCTCATTGTAATGGGTACTTTTCTGTTGATAGATCAATCTTTGAGGAAATGGGGCAACATGAGAATGAGTTGGCAAAGGGACATTCACAGCAGTAGAATTGTCAGATTTCCAACTTGCTCGGATTCTTGGTTTTCTGGGGTTGTGGAGACAACGTGGAATTTGTATCAGACTCATTAGGTTCGCCTACGTTGTTCTCGATGACTTTACCACTTCGGAGGGTGGTAATGGCATGGATTTGATCAGGTGAGGTTTCAGTGAAGGATGTTGTGCCTGTTGAAATCCTCTTTGGATTTTGTTGGGGTTGGCTCGGAAGTTTACCCTTTTCTCTCTCACATATTTGATCCATCTTTTGATCTAGATTTTTCTGACTTTGCATCAAACTCTGGAACATTTCCTCTAGGGTGGATAATCTCTTGTCTGTATGTGTTGAGGATATGATTGTTGTTGAGAGTTTGATGTTGTTGAGGGTTTCTCGGGTGTTGATATCCTTGATTGTTTGATATCCTGATTGTTCTGATAGCTCTGATTGGGTTGAGATGGTCCTCCTTGAGTGGGCCCTTGACCATGAAAAGTTAGGGTGGTTTCTCCATCCTGGATTGTAGGTCTGTGAATAAGGGTTATGCTCTGGTTTTTGAAACATGGCATGTGCCTGTTCAGCCTAGACTCCTGGACTGCAAGCAAATCGGGACAATTTTGGAATTGATGGTTGGGGTCGTTACAAGCAGCACAACAGATGAAGCAACATGTTCTCGGAGAGTAGTGGGGAAGGTTTTGAATTTTTATGTAGTTCTAACTCTTCTAATCTCCTAACTATTGATGTCATGTTGCTCTACCCTCAAAATCCGCTTCAATCCTAAAAGCCTTTGCTTCGGATGTAGTCTTTTGGTTTCACGGATGGATTCCCACTGTGCGTCTTTTCACAGCTACTTCAATTAAGAAGTCCCAAGACGCGTCAGCAGTTTTATCTACGAAAAACCAGTACACATCGACTCAACCGTTGTTCGGGTGGACACATCTAGACCTTCATACAAAATTTGCACAAGTCTCCATTTTTCAAAACCATGATGGGGACATTGGAGCAATAATTCATTGAATCTCTCCAGGTATCTAGCTAAGGTCTCACCTTCTAATTGCACAAAGCTATTCAGACTTTGACGAATTGTCGCAGTCTTGTGGTTCGGGAAAAACTTTTGAAAAAACTCCTTTATGAGGTCTCCCATGTCATGATGGATTGAGGCTGTAAAGCATAAAGCCAGGCCTTTGCCTTATCTTTCAGGAAAGGAAAAAGCCTTAATTCAGGGTTTCGTCGGTCATTTGAGTGAAACGCAGAGTTCCACAAATCCTCGAATTCTCTCACTGGTGGTACGGGTTTTCATTCTCAACACCTCTAAAAATAGGAAGCATCTGTATTGTGCTTGATTTCAGCTCATAATGGCCATTAGCCTCGGGCAGCAAAATACAAGAAGGTTGACTGGCTCTAGTTGGGTACATATAATCCTTGAGGGTACGGGTTCTCCCATTGTTTCTGGTTGATCTGGACGTCTCCCTCAGAACTTAGAATTTCGATAGGTTCGTCTGGGTTAATTCTAACAAGTCTGTTTGTCTGGTCTCTGTAGGTCACAATCATGTCCTAGTAGGTACCTTAACTAACATGTTGGTCAGACAGAGCAATCGGAAACAATTTGGCCCACAAGGGTTATGAAGATTTGGTTTTGAATGGGTTTGGTTTTAAGAAGGGATTTTGTTTTTGGTTTAAAAATTTTGGGCTTGGAAAAAAAAATTTTGAACTAACCTAGCATAAATTATCACAACTCATAAAAGAAAAAAAACAATAATAATAATTAAAACAAACCCATAAAAAGAAAAAAGAAAATAAAAGAAAAATAAAGAAAACAAAAAAGAAAATAAAAAATTATTACAATCCCAAATAAAAAAAAAGAAAAAGAAATAAAAATAAAATAAAAATTATTACAATCCCAAAAAAAAATTAACTAAATATTACAAGCCCAATTTGAATTTAAATGAGGCCCAAGGGGTTAACTCATGGGTTAGGCTTACTTGTTTTGGAGGAAGCCCAAAAATATAGGCTTTTAGTCCCCTTTTAGTTGCAAGGCCCAGTTGGGCTTTAGGATCGTCTAGCAGCTCACGTCCAAGCCCAGCAGCAACAGGTGGAGCAGAGCCCAGCAGCAGCAACGGAGCCCAGCTGAAGTTGCAAGCCCAAGAGCAGAAGTTGCAAGCCCAGCAGAAGTTGAGGTTACTGAGCCCAGCTCAGTTGGTTCAAGCCCAGTTCAGAGATTGTTGCACAAGCCCAGCAGAAGAGGTTGGCAGCAGGCCTGGCAGCATCAGGGCAGCAAGTTGGATCAGAAGCAAACAGCAGCAGCAGCAGCTAGGCAGCTTCAGTTGGCAGCAGCAGCTTGGCAACAGCAACGCTTGGCAGCAGCAGCTTCTCAGCAGCTTCAGCAACACTTGCAGCAGCAGAGCAACACTTGCAGTTGCAGCAGCAGCTAGGCAGCATCAGTTGGCAGCAAGCAACAGCAACAGCAGCAACTTGGCAGGGCTAACAACAGCAGCAGACTCTGAAAACTTCAAAAATATGACAGCCAGCTCCCGGCAGCGGCGCCAAAAACTTGGTGTGAAGATTAGATGCACACAAACACTTGCAGTATACAAGGTCAAGATTTGTAATAAAAGGGGAGTAGGGGTTTGTCACAGGGAGAGGAGCATATAAGAAGTTTTCCTAGCTAAAGTGTGTAGTGAGCTAAGGGCAGCCAAGGTAAATGGCATACAGACAAGAATGCAAGGTAAGTAAAGAAAAACAGACAATAACCAAGGCTTGGAAGATAAAGCAGCAAAGAAACAGCCAAGAAAAGCAGCAAATAACCAAGGCTTGGCAGCCAAGGGCAGGGTGAGTTCAGTGCACTGACTTCAGTGCACAGTAGCTACAAAGTGCAAGAAATGAAAGGCAAGAAAAGTAACTGAAGAAAATGACTGATCAGGAAGCAAACTTAGAACTGAAAATGTAAATTACTAAGAGGAATTGGTGGGTAAGCCAAGGCTTATGATCCACCTTGTGTCCTAATCAAGTGGCATGTTTCTAGGTTATGTTCATTCCTAAGCATACAACTAGAAATGGAAGAACACCAACTTGTCACTAGTCTACCCTAGCATTGGCTGTCTTTTGACAGTACAGCCAATCACAGGCTCTATGAGCATTGGCATCTCTCATTTGCACAATCAAAACATACAGGGAAGAACTATCCTAGCTCATTTACACTTGACAGTGCACAAGGCTTCACTGAGCCTTGGCCTGAAGCTGATTAGCTCATGCTAACCATGTTTAAAACAATCACATTCAACATATGTAAAAATTCAAGCACAATTAACATCATTGAGATAACAAAACACATAAGCAATTCTCTACTGTTCACTGATAAGTATTGAAATTTGAAGTTCAAAAATTTTGTTGCAATTTCTCTACTGGCTAGTCCAGAGAGGTATATAGTGTCTTTCACACACTCCCCACAACACCAATTTATACCCAATTACCCATTTAGGGTTTTCCCCAATTTTCCCCAAAGTCAGTAGAACTAGGGTTTGGTGAAATTGATTTACCTACTGTTGATGAGATACTCGCTCCATCTCGTCGACCCAATCTTCTCCTGCTTCTTCTCGTTCCTCTCGAGCTCCAATTGATGCTTTAATCATCATATATATCCCCAATTTCTCACCTAGGGTTTCAGGCAGAGAGATGAGAAATTGAGGTTGTAATGATGATTAAAGAGATGGTACGTGATGGGTTTAGGTAGAAGAGAGTGGGGGAGAAATTAGTGGATGATTTGGGGTGAGGTGGTGGTGATGAGAGACGGACATGGTGGGGTACGGGGCATGGCGGTTCTGCAGAGGGTGATGGAGGAGATGGTTCGATGGAGAAGGGAAGGGTGTGTTTGTTTGAGGTGTAGGTGCTCGGTCGCTAGGTGTGAGGCGAGTGTATCGAGTGTGATGATATGCGACGCTTAGCCGTGGGATAGGGAGATGAAAGATCAATCGGACGGTGAGTGAAGTGAAGCTTGTAGCGACCGCTGGATTTTTTGATACAACGAAGTTAACGGCTCTAGATGGGGTTAGGTATTGTAGTGTAAGGCGGAGATATCAAACGTTGATGAACAGCAAGGGAGCGACCGCTGGATCCAACAACCATCTAATCCGAAGGCTTGGAATTTCAGCGCTGTGGTGCTTGGCAGAGACTTCAGATTTTGATGCTCTATGAAGAGCGACATCGGATGCTTCTGAGAACTGATCTGACGGCTGAGAACGGAGGCGCTTTGTGTGTAGAAAATGAGATTGTGCGCACCATTCTTCGCGGCTTCCTTGCGTAATTTCTCTCCCCGGCTTTTCACTACTTTTCTGCTCTTTTTCGCTCCGCGACTCATCCGAACTTTATTTATTACCTAAAAATGCAAAATTAATTAATAAAAATATTTATTCTTGAAAACAATGAAAATACAGAATATGGGATAAAATGTAGAATTAATGCATAAAAGATGAGTTAAAATGCCAACAAAAAGGGATAAATATATACAATATTTGGCACTCATCAGTGCTTCCTCTGCAAAGCTGCTGCTGCTGCTGTTCTGCTGTTGCTGCTGCCAAGCCTGTGGGCTGCCAACTGAAGCTGCAACTGGGCTTGTGCACCCTCTGCTGCTGGGCTCTGAACCAACTGAGCTGGGCTTGAACCAACTGAGCTGCTTAGTAACCTCAATCTCTGGGCTTGCAACTTCTGCTCCTTGGGCTTCGCTGCAGATTCTGCTGGGCTCTGCTCCACCTGTTGCTTCTGGGCTTGGACGTGAGCTGCTTAGGACGAGCTCATAAGCCCAACTGGGCTGCAACTAAAAGGGGACTAAAAGCCTATTTTTTGGCTTCCCTCCAAAAACAAGTAAGCCTAACCCATGAGTTAACCCACTTGGGCCTCATTTAAATCAAATTCGGGCTTGTAATAATTATTTAATTATTTTTGGGATTGTAATAATTTTTATTTTCTTTTTCTTTTTTATTTGGGACTTTTTTTTTTGTTTTTTTTATTTTCTTTTATTTCTTTTTTCTTTTATGGGTTGTTTAATTATTATTATTGTTTTTATTTTCTTTTATGAGTTGTGCTAATTTATGCTAGGTTTAGTTCAAAATTTTCCAAAGCCCAATTTTAAACCAAAAACAAAACCCTTCTTAAACCAAACCCATTCAAAACCAAATCTTCATAACCCTTGTGGGCCAAATTGTTTCCGATTGCTCTGTCTGACCAACATGTTAGTTAAGGTACCTACTAGGACATGATTGTGACCTACAGAGACCAGACAAACAGACTTGTTAGAATTAACCCAGACGAACCTATCGAAATTCTAAGTTCTGAGGGAGACAGTCCAGATCAACCAGAAACAATGGGAGAACCCCGTACCCTCAAGGATTATATGTACCCAACTAGAGCCAGTCAACCTTCTTGTATTGTGCTACCCGAGGCTAATGGCCATTATGAGCTGAAATCAAGCACAATACAGATGCTTCCTATTTTTAGAGGTGTTGAGAATGAAAACCCGTACCACCACGTGAGAGAATTCGAGGAAATTTGTGGAACTCTGCGTTTCACTCAAATGTCCGACGAAACCCTGAAGTTAAGGCTTTTTCCTTTCTCCCTGAAAGATAAGGCAAAGGCCTGGCTCTATGCTTTACAGCCTCAATCCATCATGACATGGGATGACCTCATAAAGGAGTTTTTCAAAAAGTTTTTCCCGAACCACAAGACTGCGACAATTCGTCAAAGTCTGAATAGCTTTGTGCAATTAGAAGGTGAGACCTTAGCTAGATACCTGGAGAGATTCAATGAATTATTGCTCCAATGTCCCCATCATGGTTTTGAAAAATGGAGACTTGTGCAAATTTTGTATGAAGGTCTAGATGTGTCCACCCGAACAACGGTTGAGTCGATGTGTAATGGTCTATTCGTAGATAAAACTGCTGACGCGTCTTGGGACTTCTTGATTGAAGTAGCTGAAAAGACGCAACAGTGGGAATCCATCCGTGAAACCAGAAAGACTACATCCGAAGCAAAGGCTTTTAGGATTGAAGCGGATTTTGAGGGAAGAGCAAACATGGCATCAATAGTTAGGAGATTAGAAGAGTTAGAACTACATAAAAATTCAAAACCTTCCACCACTACTCTCCGAGAACATGTCGCTTCGTCTGTTTGTGCTGCTTGTAACGACCCCAACCATCAATTCCAAAATTGTCCCGATTTGCTTGCAGTCCAGGAATCTAGGCTTGAACAGGCACATGCCATGTTTCAAAAACCAGAGCATAACCCTTATTCACAGACCTACAATCCAGGATGGAGAAACCACCCTAACTTTTCATGGTCAAAAGGACCCACTCAGGAGGACCATCTCAACCCAATCAGAGCTATCAAAACAATCAGGGATATCAGAACAATCAAGGTTATCAACACCCGAGAAACCCTCAACAACAATCAAACTCTCAACAACAATCATATCCTCAACACAATACCGACAAGAGATTATCCACCCTAGAGGAAATGTTCCAGAGTTTGATGCAAAGTCAGAAAAATCTAGATCAAAAGATGGATCAAATATGTGAGAGAGAAAAGGGTAAACTTCCGAGCCAACCCCAACAAAATCCAAAGAGGATATTTCAAACAGGCACAACATCCTGCACTGAAACCTCACCCGATCAAGTCCATGCCATTACCACCCTCCGAAGTGGTAAAGTCATCGAGAACAACGTGGGCGAACCTAATGAATCTGATACAAATTCCACGCTGTCTCCACAACCCCAGAAAACCAAAGAATCTGAGCAAGTTGGAAAATCTGACAATTCTACTGCTGTGAATGTCCCTTTGCCAACTCATTCTCCTGTTGCCCCATTTCCTCAAAGATTGATCTATCAACAGAAAAGTACCCATTACAATGAGATGTTAGATCTGTTCAAGAGAGTCAACATCAACATTCCTTTTCTTGAAGCAATCAAGCAAATCCCTGCTTATGCCAAATTCCTCAAAGACTTGTGTACTCAAAAGCGCAAGCTCAATGTGCAAAAACGTGCTTTCTTAGCTGAGCAGGTGAGTTCCATCATTCTGAACAAAACTCCACCCAAGTTTAGGGATCCAGGATGTCCAACAATTTCTTGCACTATAGGAGAACACACGGTCAATAAAGCGTTATTAGACCTAGGTGCAAGTGTTAACCTACTGCCATATTCTGTTTATGAGCAGTTAGGTCTTGGGGAGTTGAAACCAACATCTATCACTCTACAACTGGCAGACCGATCTGTCAAGATTCCTCGTGGAGTGGTCGAAGACGTTTTGATCAAGGTTGACAAATTCTATTTTCCCGTAGACTTCATTGTCTTAGACACTCAACCTGTACAAAACCCAGACTGTCACATTCCTGTCATCTTAGGACGTCCTTTCTTGGCTACGTCCAACGCGATCATTAATTGTCGTAATGGAGTGTTAAACTGTCTTTTGGTAACATGACGGTAGAATTGAATGTGTTCGATATTAGTCAACAACCTGTGAATCTTGATGATGATGATGTGCATGAAGTTAATATGATTGAAGGATTAATGCAAGATTCGTTGACTAACATTCTATCCGTCGACCCCTTTCAAGCATGTATGGAGAACTTTAACCCTGATTCCTATGATGATGCATACTGTAGTGACGTCCTATCTCTGCTCGAATCTGTACCTCAAATGGACGTCACTGAAAGGAAATATGAAGTGGAACCACCCTACTCTCTGATTCCAAGCTTATTCCATCCATTGTTGAGCCACCCAAGCTTGAATTGAAAACATTGCCTAGTACGTTGAAGTACGCATTCCTAGGTTCTTCTGATACTTTACCTGTCATTATTTCATCATGTTTAGACACGGAACAGGAAAGTAAGCTTTTAGAAGTACTTAAGGAACACAAAGAGGCCTTAGGATGGACCATCTCAGATCTCAAAGGAATTAGTCCCACCATTTGCATGCACCACATTAACCTTGAAGAGAATGCCAAACCATCGAGGGAAATGCAAAGGAGACTTAATCCTAACATGAGAGATGTAGTCAAAGGAGAGATCCTGAAACTACTTGATGCGGGTATCATATACCCAATTCCCGATAGCAAATGGGTTAGTCCCATTCAAGTTGTGCCTAAGAAGTCAGGCATTACTGTAGTTCAGAACGACAAGAATGAATTAGTCCCTACTCGTACAACCACAGGATGGCGAGTATGCATCGACTACAGGAAGTTGAACACAGTAACAAGGAAGGATTCACTTCCCGCTCCCTTTCATTGACCAAATGCTAGAACGTGTGTCTGGACACAGTCACTACTGTTTTCTAGATGGCTTTTCCGGTTATAACCAAATTCACATTGCTCCAGAAGATCAGGAAAAAACTACATTCACGTGTCCATTTGGGACGTTTGCTTATAGACGTATGCCCTTCGGGTTGTGTAATGCACCTGCTACTTTTCAGCGTTGCATGATGAGCATTTTTTCTGACATGATAGATAGTTTTCTCGAGATCTTTATGGATGATTTCTCTGTTTTTGGTTCCTCGTTTGACGAATGTTTGAAGCATCTTGCCCTCGTGATATCCAGATGTAAAGAAAAGAACCTTGTTCTAAATTGGGAAAAATGCCATTTTATGGTGAATTCAGGAATAGTTCTAGGACACATCATCTCAGAAAAAGGAATTGAAGTGGATAAAGCTAAAGTTGACCTCATTCAACATCTACCACAACCTTGCTCTGTGAAGGAGATCAGATCATTTCTAGGTCATGCTGGTTTTTACCGGCGATTCATCAAAGATTTCAGCAAAATCTCCAGACCTCTGTGCAGTCTTCTCTCCAAAGATGTTGCCTTCAATTTCGATGCTGCTTGTGTGAAGGCATGGGAGGAATTAAAAACCCTTCTCACCACCGCTCCTATAGTCCGACCACCCGATTGGAAGCTTCCGTTCGAACTTATGTGTGATGCCTCTGATTATGCTGTTGGTGCTGTTTTAGGACAGCGAGTTGATAGACTACCATATGTGATATACTATGCTAGCAAAACCCTTAATGATGCCCAACTCAATTATTCAACTACCGAGAAGGAATTGCTTGCCGTCGTTTTCGCATTAGACAAGTTTAGATCTTATCTGATAGGGTCTAAGATCATCATATACACAGACCATGCGGCTTTGAAGTATCTTCTTTCCAAGAAGGATGCTAAAGCTCGCCTTATTCGATGGATACTCTTATTACAGGAATTCGATCTCGAAATCCGTGATAAGAAAGGTTGTGAGAATGTGGTTGCTGATCATTTGTCTAGATTAACTTTAGAGTCTATTGATGAATTGAGCTGATTAGAGAATCATTCCCAGATGAACAGCTGATGTCTATCTCAGACCTTCCTTGGTTTGCTGATATTGTTAACTACCTCGCTACAGGTAGGATGCCCTCACGTTGGTCGAGACAAGACCGCTCTAAATTCCTGGCTGAAGTCAAACATTTCCTTTGGGATGACCCATATTTGTTTAAGTACTGCCAGACCAAATCATTAGGAGATGTGTCCCCAACACTGAACAGAAAGATGTGATATCTTTCTGTCATGACCAAGCATGTGGAGGCCATTTCAGTGCCAAGAAAACCGCTGCAAAGATCTTGCAGTGTGGATTCTATTGGCCATCATTGTTCAAGGATTGCCATGATTATTGTGTTGCTTGTGAACGCTGTCAAAAGCTAGGAAGCATTTCGAGGAGAAACATGATGCCATTGAACCCCATTTTGATTGTGGAGATTTTTGATGTTTGGGGGATAGACTTCATGGGTCCATTTCCCATGTCTGACAGCAAGTTGTACATCCTAGTCGCAGTTGATTACGTTTCTAAGTGGGTAGAAGCCATAGCAACCAGAACAAATGACCACAAGGTGGTACTTTCATTTCTAAAGGAACATATTTGCACGTTTTGGTACCCCTAGAGCTATCATCAGTGACGGCGGTTCACATTTTCGTAACAAGTACTTTGAGTCTTTAGTACGCAAGTATGGCATAACTCACAAGGTTGCTACTCCGTACCACCCTCAGACTAGTGGACAAGTGGAAGTGTCTAATAGGGAAATTAAGCACATTCTGGAGAAGACGGTCAACCCGTCCAGGAAAGATTGGTCATTGAGATTGAATGATGCTTTGTGGGCCTATAGAACAGCTTATAAGACACCAATTGGCATGTCCCCCTATCGTCTAGTGTATGGAAAGCCTGCCATCTACCTGGGAATTAGAACATCGTGCCTACTGGGCAATCAAAGAGCTGAACTTCTCTCTGGACGAAGCTGGAATTCAACGGAAACTTCAACTCAACGAGTTGGAAGAATTGAGAAATGAGGCTTATGACAGTGCCAAGCTGTACAAGCAGAAGATGAAGATGTTTCATGACAAGCGTATTCTACGCAAATCCTTCACTCCTGGTCAGAAAGTCTTGCTGTATGACTCCCGATTATATCTTTTTCCAGGAAAACTGCGTTCTAGATGGAAGGGTCCGTACCTAGTACGCACAGTTTTTCCTCATGGAGCTGTAGAGCTGGAGGATGTCTCCAACAAGAACGTTTTCAAAGTCAACGGGCAGAGATTAAAGCCATTCCTAGAGCCATTTCCACCCGACATTGAAACAACCGACCTGGAGGACCCAGTCTATGTGGACTAAACTGGTCCACTCTTTCCCTAAATAACCAAACAGTTTTCCAAATGTTTCCCTAAAAACCAAAATTTTTCGTTTTCCCATCAAAACCAAATGTATCCCAACAAAACCAAATTTTTTTCCAAAAAGTCCAATCCCATTAAAAACCAAATTTTCTTGTAGATAATGTGTTAGTTAAATTTCCTTTTGTGTATATTTTGTGCTCATCCATTGTGACTCCTAATATGATGGATTTTTGCCTTGAATAACGGAGTTTTAATTCTGCTTTCGCCGAAATCGGGTATTCTCTCTCCTTTTACTCTACTCAGCATGTCCCTTTCCATATGTTGCATTTTAATTCTTTCCATATTTTGAAACATTGAGGACAATGTTTAGTTTAGGTTTGGGGGTATAGAGTAGATACCATGATAATTTGCCATAATTGAAAACGAACTCCTTCTTCTTTTTGAAAAAATTGAAAATTCCAAAAAATTGAAAAATCAAATTCAAAAAAATTAAAAATGAAAAATCATAAAAATGGAGCTCATTTACCTTGAAATGTTGACTCTTGTGCAAATATGTATTTTTATTAGGAGTCTTAGTCTAGATATTTAGGCACCCTGATTCTAGCACAATTCACATAGTGATAAGAAATTTGCACGCGCACGATCTACCAATACATGTATGGCCTCGATCTTCAAGGTGTTTGATAGGAAGTTACGATTGCCAATCACTTTAGAATACTGAACGAAACTTGACTAGCTTGTTCTTTGGTTGGTTGGGATAGAAGGTGGAGGTTACATTAAGAAAGACAACCATCGAATTTAACTGGGTGCATCAAAAAGGGCTACCTCTTGCAAAGTGTCATGTAATCTTTTGTTTCCTTTTGTATGTATCAAAAGTGTTTTCTTAAAAAAAAAAAAAAAAAAAAAAAATCAGAAAAATACAAAAAAATCAAGTATTTATCAATTCCATCATCTCTTGTTCCAAAAATAAAAGAGAGTAGTCAATGTAAATAAGAGTCATGTAAAGAGTCATTTTGTTGTTTTTTGTAATAAGCAAGGAGGGTGTATGCCATTGATGTACAACGCGAGTAATTGTGAAATACCTCCAACTCATTCACAATTCTCGTAAAGTCCGGACAGCTAGCTAGATTTCGACCTCAGTTCTTAGCCTGAGAAACTATCTCTTGGTGATTAGTAGTCATAACTCATCTTTCTTTACACATGTGTAGATACACTTTACACTCTTATCACATGTCTTTTTTTGTTATCAGTGCTAGGATTGTGCCTTCGATAGCTAGATTGACATCTCCATTTTGCTGTGAGCTTAAACTGTTTTGCACATGTCACATTTGATGGAATCTGAGCTTATATTTTGACCTAGAACTTTGTAGGTACGTTCTAAGCAAACCTTCACGAGACTTCAACTCGTCCACTAGGGACACTTAGTGGTTTAAAAGGCTTAGTGCATACGCTAAATGCATTCGAGAGACCAGCGACAGTGGTATAGGTAGGATTTCCTTCGTTTTGTTTTACTTGAGGACAAGTAAAATTCAGGTTTGGGGGTATTTGATGAGTGCCAAATATTGTATATATTTATCCCTTTTTGTTGGCATTTAACTCATCTTTTGCAGTAATTCTACATTTTATCCCATATTCTGTATTTTCATTGTTTTCAAGAATAAATATTTTTCTTACTTAATTTTGCATTTTTAGGTTGTAAATAAAGTTTGGATGAATTGCGGAACGAAAAGAGCAGAAAAGTAGTGAAAAGCCGGGAGGAATTACACAAGGAAGCCGCGAAGAATGGTGCGCATAAGCCCAAAAGACTAGAAATGGGCTCAAGAAGGAAGAATTGCTCTTAAAGAAGATATGGGCTTGGCATACCCAAGGCCCAAAACCCTTACCCAAACCCATTTTCTATAACCAAAACCGCCTCCATTCTCATCCGTCAGATTGGATCCAACTCATCATCCTACGGTCGCTCATTCATAGAGCATCAAAATCTGAAGTCTCTGCCAAACGCCACAGCGCATAAATTCCAAGCCTTCAGATTAGATTGTAGTTGAATCCAACGATCGCTTCTATGCCTGTGCATCAAAATTAGATACTCCCGCTTTACACTACAGTACCTAACATCATCTAACACACCGTTGACTTCGTTGTATTCACAATCCGACGGTCGAAGTGATTCATCTCTTATATTACCGTTAGATCTACCAACCATATTTGCATCCAACGCTCAACGTTTCTGATCATCATCTCCGATGTACATGCTCCACAGTGAAAATTCCTATACCCTAAAAACCATCGAGAGTTTTTTCTCTCATTCCCTTCTTCTCTTCCGTACTTCTCCCCCATTCCTCTGCAGAAACACCCATTCCGCCACCATCACGTCCACCTGCTACTTCCATACCTGCCACAGCCACCAAACGTCGCCATATCTACCACCATCACCTACCCTCCCTTTTTCCCCCTCTCTCTAGCCCCTTATTTCACTGATTTCTCACCATTCCTTTCTCTGAAATCCTAGGTGAGAAATCAGTAAAATAAGTGAGTCTATAGACGAATTCGAAGCGTGCAGGAAGGCTAGAAGGAGATGTAGCAACGTGGGTCGAAGTCAGAAACAACTTTCATCATGATTGGTGAGATGAATTTAAAACCCTAGTTTTACTGTTTTTGGGGGAAATTTAGGGATTTGGTTTGTAAACCCTAATTGGGTGTCCTGGGTATAAATAGGGGATATGTATCATGGTGTAGAAGGTGTTCTTGGGCTAGCCGAGATTCCCCCAAAATTGGGTTAGTTTAGGTTTAATTTCAGTTCTTAAATTTCAATTAGATTTCAATTTAGGGTTTCAATTTTAATTTCAAGTTCTGTTAAATTCTGTCACTTTTTATTGCAATTTGTGTTTTAATTTTAAGTTCCTGTTAATGTGCTTGTTTTAATTTCATGTTTTAATTTCCTGTTTTCATATCCTGTGTGTCTCCTGTTAAATGTGCTCTTGTTAAAGTTGTTGCTCCTGTTTAATCATGTGTTCTGTTAATGTGTGTTGTTACTGTTAGATGTTGTTTACATGTGTCCTGTTTAATGTTAATGCATGTTTAGTTCCATGTAATGTTAATATACCTGTTTTGTGATACATGTGAAGTGATAGAATGCTAGGCTAGAAACCTTTGAAGCACTGAATTGATTGAGTAATGGAAGAAATCAGTGCTCATAGCAAGCTGATTATCTTGCCATTCCATTTTTGTATGCTTAGGTTGCACTGATTTGATTGAGCATTGGGAGAAATTAGTGCTCATAGCAAGCTAATTCTCTTCCCATTCTTTATGAATGCCTTAGCTTTGCTTTGTTACTTCTTCTCCACATCCCTGCCCTTGGCCTTAGGCCTTGGTTCATTTATCTTGTTCACACTGTTTTCTTCATTGTCATCTTTCTTTGCTGTCTAGTATTTCCATTGTTGTTGTTTACTGCATTGCCTTTGCTTTATTGCCTTGTTTTCCCACTGTTTTCTTCCTTGCTTGTGCTACTGCTGCTGTTGCTTCCCTTGCTGTTGCTGCAGCTGCCTTTTCTTTCCCCTGCTACTCAGTGCTTGTGCAGCTGCTTTCTTTGCACTGCTGCTGCTGTTGCTGCTGTTTTCTCCAGCTTTGCTGCTGCAGTACTGCTGCTTTCCTTCTTCTTTGCCTTGTGCTGCTGCTGCTGCAACCCTGTTGCTGCTGCTGCTCCCCTTCCCCTGCAGCTGCTACTGCTTGCATCTGCTCTGCTGTGCACTCAAGCCCATAGCCCAGTTCAATAACCAAGCCCAGTACATTTCATTCCAGAAGCCCAAAGCCCAATTACTGTGAAAGACCACTTCACTGTTAGGGTGAAATTGAGCCCAAAGCTCAATCAAAGCCCAAAGCTCAAAGGTACAAAACCCACTAAGCCCATAAGTCCATTGGTACCCAAAGCCCAACAACAATTTAGAGCCCAAATAGCTAAACACTACAAAACACTCCCGATCTCTGTGGATCGACCCGTACTTGCACGAGCTACAACCGACGACCGTGCACTTGCGGTATTACTGTAGGCCCGCGTTTTTCTGCGCTTCATTTTATACACTCCTTTGAGGCATGCCATCTACGCTTGGTGACAACAGAAATTTAACAAGGAATAAACAAGTATTTTAATCAAGTTTCTGTTCAGTGGCGGAGAATGATTCCTTAATCATCTTTGCTTTCTTTTCATCTTTTTATTTTACTTTCATCAAACCAATTCCCCCGTTTTACTTTATTTTTGCTCATTCAAATAACCTATCAATTACACAGCTCTCTGTGGGAACGATCCTTACTACCGTTATATTACTAGTTAATTAGTGGGAAATATATCGAGTAATTTGTTGCACTTACGACACACATCACATCATAATGGAATATATCAATTGTACCGAAATTTTGTTAAGTAAAAGCAAAATATATGCATATAAACAGGCTTTTCTTAAGCAGGAAAACTATTAACTAACAAGTTTGTTACCTAAGATTTTGCATCCTCTTCTCCCCATAAAGACACATCATTAACGCAAGTTCACATAAGAACTCTCCCCCAGTATGTTGTTATCCTCTCACAAAAACAAAAGAACAACAAAAAGAGCAACCTTTGCCAGAGAAAGGTTGAATTAGTTTTTAACTAATGCGTGCCAATAGCAAAAGTTGAAAACCCGAAACACATATGTTTATGCTAAACGCAACTCATGTAAACACAAATTGATTCAACATATTGTGACTTTTCACATATGAGTTTCAATTGGAACGCCTCATGATCCTTTGATAAAGCCTACCAACATGGGATATAACTTAATCCCGTTAAATCAAAAAGCCACACAAATCATAAGGGTCTCACCATATGAGATTGAACATTAAGGTTAATGAAAATCAAAATCAAACATCTCATCAACCGAAGACACATAGAAAAAATACAAACATTCATTCAATGGCTATGTAATCGACAACTATCACATGAAACAAAATTATAAAATCATGATTTTATTCATAAATAATTGATAGTTTTATTCAAAATGGACTTTATACAAAAATATCGAAATAAATCGATGCATTGATGACTATTTTCTCTAAATAAGTATTTTCAACTTTCTCAGAGGATACTTTGGAGTCAGATCAAGATATCTCATAGGATTCCAATCATCTTCAATGAGCACTAGCCTTGATTCAAGACTCATAAGATTGTCATTGACTTCCTTCACTTCCTTTCGCAACTCCTTTTCCATGTTTCGTACTTCACATAAAATTAGATCTAGTTTTAGTCTAAGATTCTTGAGAAGATTATCATTAAGGGATGAAATATCTCCATTAGGAACATCTTGATTAAGCTCTGGAGCAGAATCTGAATCACCATCCGAAGATTCAAAACGAAGTTTCTTGTTAGGAAACAATATAGTCCAGAATTTTTTAACTTTGTGAGAATTGCAGCTAGAGGTAGACATTTTGTCAGATCTCTATAAAATGAGATGAAAAATTCATTCTCCTATGATAATAGAAGTTTTTTTTCATGATATTTGATAATATTTTTCATTTAATTACAAAGAGTTTTAATTTATTAGATTAATAATTAAGATTTGTACAAAGCTTTAGTCGGTTAATTACATTAACCGAAAATATATATTTTTATTCAAATATTTACAATCATATATCCTTATTGTTTACAACCAATAAATAATAAGGATACATGTTTTTCGATAACCAAGTTAGGTTATAAATTTTCGGTTGTTGAATTTTCTTCCCTTAGAAATTTCAACATTCTTAGAAATTTGAGATTCTTTAACTTTTGAACTGTTAGGTTCTTTTCTCAAATTTGAGACAAAATCTTGGTATCTAAAAATCACATCATTCAATTTGTTAGAGCATTGCTCGGTCGAACTCGCATCGTTGCTATCTCAAGCATGTTTGTTAATGTTAGTAATCAAAACTATAAGTCTTGATTACTAGTCTACTATAGCTAAGTCTCGGACTAGGATAGAAAGTGTAGTTGAGCTCAAGAACTCCATGGCGGATCATCATACAAGACGAAGAACTACTCAAGGAACTGTCGGAACTTCATCGACAAAAAGGTATGTGGAGACTTGAAATTATCTATCACTCAAAAGACTATCTACTTTATCTCCTATCTTGAGACAAAATTCGTTTTGCTGTATAGACTTTGATTATACACATTTGCTATTTCGAGCCGAGTTTATCTCGCCTATCTATTTTTCGAAATATGTGTTTGTAAGCTTTCGCTTTGGCCAAGTTCATCTTTACCTAGTGACGAAAGTCATGTTATGCTTCAATCACTTTGAAAATTGCTTTGACGAAAAATGGTTTGTGAATAACAACTATATAACGTCCTCTAAGAATGTTTCAATGATTGAAATAAGAGTTCAGATTATATAATCAATGTCGGATATAAGCATTGTTGCGGAAACACATATATGTATAAGTCCTTATTCCTTGAACCGAAGTTTGCGAACTTTGTTGATCAAGAGAACCAGAACAAGAGTCGTGAACTCAGTCCGCGAACTGGCGGAAGTTCTCGACCCGAGAAAATCTGTTGGAGTTTGAGAACTCCTTCCGGGAACTTAAGTCCGCGAACCATGTCCGCGAACTTGAGTTAGCTTATATCTAAAGACGATTGTTTTTGAACTTATATTTATATAAACTAAGGAATGCATATTGCAAACCGTGGCTATAAATTTCATGAACCGATTCGAGTGAATCAAATCGTTTTTGCTTCGATTGTGTCTTGTGTAGTTACATAAAATTTCCTTGCAATTGAACAACTCTCTAACTAGTTCATTTGAGTCATTTGAACTAGTTATGGTGAAGAAGTATATGGTTGATATGAAAGTGCTCATATGGCTAACCATTTGGTTAACTATTGTTGAACCAACAAATGTACATGTTTGGGTACGGTTACACAAACCTAGAAACGTGCATTTCATTTGTATGTAACAAGATAGGTTTTCGATCTAACGGTTGAAATATATTAGCTTGAATCTAATTAGGTTTTCATATAACGGTGAATATTGAAGACTTTGTTACCAAGATAACATTGACTGCAAACCCTGATTTGAAAGACTATATAAAGGATAACTCTAGCAACTGGGAAACCTAATCCCCACACCTTACGTATGATACTAGTTGTGTTAGCTAGAGTCGATTCTCCTTTAACCTTTGGTTTCTTCTTAAAAACTAGGTTAATGAATTAAAGACTTCATTGGTATTGTGAAGCCAGACTGATACTACTTTCTCGTAGTTGTGTGATCTGATCTTGTTGTTTGTATCGTACGAGTACAATCGCAACGATTGGATTGAGATTAATATCTCCTATAGGCAAGATATAAAAGTAGTCACAAACATCTTCGTCTCATCTTTTGTGATTCCACAATATCTTCTTTCGCCGCGTTGATTATGATTATTGTGAGGTGATTGATAATTCTAGGCTGTTCTTCGGGAATATAAGTCAGGGTTATCAATTGGTTCATGTTCACCTTGATTTATCAAAAGACGGAACAAAACCTGTAAGTATTTCTGTGGGAGACAGATTTATCTATTACTGTAGACTTTTCTATGTGATACAGATTTGTTTATTTTAAGTCTTCGACTTTGGGTCGTAGAAACTCTTAGTTGTGGGTGAGATCAGCTAAGGGAATCAAGTATGTAGTATCATGCTGGGATCAGAGAGTAAGGAGCGCAACTGTACCTTGGATCAGTGTGAGATTGATTGGGGTTCAACTACAGTCCAGACCGAAGTTAGTTTGTAGTAGGCTAGTGTCTGTAGCGGCTTAATACAATGTGCGTTCAATCTGGACTAGGTCCTGGGGTTTTTCTGTATTTTCGGTTTCCTCGTTAACAAAATTTTGGTGTCTGTGTTATTTCTATTTCAGCATTATATTGTTTATCTTTATAATTGAAATATCACAGGTTGTGCATTAAAGATCAGTTTATTAGAATATCCAACCTTTGGTTGTTGATTTACATTGGTTGACACTTGAACATTGGTCTTTGGTACCGTTCAAGTTATTTCACATAATAATTAGGCTCACGGATTTCTATCTGTTCGATATGCTGATTACATTTTGAAATAGAGATATTAGAACTCTTTGATATACTTTACTAAGATGAGTCTAGTTGATTCTCTTGAAAGTATATTGGAGTTTGTCCATACAGATTGCTAAGCGAAATATTGGGTGTGGTTGTTGTACCCCCGCTTTTTCAATTGGTATCAGAGCAGGCAAACACGTTTAAAGACCTTACAAGTCTGTGTTTGTGGCAATCTGAGTCTGAGGACAGAATCTCTTTTCTAGCTATACGCATACCAAGATGTCTCCTAAAGCTTTCAACTATGCCAAATGTCTTGAGAATACCTCAAAGGATTACCCCTTATCTGATTCTTTCGAATCTCGGAAGGTTGTTCCATCAAGTGTTGACATTTCTCCACTTGATGACATCTCTCCCTCCAATGAGACATTTGACACTATGGAAAATTTGAAATGGAGCTCACCAGAATCTCAAAAAATTATATTGATGATCAGCTTATTGATGAATTTGAAAAGTCTCTTGATCGAGAACGTGAACTCTATAACATCGTTGAGTCCTTCTCTAAGAATATTGAAAAACTTCTCCAAGAAACTACTCTACAGCGTGAAAAGATTAGTGATCTTCAGAATATTGTCAAGGAAGACTCAATTAGAGAAAAATGTTCGATCAAGACGCATTCATCATATCTTAACAGACTTCGTGTCGGAAAATGGAAACTAGAAGCATCTCTTACTCTATCCCATGAACAGTGCAGATCCTTGGAAAAGGAAAACTCTGTCTTAAGGAAAAATTCTTCTGTGCAAACTGATTCTCATGACTTATAGTACATGAAGAGATATCTCCCAAAAGAAGATTGTGTCAATAAAGGTTTACATAACTTACAATATTCTCACATGGCTATGAAGTTAAAACATGTGCAATTTATTGCTTATCCTCCACGAACCTGTACATTCTGTGGGAAAAAGAATCACTATGCTATCCATTGCTTTGCCAGGAGGAAACAAATTTCTAAACTTCATAATCTGCTTCTGCCCGCTGTCAATGGAATAAATAGTCGGTCGACTACTGCAGTGAATCACATGCCCACAGAAAACCAGAAAACTTATAAAAATGATCTCTTTCCTAGAAATCATCACAGGACACAAGTGCATTATAGAGGTATAAATACTTGTGCTGCTAATGAAGCGTTTCCTGTGTTTATAAGAACAATTCTGGTAAATCTAAGTCTCGAAAATGGATCCCTCTCTATCCTGATCCTCTTGAACCAGTTGCAAGAGGTCCTAGATTTATTCCTCAGAGAAAGCCTTATGACGGATATGCTAATCAAGCTGTGTCTTTTTCCTCTGGGATGAATGTCAACTGAAGAACACAAGGATCAAGCTGTCAGATGATATGTACAACTCCATTCTCAATGATCATAATGGGATTATTTTTCACTCTACCACCTGATTCCAGGTATTCTTTTCTTTGTTCCTAACTTGAGAGGTGCAAGGAAAATAATTGAGAATTACTCAAGTATGTTGTATATTTTTCTGTTGAAGTTTTTTTTTTCTTTTAGCGTGTTACGATCCACAAACGTTCGCGTCCTCCTCTTGTGATTTCATAGGGTTTCCAAAAAAAAGAGTTTCCTTCTCCTGTTTACATACACATATATATTACTCTATATTGTGTTTTTCCATCCCTAGCAAAAAATTTATATGGAGAACTCTGCAAAATCTCAAGAGATTGTGCATCTTGATATGGAGGAAGACGCTCAAGGACGTGAGTCAGTTCAAGAGTTGGTTCTAAATAAGATGCTTGAAAGAAAGGATCACAACTCCTGGATTGATGATTATGTCAAGGATTTAATTCTTTTTTAGAAAGATTCAAAGGTCGAGTTTGCAAATCTTCAACTGCAAATAAACCAACTCTTAGATGGTCAGGCCAGAATCTTTGCTAATCAGAATATTCTGATACGGAATCAAAAGAATCTCATCATGGACTGCGTCAAGGCTAGACAACTTTCTAGGGAGGTTGATCGTAAAGTTAGTGTTCTAACTCACGAACATGGTGTGTCTACGGTCAAGAGAATAAAGGAAATCAGTGATACCTTCTTTGATGGATTCATTGAAAGATATGAGGTTCTCAATGAACTCTGATTTTTCTCTTATATGCCTAGTAATCTTCTTTTCTTGTTTTATTTAGAAGAATAACTAGAGTTTAGAATAGACATTATTGTGATTACACATAGCTATGTCCAACGTTTTCATCTTCATGTTTTTAGGTTTATTTGTTTAAATTCTAAAATTGTTGGAAGATGATTTTTGTGGTATTAATCTTTATGGTTTTATATATTGCAATTTGCTATGGGATATGTGTGTTTGCGTCCGTGAACTATGATTGTCCCATACCTTGTCAAAAGTTAAGTCTTTCGTAAGTCGATATTCATGTATTGATAAAAAGAATGAATGGAATTTTGACAAATACAAAAGTTAAGCCTATTATGTCAATTATTGATGGAAGATAGGTTAAAATATTTTGTTTGAAAGGATTATGTCTATTGAATGTATTTATGTGAACAGTGATGGAAAATAAAATGAATCCTTGTGTATTCCACAGTATTGATCTTCCCTGATCCATATCTTTTATGTATTACTGTGAGGCTCCGTAAGTTTTCTTATGTTGAGCACTATCGACTGAGTTGATTATCTTTTTGTGATTAACTTAGTTATTGCTCTGTAAGTTTTCTTATGTCGGGCATGACAATTAAATTTATCATTTTTTGTGGTTAATTTGGTTGTATATTTTTGATTAGATTAATTATGGGTTCTCTTGTGATTAATTTAATTGAGTATTTTTGGATTCAAATTCATATTTGTATGTGATTTTTTATGTCCAAAAAAATCCTTCTTTTCTTTCGAAATTAAGGTCGCTCTTATTGTTCTTTCGGGAATGACATATTATGGGGGAGAGTTCTTTTGAACTTGTGCTTAATTGCCAAATCTTGGTGGGGAGTGTGGCTGTGGAATATTATAGGGGTTATCTTGTATCTTTATAAACTCCTTGATGGATGCATTTAGCTTCTTCTTTATGATTGCATCTAAACAAGTTGGTATGTATTTTCTTTTGGTCATGAAATGTCTCTTTCGGAAATTTCATTAGGATCCCGTTCTTGTACCTTTGCCAATTTTATTGTCAAAAAGCGAGAGAATTAATATGTAGTTCACACTACAAATACATATGGTTTTCGGATCATTATGTAAGGGGGAGTGGTTTCCATGTGAGATGGAGTATTGACTAAGGGGAAGTGATGCATATCACCATAGTATTGTTGTCGAAGTTGTGATACAATTGAACTTTGATGTTGTGTAATGATACTATGACACTATATAACAATGATCGAGAACCTTGTTTTCTCATTGTTATAGATACAGATTTTCAACAACGATGATACTGGACTTACAACCTTTGGGATCATTGGAGTACTTGGAAGTGACAAAGATTTCGAGTAATGTTGAAGATTAGGCATGTGGAATAGGAGCTACAAAAGTTTCTTTATATTTTTTGTATTCCATATGTATTGATAGTTTTGTCACTAAAATTGACAAATGGGGAGATTGTTAGAGCATTGCTCGGTCGAACTCACATGCGTTGCTATCTCAAGAATGTTTTTCAATGTTAGTGATCAAAACTATAAGTCTTGATTTCTAGTCTACTATAGCTAAGTCTCGGACTAGGATAGAAAGTGTAGTTGAGCTCAAGAACTCCATGGCGGATCATCATACAAGAAAAAAAACTACTCAAGGAACTGTCGGAACTTCATCGACAAAAAGGTATGTGGAGACTTGAAATTATCTATCACTCAAAAGACTATCTACTATATCTTGTTAAAATAGTCGTTTTGCTGTATAGAATTTGATTATACACATTTGCTATTTCGATCCGAGTTTATCTCGCCTATCTATTTTTCGAAATATGTGTTTGTAAGCTTTCGCTTTGGCCAAGTTCATCTTTACCTAGTGACGAAATTCATGTTATGCTTCAATCACTTTGTAAATTGCTTTGACGAAAAATGGTTTGTGAATAACAACTATATAACATCCTCTAAGAATGTTTCAATGATTGAAATGAGAGTTTAGATTATATAACCAATGTTGGATATAAGTATTTTTGTGGAAACGCATATATGTATAAGTCTTTATTCCTTGAACCGAAGTTTGCGAAATTTATTGATCAAGAGAACCGGAACAAGAGCCGTGAACTCAGTCCGCGAACTGGAGGAAGTTCTCGACCCGAGAAAATCTACTGGAGTTTGAGAACTCCTTCTGGGAACTTAAGTCCGCGAGCCCTGTCCGCGAACTTGAGTTAGGTTATATCTAAAGACGATTGTTTTTGAACTAATATTTATATAAACTAAGGAATGCAAATTGCAAACTGTGGCTATAAAATTCATGAACCGATTCGAGTGAATCAAATCGTTTTTGCTTCAATTGTGTCTTGTACAGTTACATAAGATTTCCTTGCAATTGAAAAACTCTCTAACTAGTTCATTTGAGTCATTTGAACTAGTTATGGTGAAGAAGAATATGGTTGATATGAAGGTGCTCATATAGCTAATTATTTGGTTAACTATTGTTGAACCAACAAAGGTACATGTTTGGGTACGGTTACACGAACCTAAAAACGTTCATTTCATTTTTGTGTAACAAGCTAGGTTATTGATCTAACAGTTGAAAGATATTAGCTTGAATCTAATCAGGTTTTCATCTAACGGTGAATATTGAATGCTTTGTTACCAAGCTAACATTGATTGCAAACCCTGATTCGAAAGACTATATGAGAGAGTAATCTAGCAACTGGGAAACCTAATCCCCATACCTTACGTGTGTTACTAGTTGTGTTAGCTAGAGTAGATTCTCCTTTAACCTTTGGTTTCTTCTTAGAAACCAGGTTAACGACTTAAAGACTTCATTGGGATTGTAAAGCCAGACCGATACTACTTTCTCGTAGTTGTGTGATCTAATCTTGTTGTTTCTATCGTACGAGTACAATCGCAACGATTGGCTTGAGATTGATATCTCCGATAGGCAAGATATCAAAGTATTCACAAACATCTTCGTCTCATCGTTTGTGATTCCACAATATCTTCTTTCGCCGCGTCGATTAAGATTATTGTGAGGTGATTGATAATTCTAGGATGTTCTTCGGGAATATAAATCTGGGTCATCAATTGGTTCCTGTTCACCTTGATTTATCAAAAGATGGAACAAAACCTGTAGGTATTTCTTTGGGAGACAGATTTATCTATTACTGTTGACTTTTCTGTGTGATACAAATTTGTTTATTTTAAGTCTTCGACTTTGGGTCGTAGCAACTCTTAGTTGTGGGTGAGATCAGCTAAGGGAATCAAGTGCGTAGTATCCTGCTGGGATCAGAGACGTAAGGAGCGCAACTGTACCTTGGATCAGTGTGAGATTGATTGGGGTTCAACTACAGTCCAGACAAAAGTTAGTTTGTAGTAGGCTAGTGTATGTAGCGGCTTAATACAGTCTGTGTTCAATCTGGACTAGGTCCCGGGGTTTTTCTGTATTTGCAGTTTCCTCGTTAACAAAATTCTGGTGTCTGTGTTATTTCTATTTCCGCATTACATTGTTTATCTTTATAATTGAAATATCACAGGTTGTGTGTTAAAGATAAATCAATTAGAATATCCAACCTTTGGTTGTTGATTTACATTGATTGACACTTGAACATTGGTCTTTGGTACCGTTCAAGTTATTTCACATAATAATAAGGATCCCAGATTTATATTTGTTCAATTTGCTGATTACATTGTGAAATAGAGATATTAGAACTCTTTGATATACTTTATTAAGATTGAGTCTAGCTGATTCTATTGAAAGTATATTGGAGTTTGTCCATACAGATTGCTAAGCAAATATTGGGTGTGGTAGTTGTACCCCCGCTTTTTTAAAATTTCCTTAGTTGACCCTCTGAAGTGATTTTTGTTTTTGACTTAGATCTAGTCTTTTTAGACCGACAGTGCTTGTCTCTCTGTGAGAAACTAGGACATTGTTTTTGAAAAAGCGGGGGTCTAACAACACCACCCAATATTTCGCTTAGCAATCTGTATGGACTAACTCCGAAATACTTTCTAGGGAATCAACTAGACAGTCAGACTCAATCTAGGTAAAGGTAACTCAAGGAGTTAATATCTCTCTCTTGTTTTGATTTACTCGAGCTAATAGAAATTAGCGAGTCTTTAATCAAACACAAGGAACAACTTGCATGGTACCAAAGACCAATATCCAAGGATCAATAAATGACAATCAACAACCAAAGGTTGGATTATTCTAATTGATGATCTAAACGCACAACCTGTATTATTTCAATTATCAAGATAAAACAATATAATGCGGAAATAGAAATAACACAGACACCATAAAATTTGTTAACGAGGAAACTGCAAATGCAGAAAAACCCCGGGACCTAGTCCAGATTGAACACACACTGTATTAAGCCGCTACAGACACTATCCTACTCCAATCTAACTTCGGACTGGACTGTAGTTGAACCCCAATCAGGCTCCCACTGATCCAAGGTACAGTTGTACTCCCTACGCCTTTGATACCAGCAGGATACTGCGCACTTGATTCCCTTAGCTGATCTCACCCACAACTAAGAGTTACTACGACCCAAAATCGCAAGCTTTGACAATAAACAAAATTTTCTCCCACAGACAAGTCCATCAAAGGATCAATCTTTCTCCCACGGATAAACCCTAAAGGTTTTGTTTCGTCTTTTGATAATAATCAAGGTGAATAGGAAACAATTGATAATCCGGTGTTATATTCCCGAAGAACATCCTAGAGTTATCAATCACCTCACAACAATCTTAATCGTATGGTATCGAAACAAGATGTTGCGGAATCACAAACAATGAGACGAAGATGTTTGTGATTACTTTTTATATCTTGCCTATCGGAGATATCAATCTCAAGCCAATCAATCTGATTGTACTCGTACTATAGAAGATGCAAGATCAGATTACACAACTACGATAAAAGTAGTACCGGTATGGATTCACAATTTCAATGAAGTCTTTAAGTCGTTAACCTGTTTTAGAAGAAGAAAACCAAAGGTGAAAGGAGAACCGACTCTAGTATGCAAACTAGCATCACACGTAAGGTGTGGGGATTAGTTTTGCACGATACTAGATGTCTCTTTTATACAGTCTTTCAAATCAGGGTTTGCAATTAGGTTACCTTGGTAACAAAGCAATCAATATCCAACGTTAGATGAAAACCTGATTTAGATTCAAGCTAATATTTCTCAACCGTTAGATCGAAAACTTAGTTTGTTATACACACTTGACAATGCCTGATTCTAGGTTTGTTAACCGTACCAAAATGTATGCACTTGTTGGTTCAACAATAGTTAACCAAATAGTTAGCCATATGAGCATTTCATATCAACCATGCTCTTCTTCACCATAACTAGTTCAAATGACTTCAAATGAACTAGTTAGAGAGTTGTTCAATTGCAGGGAAATATCATGTACTACACAAGACACAATTGAAGCAAAGATGATTTGATTCACTTTAGTCGGTTCATGAACTTTTATAGCCACGGTTTGGAAACTGCATTCCTTAGTCTTTTTAAGTTTAAGTTCAGAAATCATCTTCAGATATATAACTTTCTCAAGTTCGCGGACTTAAGTTACCGGGCAGAGTTTAAAAACTCCAGCAGAAATTCTCGGGTTTGATAACTTCGCCGGTTCGCGAACTGAGTTCGCGGACTTAGCTTCACGCAAGTAGTTTGTCAATTCCATCAGAAATTCTCGAGTTTGAGAACTTAGGCAGTTCGCGGACTTGGCTCACGCCATTCTTCCGGTTCTCTTGATCAACAAAGTTCGCAAACTTTGGTTCAAGGAATAGGACTTATACATAAATGCTTTTCCACAACAATGCTTATGTCCACCATTGGTTATGTAATTTAAACTCTCATTTCAATCATCGAAACATTCTTAGAGGACTTTATATAGTTGTTACACCATTTCTCGTCAAAGCAATTTTCAAGATGATTGAAACATATTATGACTTTCGTCACATGATAAAGATAAAATCGGTTAAAGCGAAAAGCTTACCAACACATATTTCGAGATATAGATAGGCGAGGTATACTCGTCTCGAAATACCAAATGTGTATAATTCAAGTCTATATATATAGCATACGACTTCTTGTCTCAAAGAGTATGAGATAAAGTAGATAGACTTTTGAGTGGCAGATAAGTTCAAGTATTCGCATACCTTTTTGTCGAGAAGTTCCACTGGTTCCTTGAGTAGTTCTTCTACTTGTATGATGAATCTCCATGAAGTCCTTGAGCTCAACTACACTTTCTATCCTAGTCCGAGACTTAGCTATAATAGACCAGAAATCAAGACTTATAGTTTTGATCACTAACATTGACAAACATGCTTGAGATAGCAACGCATGCGAGTTCGACTGAGCAATGCTCTAACAATCTCCCCCTTTGTCAATTTTAGTGAAAAAACTATCAATACATATGGAATATAAAAAAAGATAAATAAACTTTAGTAGCTCCTATTCCACATGTCTAATCTTCAACATTCCTCGAAATCTTCGTCACTTCCAAGTACTCCAATGATCCCAAAGGTTGTAAGTTTAGCATCACCGTTGTTGAAGATCCGCAGCTATAACAATGAGAAAGCATCGGTCTCGATCATTGTTATGCAGTGTCATAGTATTATTACACAGTGTCAAAGTCCAATTCTATCACAACTTCAACAATAATACTCTGGTGATATGTATCACTCCCCCTTAGTCAATACTCCATCTCAACATGAAAACCACTCCCCCTTATATAATGATCCTTAAACCATATGTATGTGTAGTGTGAACTACATATTAATTCTCCCCATTTTTGTCAATAAAATTGGCAAAGGTACAAGAACGGGATCATAATGAAATTTCCGAAAGAGACATTTCATGACTAAAAGAAAAAATACATACCAACTAATTTAGATGCAATCATAAAGCCGAAGCTAAATGCATTCATCAAGGAGTTTAAAGATACAAGATAACCCCTCTAAAATTCCACAGCCGCACACCCCTCAAGGTATGACCATTAAGCACAAGTTCAAAAGAACTCTCCCCCATTTGATGTCATTCCCGAAGGAACAACAAGAGCGACCTTAATTTCGAAAGAAAAGAAGGATTTTTGTTGGACACAGAAAAAAACCATGAGAATGATTTCTTATATCCAAAAACTCAATAAAATTAATCACAAGTAAACCCATGATTAATTTAATCGGAATACGCAATCAAATTAAACACAAAAAGTGATCAATTCAATTGTCATTTGTTTTGCTCGACATAAGAAAACTTACGGAGCAATAACTAAATAACCAAACAAGATGATTAATTTAGTTCAATATGCTCGACATAACATATCTCACGGAACACCAACTAAGCTAAAAAATCAACTTGGTTGTATAGTGCTCAACATAGGATACATTATGGAGCCTCGCAGTAATACATAATATATGGATCAGGGATGATCAATACTGCGGAATACACAAGGATTCATTCTATTTTCCATCACTATTTGCATAACGATATCAATAGACATAATCCTTGAAAACCAAAGATTTTAACCTATCTTCCATCAAATATTTGACAATTTAGGCTTAACTTTTGTATTTGTCAAAAGTCCATTCATTCTTTTATCAATACGTGAATACCGATCACGAACGACTTTACTTTTGACAAAATATGAGACAAACATAGTTCACGGACGTAAACACAAATATCACATAACAAATTGCAATATAACAAATCATAAAGATTAATACTGCAAAAACATCATCTTCCAAATAGTTTTTAGAATTTAAACAAATAAATCTAAAAACATGAAGATGAAAACGTTGGATGATAAGCACGCAAGTGCTACATTTTGTACACATACTTATGTTAGTTAGGACTCGATATTTTGACAAATAACACTGTTTTAGTCCTTTTGTAGAAAGTACAGACAAATTCGATCACCGAGAGAATAAGCCGTTAAATGAATAGCTAAAACGCCTTTACAACAGAAGTCGCCAATGTAGCGGTTCAGGGTACCAAAGAAAAGAAAGTGGGAATTGTGCACCTTATTGACACAAACGTGGCTACGTATGCCATGGCACGATCAAGGAAAATGATACAACAAGACAAAGAGCCGTGTTTGATTGCCAAAGCATGGGAATCCCATTTGTGGGCCTAAAAAAGCAGTAGACGTGGCCTACTTCTACTGCCACATGCATTAGGGGTGTATTAATCACTCATCGGTCATCAGCACTCTTCTTTCTCAAAACAAAAGAAAGTTGCATTTCTTAATGCCACGGTTTTATGTGATGAACGATCAAGAGAAGAATTGTTCCAGGGTCCTGATTAGACGAAATGGAATTTGTTTGTGGCTGCTGATATTACTCAGGAGAAGTGTCAAAGGCGTTGGAGAGAATTTAAGAACCAGTAATGCAACGAAGTTTGGCTGTGGTGGAACTGAGAAGTGAATCTGTTAGAATATGGGCATCCAACTCAAAATGAATTGGCGATGAGTAGAGAGGTCCATAAAGTTATAAACCGCAGGATCTTAGATTGCCCAGACAATATGGGACTAATAATTTCAACACGCCCCCTCACGTGTAGCCTTTTTGGGTCTAATACGTGGACAATAAATCGGGTGACGCGGAGTAAAGGTGCGGTCAAACGACTCGACACAAATAGCCTGCTCTGAACTCAAAACCAATTGGCAATGAGTGGAGAGGCCCATAGGATTATAAATCGAAGGATCTTAATTGCCCAGACAATATGGGACTAATAGTCTCAACACGCCCCCTCACGTGTAGCCTCGTTGGGTCTAACACGTGGACAATTAAATCGGGTGACGTGGAGTAAAGGCGCGGTCAAATGACTCGTCACAAATAGACTGCTCTGATACCATGTTAGAATACAAGCATCCAACTCAAAACCAATTGGCGATGAGTGAAATGGTCCATAGAGTTATAAACCGCAGGATCTTAGATTGCCCAGACAATATGGACTAATAATTTCAACCGAATCTTGGTGATAAATGATTCAGCGGGATTCTTAGTCGGAAGTCAGTGAATTGAGAAGGAAGAAATCGGTGTATTAATTCAAGAAAGGAACTGAGACCTAAAATGACTGTATGAGAGATGGGTTTAACAAGTGCTGCCAGAAACGGAAGGACGATTAAATCAAGCCTCAGTTTACAACAACAACAATGGGTTCGATTGAGCTTGGACGTGACTGAGATGGTTTTGTGTGATTGATTTAAGTTGCATGCAAGGGTTAGTGGCTGAGTGGTGAATCAAAAGCTAAACAACATATGAATCTTGGCTTGTGCGTATAAATGTGTTTCTGGGGTTTTGAAGTCTTGAGCAGCTTAACTTGTAAGAGCTACGGCTATGGAAGAGGATGATAAGCATCAAGGAGAAATTGCTCGAGTCCATGTTGCAGGCAGTGGTGGTAGTATTTTCTGTTGCATCCAATGGTCGAGAAGATGGAGTTGTTTTTCGATTCAATATGAACCGGAGATTGTTGCAATCAGTTAACGATGAATTTGGAAGCATGGATGGTGATTTAGTTTGCCTGGATATATCGACAGAGAAAAGCTGGTGCTGCGCGGCATTGAAGGTGAATGCATTGGCAGATGCTGGTGTTTACATTGAACGGTGACAGGATGGAGAGAGTTTGCTGTAATCTGAAAGAAGATAAAGGGGTATTTGGTTCATGAAGGCGCAGAGACGAAGAGTCGAGATGTTGCTGCTATAATTGTTTGAACTGGCGGAGATAATTGCAGGCGAGATGGTGTTTCTGTGAGCTTTGGTTCTCGGGAAATTGAAATGGGAGCTGGTCATCACTACAACAGCTACATGCGAAAGTGAATGATGCGGTGCAATTTCTAATGCCTTACAAACTGAAATCCAGGGAGAAAAGGATGGAGTCGGGGGATCATACTTGGCCTGAATTGGTGTGTCTGGTGGTCGAGTTCTTTTGAAACACGGCTGAGTTAGAGGATTTTTGGACGGACATAAGTTGGCTGTGGCCAGATGGTTTGGATACAGAAGTGGGCTGGACTTTGGTAGACTGGGCTTGGCCCATATTATTAGGTTTTATTGATTGATTCCTGGGAGAAGAGACAGAAACCGAAGGGAGGAGGAAAAAGGCCGTTTTGGGAGACGACAGGGTTGCGGCTGCAGAGTCGTTTCAAGTTTAGAGTTTGGAGTTTTACTTCTCCATTTTTGCTTAGCTATTTTGATTTTAATCTTTTTATGGTTTTTGAGAAAGCCATGGCTAGATAGAGCCAGGTTAGGGTTTAGGTAGAAGCCAATTTTATTATGAAAACTCTACATTTATATGCTTAATAATGAGTTGATTGATTAGTAGTTTTTCTTCATATAGCTTGATACTTAATTGTTCATGTAATTTTCTTGATTATTTATGCTTTTCAATTGATATGGCGTGCTTGGGTTAAGTTCTTTGACGTGATATGCTTTAGGATTGATAAGTAATGCTTTAGAATCACTACCTATGAAGCGAAGAAAATTACAGCGGAGAAACAGTATTTGAAAATGCATGATATATATTTTTAAAGATTAGTAGAGTTTGCATAATTAATTGGTGGAAACCGAAAATCCTAATAACCCACTCTCATTTTGTTTATCGTTAAATTTATTTATTATTTCATTTTGTTCCGAATTTCTAAAAACCGTTAAAACATTGTCTATTTGATTAATTGGTTTTTGGTATTATCCAGTAGTAGTATTTCACATTCCTCGTGGGATCGACCTGTACTTGCCATTTTCTACTAGTTAGACGCTGTGCACTTGCAGTATTATTATTATTATAGGTTTCCTAACCTATCATTGGACATAGCTATGTGTAATCACAATATTTGTTATTCCAAACTCTAGTAATCCTTCTCAAAAACAAGACTAAATTCTCATAAGAAGCTTCCTAGGCATCAAGACAAACTCGTAATGCACATATAAGATGATTTGTCCTTAGAGAGTAGAATCAATCTTTTTCGACCTGATTTATACCAAGAATAGCTACCAATGGCGTATAAAAATATTTTCAAAGAAGAACATGCAAAGTCATTAACGACCGTGCACCATAGTTCACATAAAATGATTGTGAACATTCAAGAATCCCATAATAATGCGTACTACTGCCCATTCTTGAACTTCCTTCTTTGTGATTCACCAACAACATTCTTTTAAAAGCAACAAATGAGCTTATAAGAGTACCACTCCACGAATCCAAGTGCCCAAGTCCAAGAGAAGTGGAACAAGTGCAACGAAACGGAGCAAAACACTCAAAAACAAGAGACAGGACAAATACCAATCTTAACTCATCCAAATTCAATAATTATCACCTCCATTTTGAATAGAATTCAAAGAGGAAGATAATTCAAAAAGAATGAGGTCATTCCGAGTTCGGACGAAGAAGATACGGCCAAAACAAGTTTACCGAATATCGACGTTAAGTATGCATACGGATTTACAAACGAAATTTCAAGTACGCGAACTTAAACCCCTGGATTTTGATTTTAAAAGATGTTATGCATACCTGGTAGGTGTACCATGAAGTCCAAACATCCCGAACTACTATTTTCAAACCTAAACCTTTAAGAACCTTAAACACAGATCAAGTTAGGTAAAAAAGAACGATAAGAAATGTACGTGAATCATTATAAGTTCTCTAAACAAATAAAAGCACAAATATTGCTCAAGTTTATAGACATACCTTTTTAGATGAATCCAATTGAATTCTACAGCCTTACCGAAAATAATCTGTGCGCCCCAATTTTCGTGCTTCCCTCACCGTATACATAGCAGAGCATTCCTTGGTGAGGATGCACTTAAAACACAATCAAGTTGTGTTGGGGTGAACAATGTCTTGTTCACCACAATTGACCTTTGGATTATCATGAAAGGGATCACTTTTAGAGCCTTTCACATCTAATTCCATTTTTCCATAAAACTTGTTAAGTTCCAACATCATGAATATTTCCTTCTCCATAGTCATGGAATTTTCTGGAAGATCATTCATTTTCACACTCAAAGCATCATTAGCTTTCTTTGGTACCCACTTCTGAGTGTGTTTAGGAACAACTGGAACGTTCTTCCCATTACTCTCTTCAAGATTTCTCGGAAGAGAATTGGATTGACTATTCTTTTGCAAGTTATTATTTCTCCAATTGGGAGCATCGGATCTTGTATTCGTCTTTAAGAAGTTAACCTTTTGATAACCATTACGATTGTGAAAATGCTTCGTATAACGTTTATAGGCAAATCTTGGTTTATCACAACAACGATTCCTTTTCCTAAAGGTTGGAAAGTTACAACCTGTAATTTTAAGGGGATTAGCCTTAGCATATGATTTTGGGTTCACAAATTCTTGTGATACCCAAACAAGAACATCATGAAGTTTCTTATTCCTTATACGAAAATGACATCTCCTTTCCAGGTGACCTTTATTTCCCCAATAGTGGCAAACATAAGGAATGTTCTTACCTCGATCTGTATGTGTTGTCTTTGGATTCTTTGCTCTTTTGAACCTTAATTGCCGGTGAAGGTATTTCACTTTTGCCATCAGTGGAAACCTTTTGTTGAGAAGAATCACTAGCCTTGACAAATTTTACCTCTTTGCTAATACTTGGAGCATCTATTCTCTTATAGCCCAATCCTCGTGTATCGCGATGATTTTTACTTGCTCCTAGCATAGTGGTTAATTTGCTTGAACTAGTATTGAAATTTTTCAAGTCATCTTCCAACATCTTGATTTTATCAAGAGCAGCAGCTAAATCATCCTCAAGGCGTTTTTCTCGAGTGAGATAAGCACTTTCTCTGTCATCAAAACTAATTTGTTGAGAGTTAAACCTTGCTTCAGATTTTGCAAGTTTCTCTTCCAACAAAAAGTACTTTTGATAAAGATTATCACATTCAAGTGATTTCATACGTAGGTTTTCCTCAGAATCCTTGAGGATGAATTCGTTAGAACGATTAGAAAAATAAACACCTGTGTAACATCTTCTCAATTTCTTGTTTTCTCGACAGAGAGGAGTCGTAAGAGGTGAGACATGAGAAGTTGTAATCTTGTTCATCTTCCACGAATCCAAAAACTTAACATACTCTGAGACTTCCTCATCAACATCTGTATCAATATCTGAACCATCTTCATCAGAAAGTTCATCCAACTGTTCTTCTAGGAGAGTTTCCCAATCAACAGTTTTTACATCAAGAGAATGTTTAGATATTGACTTAGATGTGATAGTTCTCTCAGGTGAATCCAAACTTTTAGAATCATATGGTAATTTCTGAACTGGTACGTTATTAGAGATAGACACGTCCATAATCAGATCACTACAAACACATACTTATAAGGTCTTTAACGTGTTTGCCTGATCTGATACCAATTGAAAAAGAGGGGGGTCTAACAACACCACCCAATATTTCGCTTAACAATCTGTATGGACTAACTCCGAAATACTTTCTAGAGAATCAACTAGACAGTCAGACTCAATCTAGGTAAAAGTAACTCAATGAGTTAATATCTCTCTCTTGTTTTGATTTACTCGAGATAATAAAAATCAACGAGTCTTTATTCAAACACAAGGAACAACTTGGATGGTACCAAAGACCAATATCCAAGGATCAATCAATGACAATCAACAACCAAAGGTTGGATTATTCTAATTGATGATATAAACTCACAACCTGTATTATTTCAATTATAAAGATAAAACAATATAATGCGGAAATAGAAATAACACAGACACCATAAATTTTGTTAACGAGGAAACCGCAAATGCAGAAAAACCCCGGGACCTAGTCCAGATTGAACACACACTGTATTAAGCCGCTACAGACACTAGCCTACTCCAAGCTAACTTCGGACTGGACTGTAGTTGAACCCCAATCAGTCTCCCACTGATCCAAGGTAGAGTTGTACTCCCTACGCCTATGATCCCAGCAGGATACTGCGCACTTGATTCCCTTAGTTGATCTCACCCACAACTAAGAGTTGCTATGACCCAAAATCGCAAACTTTGAAAATAAACAAATCTGTCTCCCACAGACAAGCCTATCTAAGGATCAATCTGTCTCCCACAGATAAAACCTAAAGGTTTTGTTCCATCTCTTGATAATAATCAAGGTGAACAGGAACCAATTGATAATCCGGCCTTATATTCCCGAAGGACAGCCTAGTGTTATCAATCACCTCACAACAATCTTAATCGTATGGTAGCGAAACAAGATGTTGCGGAATCACAAACAATGAGACGAAGATGTTTGTGATTATTTTTTATATCTTGCCTATCAAAGATATCAATCTCAATCCAATCAATCATATTGTACTCGTACGATAGAAGATGCAAGATCAGATCACACAACTACGATAAAAGTAGTATCGGTCTGGCTTCACAATCCCAATGAAGTCTTTAAGTCGTTAACCTGGTTTTAGAAGAAGAAAACCAAAGTTTAAAGGAGAATCGACTCTAGTATGCAAACTAGTATCACAGGTAAGGTGTGGGGATTAGTTTTGCACAATACTAGATGTCTCCTTTATATAGTCTTTCAAATCAGGGTTTGCAATTAGGTTACCTTGGTAACAAAGCAATCAATATCCACCGTTAGATGAAAACATGATTTAGATTCAAGCTAATATTTCTCAACCATTAGATCAAAAACTTAGCTTGTTATACACACTTTACAATGCACGCTTCTAGGTTTGTTAACCGTACCCAAACGTATGCACTTTTTGGTTCAACAATAGTTAACCAAATGGTTAGCCATATGAGCATTTCATATCAACCACGTTCTTCTTCACCATAACTAGTTCAAATGACTTCAAATGAACTAGTTATAGAGTTGTTCAATTGCAAGGAAATCTCATGTACTACACAAGACACAATTGAAGCAAAGATGATTTGATTCACTTTAATCGGTTCATGAACTTTTATAGCCACGGTTTGCAAACTGCATTCCTTAGTCTTTTTAAGTTTAAGTTCAGAAATCATCTTCAGATATATAACCTTCTCAAGTTCGCATACTAGGTTCGCGGACTTAAGTTATCGGGCAGAGTTTACAAACTCCAGCAGAAATTCTCGGGTTTGAGAACTTCGCAGGTTCACGGACTTAGCTTCACGCAAGTAGTTTGTCAATTCCAGCATAAATTCTCGGGTTTGAGAACTTCGGCAGTTCGCGGACTGAGTTTGCGGACTTGGCTCACATCATTCTTCCGGTTCTCTTGATCAACAAAGTTCACAAACTTTGGTTCAAGGAATAGGACTTATACATAAATGTGTTTCCACAACAATGCTTATGCCCACCATTGGTTATGTAATCTAAACTCTCATTTCAATCATTAAAACATTCTTAGAGGACGTTATGTAGTTGTTACACCATTTCTCGTCAAAGCAATTTTCAAGATGATTGAAACATATTATGACTTTCGTCACATGGTAAAGATAAACTCGGTTAAAGCGAAAAGATTACCAACACATATTTCGAGATATAGATAGGCGAGGTATACTCGTCTCGAAAGAGTAGGAGATAGAGTAGATAGACTTTTGAGTGACAGATAATTTCAAGTCTTCACATACCTTTTTGTCGAGAAGTTCCACCGGTTCCTTGAGTAGTTCTTTTACTTGTATGATGAATCACCATGAAGTCCTTGAGCTCAACTACACTTTCTATCCTAGTCCGAGACTTAGCTGTAATAGACTAGAAATCAAGACTTATAGTTTTGATCACTAACATTGACAAACATGCTTGAGATAGCAACGCATGCGAGTTCAAACGAGCAATGCTCTAATAGTTTCTGATAATGCTCCAATTGTATGTATCGGAAATAGGGTCCAGATGTATTCTTATTACAATCCTAGGTTTGATAGATTTATCCAACCTTTTCTTATGACTAATTTTTGGTCTATGCACATCAAGGGTTTATTTACAAGAACAGACAAATGTATTCCTCAATTTTGAATTCTATACTTTTAACTTTCTGATTTCATCTTGACAACAGTTGATGTTAGAGCATTGGTCGGTCGAACTCGCATGTGTTTCTATATCAAGCATGTTTGTCAATGTTAATGATCAAAACTTTAAATCTTGATTTCTAGTCTATTATAGCTAAGTCTCGGACAAGGATAGAAAGTGTAGTTGAGCTCAAGGACTTCATGGAAATTCATCATACAAGTAGAAGAACTACTCAAGGAACCGGTGGAACTTCTCGAAAAAAAAGTATGTGAAGACTTGAACTTATCTATCACTCAAAAGTCTATCTACTCTATCTCCTACTCTTTGAGACAAGAAACCGTATGCTATATATATAGACTTTGATTATACACATTTGGTATTTAAAGCCGAGTATACCTCGCCTATCTATATCTCGAAATATGAGTTGGTAAGCTTTTCGCTTTAACCAAGTTTGTCTTACTATGTGACGAAAGTCATGATATGTTTCAATCATCTTGAAAATTGCTTTGACGAGAAATGGTGTAACAACTATATAACGTCCTCTAAGAATGTTTCAATGATTGAAATGAGAGTTTAGATTACATATCCAATGGTGTACATAAGCATTGTTGTGGAAACACATTTATGTATAAGTCTTATTCCTTGAACCAAAGTTTGCGAACTTTGTTGATCAAGAGAATCGGAAGAATGGCGTGAGCCAAGTATGCGAACTCAGTCCGCGAACTGCCGAAGTTCTCAAACCCGAGAATTTCTGCTGGAGTTGACAAACTACTTGCGTGAAGCTAAGTCCGCGAACCCAGTCCGCGAACTGGTGAATTTCTCATACCCGAGAATTTCTGCTGGGGTTTGTAAACTCTGCCCGGTAACTTAAGTCCGCGAACCTAGTCTACGAAATTGAGAAGATTATATATCTGAAGATGATTTCTGAACTTAAACTTAAAAAAGACTAAGGAATGCAGTTTGCAAACCGTGGCTATAAAAATTCATGAACCGATTCAGGTGAATCAAATCATCTTTGCTTCAATTGTGTCTTGTGTAGTACATGATATTTCCTTGCAATTGAACAACTCTCTAACTAGTTCATTTGAAGTCATTTGAACTAGTTATGGTGAAGAAGAACGTGGTTGATATGAAACGCGCATATGGCTAACCTTTTGGTTAACTATTGTTGAACCAACAAGTGCATACGTTTGGGTACGGTTAACAAACCTATAAGCGTGCATTGTCAAGTGTGTATAACAAGCTAATTTTTCAATCTAACGGTTGAGAAATATTAGCTTGAATCCAAATTAGGTTTTCATCTAATGGTGGATATTGATTGCTTTGTTACCAAGGTAAATTAATTGAAAAACCTGATTTGAAAGACTATATAAGGGGAACTCTAGAATCTGTGCAAAATTAATCCCCACACCTCACGTGTGATACTAGTTTTCATACTAGAGTCGGTTCTCCTTTAACATTTGGTTTTCTTCTTCTAAAACCAGGTTAACGACTTAAAGACTTCATTGGGATTGTGAAGCCAGACCGATACTACTTTTATCGTAGTTGTGTGATCTTATCTTGCATCTTCTATCGTACGAGTACAATCAGATTGATTGGCTTGAGATTGATATCTCCGATAGGCAAGATATAAAAAGTAATCACAAACATCTTCGTCTCATTGTTTGTGATTCCGCAACATCTTGTTTCGCTACCATACGATTAAGATTGTTGTGAAGTGATTGATAACTCTAGATTGTTCTTCGGGAATTTAAGACCGAATTATCAAATGGTTCCTGTTCACCTTGATTATTATCAAAAGACGGAACGAAACCTTTTAAGGTTTATCTGTTGGAGACAGATTGATCCTTTGATAGACTTGTGTGTGTGAGACAGATTTGTTTATTGTCAAAGCCTGCGATTTTGGGTCGTAGAAACTCTTAGTTGTGGGTGAGATCAGATAAGGGAATCGAGTGCGCAGTATCCTGCTGGGATCAGAGGCGTAGGGAGTACAATTGTACCTTGGATCAGTGGGAGACTGATTTGGGTTCAACTACAGTCCAGTCCGAAGTTAGCTTGGAGTAGGCTAGTGTCTGTAGCGGCTTAATACAGTGTGTGTTCAATCTGGACTAGGTACCGGGGGTTTTCTGCATTTGCGGTTTCCTCGTTAACAAAATTTCTGGTGTATGTGTTATTTCCATTTCCGCATATATTGTTTATCTTTATAATTGAAATAGTACAGGTTGTGCGTTAGATCAACAATTAGAGTAATCCAACCTTTGGTTGTTGATTGTCATTTATTGATCCTTGGATATTGATCTTTGGTACCATCCATGTTGTTCCTTGTGTTTGATTAAAGACTCGTTGATTTCTATTAGCTCGAGTAAATCAAAACAAGAGAGAGATATTAACTCCTTGAGATACTTTTACCTAGATTGAGTCTAACTGTCTAGTTTATTCTCTAGAAAGTATTTCGGAGTTAGTTCATACAGATTGCTAAGCGAAATATTGGGTGGTGTTGTTAGATCCCCGCTTTTTCAATTGGTATCAGAGCAGGCAAACACGTTTAAGACCTTACAAGTCTGTGTTTATAGCAATCTGAGTCTGAGGACAGTATCTCTTACGCATACCAAGATGCCTCCTAAAGCTTTCAACTATGTCAGTTGTTTCAGGAATACCTCAAAGGATTGCTCATTAGTTGATTCTTCTGAATCTCGAGGTAGAAAGATTGTCTCATCTTGTGTTGACCACTCTTCCTCCAATAAGACATTGGACACAATAGCAAAATCTGAAATGGAGCTCACCAGAATCGCAAAAAATTCTACTGAGTTTGTTGATCTTCAGAATCATGATCAGCTGATCGATGAATTTGAAAAGTCTATTGATCGAGAACGTGTACTCTATAACATCATTGAGTCCTTCTCTAAGAATATTGAGAAACTTCTTCAAGAAAATAATCTACAACATGAAAAGATTTGTGATCTTGAAAAGATTGTCAAAGAGGGCTCAATTAGAGAAACCGTTTGATCAAGACGCATTCATCTGATCTTGACAGGTTTCATTTTGAAAAAGAGAAGCTAGAAGCATCACTTTCACTAGCCCATGAACAGTGTATGACCTTGGAAAAGGAAAACTCTGTCTTAAGGAAAAATTATTCTGTTCCAACTGTTCCTCTTGACACACTGTACACGAAGAAATATCCTCCAAAAGAAGATTTGTCAAGAAAAGTTTATATAACTTACAATCTTCTCACAGGCCTGTAAAGTTAAAACAGATGCCGTTTGTTGCGTTTTCTCCACGAACTTGTACTTTCTGTGAAAAGGAAATCACTATTTTATCCGTTATTTTGCCAGGAAGAAACAAATTTCTAAACTTCGTAATTTGCTTCTTTCCACTATCAATGGAGTAAATAGTCAGTCGACTGCTGCAGTGAACCTCATGATCACAGAAAACCAGGCATCTTATAAGAATGATCTCTTTCCTAGAAATCATTACAGGACTCTTGTGCATTCCAGTGTTATAAATTCTTGTGCTGCTAATGAAAACATTTCATGTGCTTATAATAATAACTCTGGTAAATCTAAGTCTAGAGTACGGAGACCTATTTCGGAGAATCCACTAGAACCGATCTCTAGAGGTCATAGACTTTGTATTCAGGAAGTTTCTTCTCATGTGCTTTCAGGAAGGGTTGTGAGAAATTTCCCTAAATTTGGAAACTGCCAAGGGAAGATAAGAAATGCGGAGATCGGATATCCTTGTGGTAATCACAACTATTCTCTCAAAACTTATGGTGAGACTATGTCTCCCTCTGCTACCTAGTAGCAGAAAGCTTCATTCTTGTATCTAACTTGAGAGATACAAGGATGATGTTTGAGAGATGCTCAAGTATTTAGCTGATTTTCATCGGTTTGTATGTTTGATATCTTATGATGTGAGTTTTTAGTATTTCTTTCTTTCATCACGGTAACCTTCTTTTTGGGGCTGGAGAAATTTTGAAAGTGACACAGTATGCAGTTTTCCTGGTTGGGTCCATTTTCTTTGGCGTATGGCTTAGTCCACAAACGTCTATATCTCCTCAAGGAACTCTAGGGTTTCTATCTAGGGTGTACAATTGAACATATATATATCTCATATATGCGTTCATTAATCTTCAGAAAGGAACTCTATGGAAACTGTTCCCAAAGAAGAAGTTAACCCTACTATGGAAGAAGATCTCAAAGGAAGTGATCCATATCAAGAGTTTATTCTTAAAAGGATGCTTGAAAGGAAAGAGTATAACACTTGGATTGGAGAATCTTCCAAGGACTTAATTCTCGTTCAGAATGAAGTAAAGAACGAACTTGCTAACCTTCAACTGCAGATAAACCAGCTTATTGATGGACAGGCAAAAATCCTTGGTACTCAGAACATCTTGATTAGGAATCAGAAGAAAATTATTCTTGACTGCGCTAAGGCTCGACATTTTGCTCGCATTGTTGATCGAAAAACTAACGTTCTAACTCATGAACATGGTGTCTCTACGGTCAACAAGATCAAGGATATCATTGATCCCTATTTCGAAAGACCATTCCAAAGGTATGAAATTATCAAGGAAAACTGAGTTTATTTTTATTTGCCTAGTATGTCTTCTTTTTGATTTTGTTGGAAGAATAACTAGATCTTTGAATAGCAATGATTGTGACTACACATAGCTATTATTTTTCATATTCTTGTTCTTTTTTAGGTTTATTGGTTTAAATTCTAAAAACTATATGGAAGATGATGTTTTTGCAGTATTAATCTTTATGATTTGTTATATTGCAATTTTTTATGGGATATTGGTGTTTACGTCCGTGAACTATGTTCGTCCCATACTTTGTCAAAAGTAAAAGTCGCTCGTGATCGGTATTCACGTATTGGTAAAAGAATGAATGGACTTTTGACAAATACAAAAGTTAAGCCTATATTGTCAAATATTTGATGGAAGATAGGTTAAAATCTTTTGTTTTCAAGGATTATGTCTATTAATATTGTTATGCAAATAGTGATGGAAAATAGAATGAATCCTTGTGTATTCCGCAGTATTGATCATCCCTGATCCATATTTTATGTATTACTGTGAGGCTCTGTAATATATATTATGTTGAGCACTATACAACCAAGTTGATTTTTTTATCTTAGTTGGTGTTCCGTGAGATATGTTATGTCGAGCATATTGAACTAAATTAATCATCTTGTTTGGTTATTTAGTTATTGCTCCGTAAGATTTCTTATGTCGAGCAAAACAAGTGACAATTAAATTGATTACTTTTCTGATTAGTTTGGTTGTGTATTCCGATTAGATTAATTATGGGTTCTCTTGTAATTAATCTAGTTGAGTATTTTCGTGTCTCCATAAGTTCTCTTATGTTGAGCATAATCAATTGAATTGATCACTTTTTGTGTTTAATTTGATTGCGTGTTCCGATTAAATTAGTCATGGGTTTACATTTGATTAATTTAATTGAGTTTTTGGATATAGAAAATCATTCTCATGGTTTTTGGTGTCCAATAAAATCCTTCTTTTCTTTCGAAATTAAGGTCGCTCTTGTTCTTCTTTCGGGAATGACATCATATGGGGGTGAGTTCTTTTGAACTTGTGCTTAATGGTCATATCTTGAAGGGTGTGCGGCTGTGGAATTTTAGAAGGGTTATCTTGTATCTTTAAACTCCTTGATGAATGCATTTAGATTCGGCTTTATGATTGCATCTAAATTAGTTGGTATGTATTTTTTCTTTTAGCTCGAGTAAATCAGAACAAGAGAGAGATATTAACTCCTTGAGATACTTTTACCTAGATTGAGTCTGACTGTCTAGTTGATTATCTAGAAAGTATTTCGGAGTTAGTCCATACAAATTGCTAAGCGAAATATTGGGTGGTGTTGTTAGACCCCCGCCTTTTCAGTTGATGTCACTTATGAGTTTAGATACTTGTTCTTTCTCATAACATAGAGAGAGTTCGTTTTTCACGAGACGCTTGTTAAGTTTTTCTTTATCATTTAGAAAACTTAATCTGATTTGATCAAGCAATACTTTTATTTCTTTGATCTCGGATTCAAGAGACTGAATTCTTTTATCTTGACAAAGAAACTCTTGTTGAAAAACATTAGAAGTGAACTCTTCTTGTATATCTAAAGTTGGATTTATTTCTGACAACACATCTCAGCAGACCACTACAGTTCAACCAAACAACACTTCATATCCCACTTCATAGAAACCATTGATAACTACTGACACCATTCTGTCTGTGTTAGAGCACTGCTCGGTCGAACCCGCAAGTTTTGCTATCTCAAGATTGTTGTAAATATTAATAGCACAAAACTATAACTTGATTTTTAGTCTAGTAAAATCAAGTATCAGACTAGGTTTGAGTATGGTAGTTTAGTATCAGACATTACTGAATAACCCTCGAAGGTTGAAGACTGAAGATCAAACGAAGACATTTTGAGAAATTCATCAGTAAAGGGGTATCTGAAGACTGAACCATTCTATTTAATCACAAGTATTACAATTCTATGTATATGACACCATGTCGTATGACTTCTAGTAGATACAGCAAAAAAAAGAAATTTCGAGTCAAGTTTGTCTTATTAAACATCTCGAAATATGATTCAAGCAATAGTTGTTCATATACTTTACAAACTTAGTTAAAAACAATTTATTGTTTATGAACTATTTTTTGATTCAAGTTAATCATTTGAAAATAGCCCAAGCAATGGTGTTCTATATTTATGGAATTTGGGAAAGTTTAGATAGAACAATAAAAGTTTTCATAACTATTAAATTATGGATACAAGACGGTACACGTACACATTACTCGTACCATTGTCATCAGAGTCCCGGAATAGGGGTAGGTACGCGTACCCAGTTTGCATAACCATGACTTATGAGTTCGTGTAAAGGGGTGAGGTGCACGTACCCAGTACGCATACTTCAAGGGCTTAAGTTCGTGAATTTCCTTAGAGTATGCATACTCTGTACGCATACCTTGTCCATCTGAATTCACGAACTAGTTTACAGGGATGTATACCTAACCAGTGCACACTACAGCAGATGCATTCAGACTATTTTCTAAAATAACTTTGGCATTGGCATGACTCTCATAAACACCTCTAAGACATTTTTGATCACTAAAACACTTTGTGTATGTACATCATGATTCAAGTCTTAAGTGTTTAAACACGACTTTGCTGATAAGTTCTAAAGGCATATTTGCCAATAACTATCATTGTACATGGTTCCAGTACCCTGGACCATAATATACATTCTTTTATGTGATTCAAGAAAAAATTCTCACATGCTTACATGAAATCCTGCAAGAGTTTCGTCTAAACAGAGAAAGTGTTTGCTTGAATCTCAAGTTATCTTATTTTAAATTCTAAGCAAGCCTAGTTTTGAGAAATCTACAAATAGAGAGACTCAAACAACCATGAAATCCAATCTCTGACACTTCTATGTCCTAGTTGTTTGCAAGAGTCGTACTCTATGAACCTAGTTTTCCCATGAGAAATATAATTGGGTTTACGACTTAAAGACTTCACTCAGAAATTCGTGAAGCCAGGTCCGACTATCTTTACCTTAATAGTTCGTGTATCTTGAGCTTTTTCTTTTTGTTATCTATGTTTTAGTAATCTCTTTCAGGAATGAGATAGATAGGGATCGCAAAGTTCTATTCATTTCGTATCTGTGATTCCTCATGATAGATATTTAAAGCTCTTCTTAATTGATCGGTTTAAGATTGTTCTTGAGAAATTGTTAATAATCCAGGTTTCTCGGCTAACCGAGTGTAAGTGTTCCGGATTTATGAAGTTTACTAGCTTTGTCTATTATAAACAGATTTCCAATCCTTGTTCTATGATAAATGAAAATCAAGTAGCTTATCAGTTAGAGGAAAATTGGTACCAAAAAGTCTTCACTTAGGCTGTAAAGGATGTCAGCTAAGGGAATCAATTGCATAGATCCTTGCGAGGTTCAAGAGACGTAAAGAGCACGACTGCAGCTAAATTATTGGATAGTGAATTCAGTCTCAACTAAAATCCATTCTGAAGTCTGGTAATGGGCTAGTGTTTGTAGCGGCTTAATACAGTTTGGTGTTCAAATTTGGACAAGGTCCCGGGTTTTTCTATAGTCGCAGTTTTCCTTATTAACAAAACTTCTGTTATCTTGTGTTTCCCCTTTCCGCATTATATTGTTTATCTTCATAATAGGAATATCACAAGTAATACATAATCAATACTAGTAGATAAGTTCGTCTTAATTGTGATTGACTACGAGAGTCATTCTTATAAAATTCGTATCTTGAAAAATAGATAACAAGTTTTATACTTGGCAAAGTTCGGATCCAATTATTTGGATACGACTAGATGATTTCTGAGATTGTCCAAGTACTCTTCTTTACAATCAAGTTCACGGATTTTTTTGTCTTGACTTTTTTTTTTGAAAGTTGCAGATATAAACTCTATATACATATTGTTTAAGGATCATTAAGTTGGCATACTTGCAATTTTATTAAGTTTTGTCCATACATGTTTCCGAACGAAAAAGTTGGTGGTGTACTTGGTACCCTCTCCTTTTCAGTCAGAACTACATGCCAACTCAACACAGATTCTCTCCATCCCTGCAGCACCTTCCGACAACTGCAGTTTACAGGCTTCCTTACTGCCACCACCTGATACAACTTAATCTAATGAACAATCATTCATTTGGCTCCGCAACCATCAATTGTTAATGTCATTTAATAGTGACACGAGGGAAGGATAAATTTTTTAATAAGAAGGTTTATTTAGCTTCAAAACACGTTAAGCTTACTAAAGACTTGTTTGAGCTTTCTAGTTATTCTCAGGATTAAAATGATCCAAAATGGCATGCTTCTGTGGATTTGGAATACTACGCGCTTATGAATAGCGGGACTTGGTCCATTTTTCCTCTTCCTCCTAATCAAAATATTACTGGTTGCAAATGGGTTTATCGTGTTAAAAGACGAGATGATGGTACCATTGAGCATCGCAAAGCTCGTTTAGTTGCAAAGGGTTTCAATCAACAAGAAGGTATTGATTGTGGTTAGACATATAGCCTGGTTATTAAGCCATCCACTGTACATATTATATCGACACCAGCCTTGTCCATTTTTCAACTTGTCAGCTTGATGTTCAAAATATCTTTCTCAATGGCATTCTGACTATGGAAGTCTACAAAATAACCCTTTGGTTATACAGATCTTCAGTTTCTGGATTATGTTTGCGAATTACATCGATCTAATATGGCTTTAAACAAGCCCCTCGTTCATGGTAAACTCGTCTCAACTCTTTTCTTCAAAAACTTGATTTTGTTATCTATGTTTCTGATACTTCTTTGTCCATTCGATGATCAGCTGAAGGATTCTTTTGGTTTATATTCTATGGCATGTTTACAATCACGTATTCATACTCTTCACAATGAGTTTGTTCACAAGGGTATAAACATCTTTTTTGTTCTTGTTTTTATAACTTTTAATTGTCCTTTCGTTGTACCTTGGTAGATTAAGTATTGCATAAAAATTAGAAATTAATTTCCATAAAAACCATCATATCATATAGTAATCGGTTAGCCTAGCATAAGAAATTAGATTTTCTTCTCTATCTCTCCTGTTTTTTCGTCTCTCTCGTCTGTTCTTCTTCCTTTGTATTTTCTCTTCCTAGATCTATAAAATTAAAACATAAATAGAACTAGAGATTACAAATATACAACTGATTTTTGTTAGATATAAAAGATCGTATGAGGTTAGAATGTAGGTTTTTGTTTTTAGAGTTTAGCAAATTTGATTGAGGTTTTTGAAAATAAAATTTAAGATCACATATTAGACAAAGAGGGCAAAAATTTATTTTGCTATTATTTAAACTATGGCGAATTCATGATTGATGATTTTAATCAGATCCGTAGGTATTTAGGTTTCATGCTTATGGATTGTAATTGTAGTGATGATCAAGATTTTGTAGACTAATGAAACTCAAAAATCTCTATTAATCTTCGGATGCATCACCACTTAATTGAACGTGCAATCATTTGTTAAAATAATTTGATTTTATTTTTATTTTTTGCGGAGTAATGATGATTCGAGATTGGAAGATGTAGAGATTCATTAGTCTGAACTCTATAACGTGAACTCCATATAAATTGATTAAATAAATTTTAACTGAGGATAAATTGGAAAATGTATTTTCTATGGTAAAAAGTTTGCTTATTCATGAGCTTGTGTGATTACCAAAAACAATTATAAATATAAAACAAAAATGATAATACTTAAAAGCTATTAACTTGTGTGCTCGTGACATTTTAAATAAAAATGAAAAATCTGATATTTAAAAGTTGTAAACTTGTGTACTCATGACATTTTAACATGAGTTTTCACAACCGTTCTACCTATTTTCACGTCGTTATAGCCGTTTTCTTAGAAAAAGGAATATAAATAATTTACAATCAAAACCTTAAAAGTAAAATAACAAAATATAAAAAACGTTGCAACAACGTTATAGGACCCATTATAATTCTTTTCACGTATGTTATAACCATTACATAGGAATTTCATATTATAATTCTTATCTATTTTCTAACTAACCGTTGTAGCACCCGTTTTAAAATAGCGAAATAAACAATGTATTTTTTGACCCGAAACGTGCTTACACCCGTCAAAACGCGTTATAACAGTCACACGCAGTAGCCATGACCTGAGTCATGACCCATTTTTCAAACCTTGGTACAGAGTAATACAACCTTGATGGTTAATCAAATTCAAGATGAAAGGTTATAAGGTGGAAAACAAAGACAAGATAATCTCTGCGGCTCTGCCGCAATTATTTTACCTGGTCATTTAAAATTAAGACCAACAATATATCTATTTTGCACCGCCATTTAAATTAAGGCTAAAACAATATCTACTCATACAATGTTTTAGCGGATTGTGTTCTCGATGTTTTGTTTTCGTTCTTCACGATTCTCTCTTGTTCCTTTTCACCTCTTGAAATAGCCTTCTCGACGGCTTTCATCTTACGAAGGTTCTTTGATCTCCTTATCGCAACACCCTTCTTTATCTTCCTGTCATAAGAATGTTTACACACAAAAATGAGCAAAGCCAGGAAGCTATTCAACTTCAATTCATCTAGAAGAAGTCTTGCAGATATAAATGCTGGCACAGAACTTTTTCTAACAACAGGATTCGTCAAATACGGGGCTTACATCACAAATAAGAAGTTATGTGCGCTCTTCAATTCATTTTAAAGGTATTTTGTAGTTTATGCTCAGCAATAAGATGACCCCAAAAAAACACAATTCAAGATGATAAAATACAAGAGTTCATTTTACTGCAGCATGCTCCAATTTCATTATTAGATATAAGGTTGAAGCAGGATTTTTTTTTTCTTCCAAATATGGGTTCCATCCAACGTAATATCCAAATAAAAATGTTGCAGCTCTGCACCCCTTTTGATATGATTTCCAAATAAAGGCATCTGAATAGGACATGACAATGTTCTAAGGAAAGGTGGTGTGTATGTATGTAGGTCAAAGAGTGGTTCAGATCGTTCAGAATTTTGACGGCAGAGATTATACCCTGGCCCCATCATTGCCTTTGCCTAATTATTTCGTTTTCCAGCCGACTAACTTGGATTCCTCAACTAACTTAGATTCCTTTCTTCACTAAAACAACATATTTCTTAATTAACAGAATTATATTTCAAAATTTAGCTCACAGCAAAAAGTTTAGGCGGAAAACAAAAAAATCATTCACAGCAGAAGTTTATTAGGTAGGTAATGCACTGTATGGCTCTGTGCTATTGATTGTTTTAGGAGTTGGATGATACTATGTCTGAAACCTATACACTAGGGTTAGTCGTTGCGTCTCGCATTCACCACTGAGTACCCTTTCTTCTTGCAACAATACACTACTAATCCTACTGCCACTACACCTCACGTTCCCACTACTAATGCTATCACAGTCATTATCGTCTTCGTTGCAGCTGATGTCATAGACTCATAGTCCATATCTGCTGATCAATTGATGTAATCATCTCATTCAATATGTAGCCTGGCTGAAGGCAGACCCTCGACTAACCTCACCATCCTCTTCTTACCCTTGCCATGGTTACCCTCTAAAACAATCTCATGTTGTCCTCCACATAGAGAAATCATTCGCCATTTTTTTTGGATTGATGAAATCATTCGCCAGTTGTTATGTATCAAGTATCAACCTTAGCTACATAAAGATCATATTTCTGGAATATTTTGTAAACTTGAATGAGCACCCCCTAGATAATGCTACTACAGAAAATAAAAAAAGATTTATAACTGTAGTACCCAACTATATATTGATAATGAAGTATTAACATGTGCATTTTATGGTTGAAAAACTACTGGGAACCAAATGAGAATAGAATGTTTCATAAAAAGTTCGAGAAAAATGTTTAGTTCATTTTTAAATTTTTCATAATATATATTCATGCCATGCGTCATATATAATATAACTGTAACACTCAATTAAGATGCTTCAAAAACAAACAAAAAATATTTAGAACTGAGAATAAGATAGCAAATTGATACCAACACCTTAAGATAAATATGAAAAGATGTTGTTTTGGGGTTTCATAATCTAAACCATAAGAAATTTTAAGTTTTCATTTGCATTCTTCGCGTATTTCCCCAGGGGAGATGATATTTCTCATAAATTCTAGGTTTTCATTTGGGTGTGCAATAAGTTTGAGATTTGGGTGAAATTTGAGAAGAGAATGAGAGGGAGATGAAATACTGAAAGCGTCAGTTGGTACCTAACGAAGAACCTCCTCACTGTGTGTACACAATAATGCTACATCTACCGGGGCTGGAATTTCGTGGGATTTCCTGATAGAGACAACTTCAGTGGGACCCATGGTGAGTAACGCCCACCCCCCTCCCCCTGCAGTTCTCCAGTGGGGGCCACGGGGCTGTCTCTCATGGGATTTTTCCCGGGATACAGCCCCGGTCAACGTAGCATCACTCGTGTGTACATATTTGTTTTTGAGATCAGGGTTCAGGGTTCATCCTCACGTGTTTATAGAAATGTTTTTGAGATTTTAGGATAAAACCCTTTGAAAGAATTTGGGAATGTTAGTCCAAATGGCGGAGATATCCGTTAGTGGCAAAATGGTAAAAAATCATTGACTCAACATGAGTGCACCATATATAAACCAAAACCACACAAGACAATCACAAAGGTTGAGACGGGGCCGTAGGCCCCGGTGATGCCTAGTGATGCTATGAGGATAAATTGAAACCAAAAATGTTTTAGCACAGAACACAGCTAGGTCGCCATGAAAACAATGTACAATTATAAATGGAGCCGACGGAATAGCGATTAAAAGTTTTGGACTGGTAAATGGGTGTCGCTCTCATGCCTATGAACTTTTACGTGATAGCTAGCATTATCAATAAGAATAATTCATACCACAGTTCGAGATTTCTTACCTGTTGAGAACACCAGGAGCCTTTGAAGCTATTGTTTCGGTTGTGTCCATCGCTGCAGATAAAACTGGAATAGTGAGTAAACACTAGATTTATCATTATAGGGTGAGGAACAATATGAACTGTGAGAAAGTTGGAACTCCATAGTCCATTGAAACCAAAACCATCTAAAGTTAAGGCGCTCCTGATAGCTAATGAAACCCTCACATATCTATATCTACTCCAAATTATGCCCAATTTTTTTCTCTAAACCTACCTCACCATTCATGTTTCTAGTATGAGCAACTGAAACTTCGTGGTTAAGCAGAAGGTCACAGTTTCTGCATTCAGGTGTATCTACCTGCCACTCAAACCACAGTTTTTTCACCTATCCGTCCCACTTGGCATTAAGAAAAAGCCACCACCTATTTTATTTATTAACATCTATCATTAAAATTTTAGGTTAAGCTAGTCGATTACATGGTTCGATTAAAAAAAGCTGCAGAACAACCCCTTTGTCTTGACGTAGTTTGCAAAATCAGTGTAACAATTGATTTCTCCAAATACATAGTTAGTGCTTTCTTTCAGCAGCAGTAAGCTAAATATCAAGGTACCTCCACAAATTAAATTGGTTACTTCAACTGAATTAAACCTAAATTTCATGGTTCAGGTATCCAACGAAAACAATATCGAAGAAAGCTTAAGATTGAAAAAATATAACCTTGAGGAAGATCTTCTTGGTTCTGTGTAGAGCCAGAGGTATCCATGGCTGAAGCACCATCTTTCTTCTTCTTGTTTCTGTTCTTCGCCATGGGACTACGGGAATAGGCAGAGAGAAACCTCAAAAAGAGTTTGCGAGGTATAGAATCTAAGGTTTTATATGATACTGTCTACGACTTCATGGTTAATCATCACGGTCCATTTAGAGACATGCTATTTCAGCCCAACACAATCAAGATCGTTATGGACCTTATGGTGGGTTTACATGGGGAATTTCAAGATGGAATTCATGGTTCTAGCGGATTTGGTGGAATTACGATTTCTTTTTGCAAGTTTGGTTGCACAAATTTCTTGAATTCACGTTTCCGTAGAGGTTTATAGGAACGTGCGATTGGGGATATCAAAACTGATTGTGGGATATAGCTACATGACAAAAACTGGATTCAAATATCAAATTTGGGTCACCCCTTATGTAGTTATTTTTTTAATTCTTAATCTAGCCATCACTAATCAGGTTTAGTGGTTAATAATAATTTGTAAAATCTTTAGTATTTGGGGGATAGATTAGTGTGTATCTTTATTTGAATTTGTGTGAGTGAGGTGAGAGTAGAAGGAGGGAAAAATATTTTTGAGTGGAAATTTTTTTATAAAAATGGAAGATGATTGTGAGGAGAGAATTGCAGCTGCTGAATCTTTAGCTCAACTACAACAAGAAGCATATCTTCAATCTTCGGTTAATGATGACAACTCACAATTGGACTTATATGATGAACCAACACCCTTGGAATATGATTTTCGTGAGCATGAAGTGTTTTTTGAAGAACCAACCCAAGAAAGTAAACAAGTTCAATATACAAGTATCCCCAATACACAGGTAATGTTGCTAAGAGGTCGAAAATTTGAAAAAAAAAATTGAAACCACCATTTTTTTTCTCTGAAAAAGCTTGGTGCCGGCATACACGTAGTATGAATACCACGCCGGCATCACTGGAACAGGCATGGAATTCATACTATTTCCATGCCGGCGAAAAATATCCCCCATTTTGAAACAATTTCCGGCATGGTCTTCAACCAAAACAATCCATGTCGGCACGCAGTTAACTTTTTACCTACCACGGAATATTCCATGGAATACCCAAACCGGCATGGTTCACTCCTAAATTTACTATGCCGGTACCGCAAGAAAAACATCCAGGAGTTAAAGAATTTTGAACTTAAATACCGTCATGGTATATAAATTATCGAGCACGCCGGTACCGAATTCCGTCGTGGTTTATAAATTATATAGCACGCCGGCACCAAATACCGGCTTGAAACCTTACATGTAGAGAATGTCGGTACCACTAGAAAAACATCCAGAAGTTAGTCACTTTGGTAGTATTATACCGGCGTGGTTTTAAAACTATCGACCATGCCGGCGCCGTTTTCCGGCTTCGAACCTTGTGTAACGAGCATGTCGGTATTGCCAATTCTGGCATTAATGTTCAAGAACATACAATGCCGGTACTGTTTAAAATTAGGTCCTCTTTTTCAAGTGCAATTCCGGAATGTCAGAACAGTATTCGAGAATGCCGGCACATGTTTCCGGCTTTGGTTGTTTTGGCGGTATTGTCGTCGAGCATGCCGGAACTAGTACTCGGCATAGTAATTTAATTTTATTTGGAACTAATTCAATTTTATTTTCATTCATTCCTTAGATTGTGACATACATTGATCTAACAAATTCCAAACCGCTTGGTCCGGATACGTCCGAATACTATATAATGCCTCCGGTATGTTACCAAACAATATTTTTCACCTAGTTTTTAGAACTTCATGTGGGTATTGCTTGTAATGAACCTTATAATCTTCCATTGTTGTCCTTACGTAGGGAATGAAATCTCCAGAGGAAGCAATTGCTTGGGCAAAAGAGATGGCTCTTAAGAACATGTGTACGTTGGTGAGGAATACCCAACATTCAGATAATCGTTTTGAGATGGTTTACGAGAGAAGTGGCTATACAAAAGGATAGCCATAAGAGAAAGGGTTATGTATATCCAAAGAAGACTAATAGGGTATACAAGACTCGTACGAGGAAGGATAATTACCCCTTTAAGCTTGTATTATATCTAAGAGACAAAGAATGGGATTGTACAGTGTGGTTTGGCCGTCATAACTACCGGGAGCCGAAATATTTTGTTGGTCACTCCCTAGTTGCGAAGCTAAAACCTCATGAATTCGAGGATGTAAAGATAATAACCAAAGCATGTATCAAACCAAGAGCGATTCTCAGAGGCTTCAAGGAAAAGGATGATCAGAACGTTTCTTCTCTAAGTACAATTTATAGCGCACAAGCAACCATTAGAAGGGTGGAATGGGAAGGGAGGACCGTTATGCAAGAATTTGAGAAGATAGTCTGGGATCACAACTACACGCGTATCATTAAAAGAGGATCGGACAACAAACCCCTTCAAATATTCATTGTGCATCCTTTGCTTTCACAATTGGCTCATACATGTTGTGGTGTTCTTATGATGGATTGCACCTAAAATACAAACAAATACAACATGTCGTTGTTCAACATCGTAGGGAAAACATAGGACAATGTATCATTCACATTGTCTTGGTGTTTAATGGAAAACGAGAGGGATCACAATTATCATTGGGCATTACGACAATTGAAATTATTGTTCCCGGAAAATCAATTTCTGAGGGTCATCATAACCGATCAAGATGACGTACTAATGGATGCTATATCCGACGTATTTCCGGATGCACAAAATTTCCTATGTACGTATCATATAGGTCAAAATGTGACAAAACATTGTCATGCTTTGTTTGAACCCTCTAAGGCGGATATTAAGAAGAGAATGGTTGCTCAACTAGAGGAAGATGTTCGCAAAAAGAAACTATCACCCGAAGAAGAAGAAGAGGAAAGAGGAAAGATTAAAGATTAAAGAGCAAGTGGACAAAGAACACGATGAAAATCATAAAAGGTGGTTGTAATTTCTAAAGGATTTGGAGAAAGTTTATTGATCTCTTACCGAGGATATATATGAAAAGAGATTGAACATGTTTATTGCCAAATATAACGAAGTGTATCCAAGTGCTATCTCATATTGTCGGGATAAATTATTGGATAAGTTCAAGGAAAAATTTGCGCGTGCATCAACAAATCGGTATAGACACTACGGGAATGAAGCAACTAGTATAGCGGAGTCCGCTCATGGGATATTTAAATATCTCATCCAGTCTGGCCAAGGAAACGTGGTTACGGTCACCGAGGCAATGGAGCAATACTTTAAGGCTAATATCGATAGGAAAGAAGGCCTTTGATAAAAGCTCAATGGAAAGGATGACATCACATTTTCGATATGGTAATTTGCTCTAAGGAATAGAATTCAATGTCTCGCATTGGGCAATAAAACATATGATTAAATAAATGGAAAAAGAGATAAACTATGGCAAACAGGGTTATGTGTGTATTTGTCCCAACATGTCTTCATTGGGGCTTCTGTGTCGTCATATGCTTGTGAAGTATGAATAAGCTATACCTATTGAGGTCATTGATCCGTTTTGGAAGCAACTATATTTTGACCCTCCCCCTACGGAAGCTCCCGGACAATCACCATCGGATACAAAGGAGACAAAGGCATTCTATGAAGCTTACTCACGTGGAAACTCGGCTAGCCGACAAGTATTGTTGATCCAACTAAGGCTAATTACACGCCCATGGATATCACAAAGTGAAGATCCAAGAAAGGGAGATCCGCCTGGTAGACCACAAACTAAAACGACAAGGAGAAAACAAATGAAAGAATTGAAAGCAATGATTCAACATGAATGTGAAGACGAGGCAAGTAAGAAACGAGACCCAACCGAATGTGAGATTTCAGAAGCAAGGTTTGCGGAAGCGCCGGTTCCAAATAAAATGGGTAGGATGAGGAAGGAACCGCCATCAAGTCAACAACAAACGGGGAATTCTGTATCCACACCACAAGTTGATGAAGTGTTGGTTCCAAAGAAAAGGGGTAGGCCGAAGAAGTTACCGCTATCAAGTGAAGAGCAAATGACAGATTCCGTATCAACACCACAAGTCAATGAAGTGTCGGTTCCAAAGAAAAGGGGTAGGCCGACGAAGGTGTTAGAGCATTGCTCGGTCGAACTCTCATGCGTTGCTATCTCAAGCATTTTTGTCAATGTTAGTAATCAAAACTATAAGTCTTGATTTCTGGTCTACTATAGCTAAGTCTCGGACTAGGATAGAAAGTATAGTTGAGCTCAAGAACTCCATGGTGATTCATCATACAAGACGAAGAACTACTCAAGGAACCGGTGGAACTTCATCAACTAAAAGGTATGTGGAGACTTAAACTTATCTATCACTCAAAAGTTTATCTACTCTATCTCCTATTTCTTGAGACAAAATTCGTCTACTATATAGACTTTGATTATACACATTTGGTATTTCGAGCCGAGTATATCTCGCCTATGTATATCTCGAAATATGTGTTGGTAAGCTTTCGCTTCAACCGAGTTTATCTTTACCAAGTGACGAAAGTCATGTTATGTTTCAATCACTTTGAAAATTCCTTTGACGAGAAACGATGTAACAACTATATAATGTCCTCTAAGAATGTTTCAATAATTAAAATGAGAGTTTAGATTATATAATCAATGGTGTACATAAACATTGTTGTGGAAACACATTTATGTACAAGTCTTATTCCTTGAACCAAAGTTTGCGAACTTTGTTGATCAAGAAAAACGAAATGTGGCGTAGCCAAGTCCACGAACTCAGTCCGCAAACTGGCGAAGTTTTCGTCCGAGAATTTCTGCTGGAGTTTGTGAACTCCTTCCGTGAACTTAAGTCCGCGAACTTGAGTAGGTTATATCTAAAGATGATGAACGTGAACTAATACTTATAAAGACTAAGGAATGCAGTATGCAAACCGTGGATATAAAGTTCATGAACTGATTCAAGTGAATCACATCATCTTTGCTTCAATTGTGTCTTGTGTAGTACATGTGATTTCCTTGCAATTGAACAACTCTCTAACTAGTTCATTTGAAGTCATTCGAACTAGTTATGGTGAAGAAAAACATGGTTGATATGAAATGCTCATATGGCTAACCATTTGGTTAACTATTATTGAACCAACAAATGTACACGTTTGGGTTCGGTTACACAAACCGAGAAATGTACATGTCATTTGTGTGCAACAAGCTAAGTTTTCGATCTAACGGTTGAAAGATATCAGCTTGTATCTAAATAAGGTTTTCATCTAACGGTGAATCTTGATTGCTTTGTTACTAAGGTCACATTGATTGCAAACCCTGATTTGAAAGACTATATAAAGGATACATCTAGCATTATGCAAAACTAATCCCCACACCTCACGTTTGATACTAGTTTGAGTGCTAGAGTCGGTTATCCTTTAACCTTTGGTTTTCTTCTTCTAAAACCAGGTTAACGACTTAAAGACTTCATTGGGATTGTGAAGCCAGATCGATACTACTTTTATCGTAGTTGTGTGATCTGATCTTGCATCTTCTATCGTACGAGTATAATCAAATTGATTGGCTTGAGATTAATATCTCTGATAGGCAAGATATAAAAAGTAATCAAACATCTTCGTCTCATTGTTTGTGATTCCGCAACATCTTGTTTCGCTACCATACGATTAAGATTGTTGTGGGGTGATTGATAACTCTAGGTTGTTCTTCGGGAATATAAGACCGGATTATCAATTGGTTCATGTTCACCTTGATTATTATCAAAAGACGTAACAAAACCTTTAGGGTTTATCTGTGGGAGACAGATTTATCCTTTGATAGTCTTGTCTGTGTGAGACAGATTTGTTTATTATCAAGTCTTCGACTTTAAGTCGTATAAACTCTTAGTTGTGGGTGAGATCATCTAAGGGAATCAAGTGCGCAGTATCCTGCTGGGATCAGAGGTGTAGGGAGTACAACTGTACCTTGGATCAGTGGGAGACTAATTGGGGTTCGACTACAGTCCAGTCCGAAGTTAGCTTGGAGTAGTCTAATGTCTGAGCGGCTTAATACAGTGTGTGTTCAATCTGGACTAGGTCTCAAGGTTTATCTACATTTGCGGTTTCCTCGTTAACAAAAATCTGGTTTCTGTGTTATTTCTATTTCCGCATTATATTATTTTATCTTTATAATTGAAATAATACAGGTTGTGCGTTTAGATCATCAATTCGAATATCCAACCTTTGGTTGTTGATTATCATTGATTGATCCTTGGATATTGGTCTTTGGTACCATCCAAGTTATTCCTTGTATTTGATAAAGACTCGTTGATTTCCATTAGCTCGAGTAAATCAAAACAAGAGAGAGATATTAACTCCTTGGGATACTTTTACCTAGATTGAGTCTGACTTTCTAGTTGATTCTCTAGAAAGTATTTCGGAGTTAGTCCATACAGATTGCTAAGAGAAATATTGGGTGGTATTTTTAGACCCCCGATTTTTCAAATCAGAGCGGGCAAACACGTTAAAGACCTTACAAGTCTGTGTTTGTAGCGATCTGACTCTATGGACAAGAGTACTATCTCTGATAAACGCGTTACCAAAAATAAAAGTTCTCTCTCGTCTAAATCTATCAGAGAGAAGGGTTCTTCAATCTCGAATATAGATGAACCTCGTGTTCTTACGAGACAGACTAACACTGACATGCGTGTTCCTGATTACCCTTCGAAAGAGACTTCCTCTCTTAGTGAACGGGATACAACTAATGAGAGTAAATTGATTCTAAATCTTGTTAGAATCCAAGTTGTTAGGTTTAATCAATTAAAACACCATGTCAATTTTCTTCTTGGTATAGTAAGAGATTGCAAACTCAATGGTAATGTTGAAGATCAGTCTTCGTGCACGACTCTTGAGGCTATCCTCGAAAGAGATGCCTTGGAAATTGAACATCGTTTGAGTAAGCTCTCTATTCAAGGATGTTCGAAGAAATCTTGTATCCAAGTACTTATGACACAACTAAAGATGCTTTACGCTCAGAAGTAAAAACAGATGTGCCTAAAATCTCCATCAATCAAGGAGGTTGCACATCTAATGTTAGAAAGAAATCTTCTAATGATGATATTAAGACAACACTATTTAATCATTCTGATGATCATAGAGTATGTCTTGTATGTGAGACAAAGAGTTCTGTTAAACGAAAGGTAAACTCTAGGTTGAATAAACACTCCATGGTTCAACTTCAACACACCTGAGATTTAAATCTCAAAGGTGTAACTGACATTCGTATGTCTAAACTAATTGGTTTTTGTACCCATACTGTGTATGTTACCAGGAAAGTCAGTTCAATGAGTTTCTCGAACACTCAAGAGAAAAACATACGTCTAAGTAAGCATCGTCTAAAGGAAGATCATGGCATGTTCTCTAGAGATAACGTTGTCCCTGATAAGAAAGAAAGTCCAAGAGAAAGAAGTAAATTTGATGAAATGAGAGATAATTTAAAGAAAATAATTGAAGGGTATAAAGAAATTTTCAATAGGTTGTCTTCCTCCTCAAGTCAAAATCCTTCTGGTAAGAACTCAAACTATGCCTCGTATTTTGATGACAGTAATTTTATGATAATTTCTCTCATAAAGGATCCTTCTCTAGATTCAAGAGGAAAAAGAGACTTGACCATAAACATAAATCTCTTGATGAGCTCGCGGCTCATACTTGTTTAACTAATCACAAGGTTTGAAGAGATTACTCATAAAAATCCTGTTGAGTAAGATGTGTTAATAATCAGGTATACTTTTGGCGTCTGCATCTGTTGAGTTGAGCTGTCTTCTTATCGTCCATAGCTAAACTATTGACTGCAGACTTGTTGTGCTTAAAGTATTGTTTGTGTGAAAAGTTACTTCTCATTTTTTAGGAAGTTTTCTTTTGAATCTTGTTTCTTGCTACAACTATGCTCAAAAGTGCTTTTATGTGTTTTGAAGTTTATCAAGCCTTGTTTTTGTAGCAAAATTTATTTTTGAGCTTTTATTTTTATGGGTCATGATGTACTCGAACAGATACCCATGTTCTGGCACGAGTCAACTGTTCAAGAAAACCCTAGAATCCCTTTCTCAAGAAACCCTTAAATACTTACCTATTGAGTTATGAAAGTAACATATGCATACTCTAGGTTGGTTTATGGGTTGTCAAGGATGTCTTCTTCTTCATCTTGTTATGGTGATTTTGCAAGAGGTTTCCTGGACAAAGGTATTGAAACTGAGTCCAAGGAAAGGAAGTAAAGAACCCTTGTAGATGAAGATCATCCTAACGCTTCTTGTTACTACGCCTATGCTTATGAGGATATTGAGAAGGATTATATGATTTCTTCTGAAGTGGTTCATGACTTTATAAAATATTTTGGGGAAGCAAAACAAGAGCTCATTGTTACTCTGAAAAATCTTGATGCATTGAAAACTGAGTTGGAAAAGGTTATTGCTGACCTTGATCTCATAAAGTATTACATCAATGATCTTCACAAAGAGAATCATCTCTCCAGATATTCAATGGATGATGTCAATCACAAGCTCAAAAACCCCATGACTCGTGAGGATCCTGAACCGTCCATATGATCTTAGTTCGTGTTCGGACATTGTACTGGAGTCTGTTTTTCTTTAGCTTGTTGATTTTTATTTTGTTGCCTAGTATGTCTTCTTTTTAGTTTAGTTGGAAGAATAACTAGTGCTTGGAATAGCAATGATTGTGAAAGTTCGTTGCTCGGACTTGTAAAGATTTAAAAATAAAAAAATATACACAATATTTGTCACAATGGGCGAGAGGTACTGGGACTAGGATTCCGTCAATTTCATTTCTTAAGGTTCAAATAATAATTCTTTTATCAATAATAGCTCAAAAAATATATCAAATATATCGACTCTAATTTATTGCCAAGATTGATTCTCAAAATATTAGGTGTAAATGTTAAGCATGGGACATCAAATCATCTAAGCTAAGCATGACCCATCAAATCAAATCACAACTAATTAATTTAAATCATAATTTCAATTAAAATTAATGCAAAAGTCATGAAAAGAATTAAATATAATTACCCAAGTGTGAAATAAGGCTTCCTCCATTGCCCCAGTGTTGGGATTTAGCTTCTCATATTAATCATAATCTCAAAATACATGTATGTTGCTCAAAAGTTGATTAAAATGATAAAAATGAGTAAAACAGTGAATGTACGACCCACAGGAGGCGTCACAAAAAGAACGATAAGAGACAGGTGGTGCTGATATTTAGACTGCGCTGCGACCCACAGTTTGCGTCTTAGACACTGGTGATAAACGACTGCCCTCGAGAGTCCGTTCTTCGTGTTCTTGGTCTTCATCAATGGCAGCAGCAGCAGCAGAGAGAAATCATGGTTCTCGACTCTGCAGCATTCCTTCTCTCCTCCCAACTCTCGACACCCTTTCTCCTTGACCTCAGTGAGCTATTTATACCCAACAGCATCGATATCTTCCATCATAACTCCATATAATCTTCTCTTCAATTCTTTGCAGACGCGAGAATAATATTTTTGATTTTTTTCCTGTTTAATCGAAATCGTGTTTACCAAATATTCTCTTGGCTTCTGACGCTCTCTCAATCTTTCCTAGCTTAGATATATTCGAATCCCATGAGATAACGCACGTATATCCTCCAACAGAATCCAATATTTTCCAAAATATTCTCCCGTGAAAACAGCTCCCCTGTTTGGACTTTGATCTTCTCTCCCGGTCATTTCATCCCAACTTGATCGCTAAAATCACTTGCATTCGGCCTGTTTAGCCTTAACAGGCTTAGCCCAATAATTTCCAGCGATCGAATCTTCCAAAACCACGTCCAAGAATCGAGTAGAAATTTCATGCAGGCGTGATTGATTTCTCCCGCCATTTTCAAATTCAAATCGTGAAAAGGTGTCCCCTTAGCAAACAGTGGTGTCCCCTTAGGAATTTGGGCTGAAATAGTAATTCTTGGGTTGAAATAGTAATTTTTCTGGTTTCCTCCGGTACATTTCTGGGACGTTTCCGGTACATTTCTGGGACGTTTCCGGTACATTTCTGGGGTGCCTTTAGTACTTTTCTCCGGGGTGTAAATCATCACTTTTTGAGCAACTCTTTCCATACAAGGGTATTTTCTCCAAAAACACCTAAACAAACATAAAAACACAATATTAGTACAAAAATAGAGTTCCAACAATACAGACATTGAGGACAAATTAGACACAAAAATGTGTCTATCAAATACCCTCAAACTTATTATTTGCTAGTCCTCGAGAAAATTTATTCTTGAAAAGTGACCGAGTTAATCTCGGGTGGGTTTATCAGAGGTGCACCCACAAAAACCAATACTCCAGACCATAACTATCTACGCAAAATCTTGGAAAGCACTAAAGAACCTCCTTGGTTGGCATACTTATTAATTATAGGAGGAAGTACCCTGATGCGAAATTCCAATTACTGTACACGAGTTTTCACTCAATCATACTAAAATTCATATAAGTGACAGAGCTCTACTAAGATAGTTTCACGATGGACATCATACTCGGAGTCAGACTAATCACATGAAAAGATTAAGAAGATGGAAAAAGAAAAATGTAGATGGTTGAAAAGTGAACGATGTTTCCCATATCTGTCTGAAGGCCTCTGCCAAGATGAACATAACCTAAATGACTGAGATACCGGTCTGACTAATATTAACACACTGGCATATACAAGGGAACCAGCGGTCAATAACTTAAATCTAGATCAACAAACTGGCAAATACAAGGGAACCAGCAGTTGACTACACATAACAATAACCATTTTTTTTTAACTTAACGGCATGAATAGATCTTTTTGATCCAAGCGCATGCTTCTTGTCAGCAGATTACACGATAGTTCCCACGGGTCCTGCATTCCACGCTTTCTTAGGCGACGGAAACAGGGAGAACACACGCATATTGCTATCCAAGTGTTAATACTTATTCCGATTGGTCTATATGGTCCGGGTTTTTTTTTTTTTTTTTTTTTTTTTTTTTTTTTTTTAAAAGGTAACTCAGTCACTCTATTTCACCCTAGCAAAGGTAACAACTTGAATCGTGTGCCCCACCAAATCACTTGAAACAAAATAAAACTAAAAATAGAAAGTGAAAAGGACTCGACAAGATATGGCGAAACTATCATGTTATTGCTAACACCTGAGCTCTGTGCTTTTATGAATAGACTCTATAGATGTTTCCATCTAGTCAGATTGGTTCCTCAACTCCTAAAACAAAAATGTTTTCATCCACTTAGATTGGTTAGTGCTATCCTTAATAGGCGTAAATTTCTAGGCTTTGGAGTATATTTATTGCAACTAAAAAGTTTCTCCCATACCCCCAAACTTAAATCTAACATTGTCCTCAATGTTCTAAAGATGAAATTAAAAGCATGAACAAGGAGAAACTGTTACCATTTGAAGAAAAAAGAGTTAAGGAAGGATATTACCGTGTTGCATGAGATTGGGTTACCTCCCAAGAAGTGCTAAGTTTAAAGTCTTCAGCAAGACTTAGGAAAGGATTAGTCAACTCGAACCATAAAGTAACAGTCGAAATAACTGCGGGTCTTTAAAACCAAAAAGAGCTGACCAAAAGAAACTGCAATGAACCAAGAAAGTGAACAAGACTAGCAAGCCCTTACCTAGTTTCCTGATTAAGAAATTTATATCTAATTGTGGTTCAGGTTCAGGTTCTATGAAAGGGTCTACATAGAAAATTTCCATTGGTTGCGTTTCTTCATAGGTGGGATCCGAATCATTAGGTCCTAGAGTCTGGAAAAACTCAAATATGATCTTAGAATCACAAAATAATAATAACCTAAATAACTGAGGATCCTCTAAGTCAATCAGGCTTGACTTACATAACTGACCACAAAGAGAGTGGTGGTCTTCCTTAAACAGATGTGTCGACCCTAATCTCCTAAAGTAATTAGGTTTAGTCTCAAAACTTAAAATTCGACACATTTGGAATATAAACGTTCCCACAGTTGGAAGAAAACTATTTGGTGGGAAAACAAAGTCAATCTGGGGATCATAGCCTGGGCAAACCACATCAACCAGAGGATGGGTTTCTAACGACTGAACTTCTTCTTGGACATCATTAGGTTCGGGAAAACGAGTACGAAGATAGTCTCGTAAGATGGGTGAGGCATTGATGTCAAGTCCCAAGTGAGGGATATTTTTAAGAGTTAAAGAACATGGAGAATGATAATCACCCCCAAACTTAGAGTTTTCGGCGTCTCTAGGTAGACTGGTCATAATCTCCCTAATTTTTAGGTCATCAGATTCCTGAAAGTGGGCGATTGATTTTCTAAGTCAGGTTCATCCCCGCTAATCTCTACGAGTTCTTCTAAGACTATTGTTTCTAAATCGTTTGACTCGAACACAGTACTCTCAAGATAAACTGGTTCCTCTAAACCATCATCGGTTTCGTAATCATCGTCTAAAACGGGGGTATTTCTAGTCAAATCCTCGTCCTTTTGAATAGGTAAATAATTATTAAAATTATTTGGATTTGAACTAGAAATATCATTATAATCATCATCACCATCCTCCTCCTCATCATCATCACAATATAATTTTTGATATTCACGAATTCTCAAGCTTTGTTCCCAACTACATGGTCTATGTTTATAATATTTCTCATAGATCATTAGAGGTGATTCCTCAATAAAAGTTGGAGTATCCATATATCGCTGCCCACGCATATATTCACCAAGAGTCATTTCCGAAGACGTCTCTTGATAACGAAAATTTCTAGACATATATTCTCGCAACGTCATCGCAGGTGGCGTCTCCTCAAAAGGATTCATCGCCGAAGAAATATAAACTACAGAGGGATTCTATACAATCACAAACAAGGCCGACTCGACTCCACCAAAGCAAACCTAAAGATTTCTATCAAACAAAAAGCATGATGGCTCCACTTAGATTGTTTCTACACCATCTTCTATCTTTCAAAAGGGAATTCGTTGCAATTTGAGCAAACCCTTATGGAATCAATCCGAGTCAAAGTAAGTTGAATTGAGGCGAGGGAAGCTCAGTGGAGCTTTGATACCCAAGGCCTCACCGCTATCACAAGGCGACGCAGTCACGCATTCAACTCACAGAAACCATCATGAACTTTGGAGTGTGCTTAAAGAGCAACCAATATTTTTCGAACGAGTTTCCTATTAAGCTCGTTACCCTATCGGTCTCGTTCTATTCCAAATTTTAAGCTTGGGTTCGCGTTAGGTTTCGTTTTCCTAAGGCGGGCAAGAAGGGAGCGGTGATGAAATCCAAACCCTTATCTTGTATTGGCCAGGCCTTCCCCTTTGAAGTTTATCAAGCCTTGTTTTTGTAGCAAAATTTATTTTTGAGCTTTTATTTTTATGGGTCATGATGTACTCGAATAGATACCCATGTTCTGGCACGAGTCAACTGTTCAAGAAAACCCTAGAATCCCTTTCTCAAGAAACCCTTAAATACTTACCTATTGAGTTATGAAAGTAACATATGCATACTCTAGGTTGGTTTATGGGTTGTCAAGGATGTCTTATTCTTCATCTTGTTATGGTGATTTTGCAAGAGGTTTCCTGGACAAAGGTATTGAAACTGAGTCCAAGGAAAGGAAGTAAAGAACCCTTGTAGATGAAGATCATCCTAACGCTTCTTGTTACTACGCCTATGCTTATGAGGATATTGAGAAGGATTATATGATTTCTTCTGAAGTGGTTCATGACTTTATAAAATATTTTGGGGAAGCAAAACAAGAGCTCATTGTTACTCTGAAAAATCTTGATGCATTGAAAACTGAGTTGGAAAAGGTTACTGCTGACCTTGGTCTCATAAAGTATTACATCAATGATCTTCACAAAGAGAATCATCTCTCCAGATATTCAATGGATGATGTCAATCACAAGCTCAAAAACCCCATGACTCGTGAGGATCCTGAACCGTCCATATGATCTTAGTTCGTGTTCGGACATTGTACTGGAGTCTGTTTTTCTTTAGCTTGTTGATTTTTATTTTGTTGCCTAGTATGTCTTCTTTTTAGTTTAGTTGGAAGAATAACTAGTGCTTGGAATAGCAATGATTGTGAAAGTTCGTTGCTCGGACTTGTAAAGATTTAAAAATAAAAAAATATACACAATATTTGTCACAATGGGCGAGAGGTACTGGGACTAGGATTCCGTCAATTTCATTTCTTAAGGTTCAAATAATAATTCTTTTATCAATAATAGCTCAAAAAATATATCAAATATATCGACTCTAATTTATTGCCAAGATTGATTCTCAAAATATTAGGTGTAAATGTTAAGCATGGGACATCAAATCATCTAAGCTAAGCATGACCCATCAAATCAAATCACAACTAATTAATTTAAATCATAATTTCAATTAAAATTAATGCAAAAGTCATGAAAAGAATTAAATATAATTACCCAAGTGTGAAATAACGCTTCCTCCATTGCCCCAGTGTTGGGATTTAGCTTCTCATATTAATCATAATCTCAAAATACATGTATGTTGCTCAAAAGTTGATTAAAATGATAAAAATGAGTAAAACAGTGAATGTACGACCCACAGGAGGCGTCACAAAAAGAACGATAAGAGACAGATGGTGCTGATATTTAGACTGCGCTGCGACCCACAGTTTGCGTCTTAGACACTGGTGATAAACGACTGCCTTCGAGAGTCCGTTCTTCGTGTTCTTGGTCTTCATCAATGGCAGCAGCAGCAGCAGAGAGAAATCATGGTTCTCGACTCTGCAGCGTTCCTTCTCTCCTCCCAACTCTCGACACCCTTATCCTTGACCTCAGTGAGCTATTTATACCCAACAGCATCGACATCTTCCATCATAACTCCATATAATCTTCTCTTCAATTCTTTGTAGACGCGAGAATAATATTTTTGATTTTTTTCCTGTTTAATCGAAATCGTGTTTACCAAATATTCTCTTGGCTTCTGACGCTCTCTCAATCTTTCCTAGCTTAGATATATTCGAATCCCATGAGATAACGCACGTATATCCTCCAACAGAATCCAATATTTTCCAAAATATTCTCCCGTGAAAACAGCTCCCCTGTTTGGACTTTGATCTTCTCTCCCGGTCATTTCAGCCCAACTTGATCGCTAAAATCACTTGCATTCGGCCTGTTTAGCCTTAACAGACTTAGCCCAATAATTTCCAGCGATCGAATCTTCCAAAACCACGTCCAAGAATCGAGTAGAAATTTCATGCAGGCGTGATTGATTTCTCCCGCCATTTTCAAATTCAAATCGTGAAAAGGTGTCCCCTTAGCAAACAGTGGTATCCCCTTAGGAATTTGGGCTGAAATAGTAATTCTTGGGTTGAAATAGTAATTTTTCTGGTTTCCTCCGGGACATTTCTGGGACGTTTCCGGTACATTTCTGGGACGTTTCCGGTACATTTCTTGGGTGCCTTTAGTACTTTTCTCCGGGGTGTAAATCATCACTTTTTGAGCAACTCTTTCCATACAAGGGTATTTTCTCCAAAAACACCTAAACAAACATAAAAACACAATATCAGTACAAAAATAGAGTTCCAACAATACAGGCATTGAGGACAAATTAGACACAAAAATGTGTCTATCAACTACACATAGCTATTATTTTCATCTTCATGTCTTTTAGGTTTATTGGTTTAAATTCTAAAACTGTTTGGAAGATGATTTTTGCAGTATTAATCTTTTTGATTTTATATATTGCAATTTGTTATGGGATATATGTGTTTATGTCCGTGAACTTGATTGTCCCATACCTTGTCAAAAGTAAAGTCGTTTGTGATCGGTATTCATGTATTGATTAAAGAAAGAATGGACTTTTGACAAATACAAAAGTTAAGCCTATATTTTCAATCTTTGATGGAAGATAGGTTAAAATCTTTTGTGAACAAGGATTATGTCTATTAATTGTCGTTATGCAAATAGTGATGTTAGATAGAATGAATCCTTGTGTACTCCACAGTACTGATCTTCATTGATCCATGTTTTATGCATTACTGTGCGGCTCCGTAATGTGTCTTATGTTGAGCACTAAATAACTAAGTTGATTATTTTTATGATTAGCTTTGATGTTGTTCTGTAAGGTACTTTATGTCGAGCATATTCAACTAAATCAATCATCTTGTTTGGTTATTTAGTTGTTGCTCCGTAAGTTTTCTTATGTCGAGCATGGCCAATTAAATTGATTAGTTTTTGTGTTTAATTTGATTGTGTATTCCGATTAAACTAAAAATCATGGGTTTACTTGTGATTAATTTGATTGAGTTTTTTGGATATAGAAAATCATTCTCATGATTTTTGGTGTCCAATAAAATCCTTCTTTTCTTTCGAAATTAAGTTCGCTCTTGTTGTTCCTTCGGGAATGACATCAAATGGGGGAGAGTTCTTTAGAACTTGTGCTTAATGGTCATATCTTTAGGGGTGTGCGGCTGTGGAATTTTAGAGGGGTTATCTTGTATCTTTAAACTCCTTGATGAATGCATTTAGCTTCGGCTTTATGATTGCATCTAAATTAGTTGGTATGTTTTTCTTTTACTCATGAAATGTCTCTTTCGGAAATTTCATTATGATTCCGTTCTTGTACCTTTGCCAATTTTATTGACAAAAAGGAGTAGAATTAATATGTAGTTCACACTACAAATACATATGGTTTTCGGATCGTTATGTAAGAGGGAGTGGTTTCCATGTGAAATGGAGTATTGACTAAGGGGAGTGATTGGTAGGCTTCTAAAAGGTCCTAAAAATTATCCCCGGCCAAAAACTTGGTGGGCCCGGAGATATGTATAAAATTATGCGCAATGAAAACGGGGGCCTACAGTAATACCGCAAGTGCACGGTCGTCGGTTGTAGCTCGTGCAAATACGGGTCGATCCACAGAGATCGGGTGTGTTTTGAGTTTTCTAGCTAATTGGGTTCCTAATTGCTATTGGGCTATGAAGCCTTTTGGCTTAGCTTGGGCTTTGAGTACTAATGGGTTTGATATCAATAAAATGAACTGAGCTTGGGCTCAGTTGGTCTTTGAAGTGTAAATGGGCTTTGATTGAAGTTGGCTTTGGCTTTAGCCTATCAGTACACTAGGCTTTGGCTTTAAACTTAGGCTTGGGCTGAACTGGACCTTTTCTTGTTCTGAACCTATTTCTGGGCCTTAATGAACTAAACCTTGGGCTTTGTACCTTTGGAATTGCACTGGGCCTTGGGCTTTAAACCTTTGGTTTCAATGAACTGAATTGGGCTCAGCTTTAGAAATGAGCTTTGGGCTTGAGTGCACAGCAGAGCAGATGCAAGCAGTAGCAGCTGGGGCTAACAACAGTGCTGCAACAAGGGAAAACAACAGCTGCAACAAGGAATGGCAGCAGGAGAGGAAGCAGCAGCAGTGCTGCACAAGCAGTGCAAGGCAAGGGAAGAAAGCAATGCAGCAGTGGTGCAGCAGCAGACAACAGCAACAGCACAGCAGCTGCAGCAGCAGTGCAAGAGATGCAACAACAGGGCAAAAGCAAGGCAATGAAGGGAAAGAACAAGGAGCAAAGAACAAAGGCAGTTAACAGGAAAGACAATGGAGAAAAATTACAGGACAATGACTAAACAGGCAGAAAACAATGCAAAATAGCAAAGGGAAAGAACACAGTAACAATAAACAGAAAACAGTGCAAGATGAACCAAGGCCTAAGGCCAAGGGCAGGGATGTGGAGAAACTAACAGAGCAAGGCTAAGGCAAGAATACAGGCAAACAAAAATGGAATGGCAAGATAATCAGCTTGCTATGAGCACTGATTTCTTCCATTGCACAATCAGCACATTGCATCCTAAGCATACAAAAGGAATGGCAAGATAATCAGCTTGCTATGAGCACTGATTTCTTCCATTGCACAATCAGTTCAATGCTTCAAAGGTAACTAGCCTAGCATTCCATCAAACTAACAGTGAATTAAACACAACAGTTGAGCTAGACATGGCACTAACATGACAAATTAAGATTAAACAGGAACACATTAAACAGGAACATTAAAAAGATATGAAAGTCTAACAGAACTTTAACAAAATTGAACTAACAGGATACTAACAGGATACTAACAGGATATTGCACATACATTAACAAAATTGAACTGAACAGGGAAATTAACAGAACTTGAAAGTCTAACAGAACTAAGTTCTGGACACTGGCTAGTCCAGCATCAAGTTTCTACACCAATCCCACACCCATATTTATACCCAATACCCAATTAGGGTTTACAATCAAAATCCCCAAATTTCTCCAATGACAGTACAATTAGGGTTTCGAATTTTACTCACCAAACATGTGATTTGACACTTCAATCGTCGACCCATTATTTTCCTTGTTCACCTGCTCCGTCCCATGCCTCAATTGCATCTTTCCAACTCGTCCTATTTTATTGATTTCTTCCCTAGGTTTTTAGAGAGAAATTAGGGGAGAAAACCATATAATAGGAGGCTAGAACAAGGGGGTAATGAAGGAGAAAGATAGGGGTGATGATGGTGGAGGTGTGGTGGTGGTACGGTTCTGTTGAAGAAGGTGGTGAAGTTGCAGAGAGGAATGGGGGAGGTGAAGTCGATGGTTTGGGAGAAGGGTGCGTTTGGGTAGCTGGTATAGGGTTTGGTTGCTAGGGTGTTAGGCAGCTTCATCAAATTGGATGAACAGAGAGGATGAGCCGTGGGATGTGGAGCTGGTAGGTAGATCGGACGGTGATGCGGAGGCAAGCGGGGAGCGACCGTCGGATGAAGTGATACAACGAAACGAACGGTGCTAGATTAGGTTAGGTGCTGTAGTGTAAGGCGGGGATATCAAACTTTGATGAACAGCAAGGGAGCAACCGTTGGATTCAACTACCATCTAATCTGAAGGCTTGGAATTTCAGCGCTGTGGTGCTTGGCAGAGACTTCGGATTTTGATGCTCTATGAAGGAGCGACCGTCGGATGCTTCTGAGAACTGATCTGATGGCTGAGAACGGAGGCGTTTTTGTGTGTGGAAAATGAGGTTGTGCGCACCATTCTTCGCGGCTTCCTTGCGTGATTTCTCCCGGCTTTTCACTACTTTTCTGCTCTTTTCGCTCCGCGACTCATCCAGACTTTATTTATTACCTAAAAATGCAAAATTAATTAATAAAAAATATTTATTCTTGAAAACAATGAAAATACAGAATATGGGATAAAATGTAGAATTAATGCATAAAAGATGAGTTAAATGCCAGCAAAAAGGGATAAATATATACAATATTTGGCACTCATCAAATACCCCCAAACCTGAATTTTACTTGTCCTCAAGTAAAACAAAACTAAGGAAATCCTAACTATACCACTGTCGCTGGTCTCTCGAATGCATTTAGCGTATGCACTAAGCCTTTTAAACCACTAAGTGTCCCTAGTGGACGAGTGAAGTCTCGTGAAGGTTTGCTTAGAACGTACCTACAAAGTTCTAGGTCAAAATATAAGCTCAGATTCCATCAAATGTGACATGTGCAAAACAGTTTAGCTCACAGCAAAATGGAGATGTCAATCTAGCTATCGAAGGCACAATCCTAGCACTGATAACAAATAAAGACATGTGATAAGAGTGTAAAGTGTATCTACACATGTGTAAAGAAAGATCTGAAGTTATGACTACTAATCACCAAGAGATAGTTTCTCAGGCTAAGAACTGAGGTCGAAATCTAGCTAGCTGTCCGGACTTTACGAGAATTGTGAATGAGTTGGAGGTATTTCACAATTACTCGCGTTGTACATCAATGGCATACACCCTCCTTGCTTATTACAAAAAAAAACAACAAAATAACTCTTTACATGACTCTTATTTACATTGACTATTCTCTTTTTATTTTTGGAACAAGAGATGATGGAATTGATAAATACTTGATTTTTTTGTATTTTTCTGATATTTTTTTCTCTCTTTTTTTTTTTTTTTTCCTGAATATATACATCGTTTTTTTTTTTTTTTTTTTTTTTTTTTTTTTTTTTTGGAACAAGGAAACACTTTTGATACATAACAAAAAGAAACAAAAATTACATGACACTTTGCAAGAGGTAGCCCTTTTTGATGCACCCAGTTAAATTCGATGGTTGTTTTTCTTAATGTAACCTCCACCTTCTATCCCAACCAACCAAAGAACAAGCTAGTCAAGTTTCGTTCAGTATTCTAAAGTGATTGGCAATCGTAACTTCCTATCAAACACCTTGAAGATCGAGGCCATACATGTATTGGTAGATCGTGCGCGTGCAAATTTCTTATCACTATGTGAATTGTGCTAGAATCAGGGTGCCTAAATATCTAGACTAAGACTCCTAATAAAAATACATATTTGCACAAGAGTCAACATTTCAAGGTAAATGAGCTCCATTTTTTATGATTTTTTCATTTTTTAATTTTTTTTGCATTTTTCAATTTTTCAATTTTTTTGGAATTTTTCAATTTTTTTCAAAAAGAAGAAGGAGTTCGTTTTCAATTATGGCAAATTATCATGGTATCCACTCTATACCCCCAAACCTAAACTAAACATTGTCCTCAATGTTTCAAAATATGGAAAGAATTAAAATGCAACATATGGAAAGGGACATGCTGAGTCGAGTAAAAGGAGAGAGAATACCCGATTTCGGCGAAAGCAGAATTAAAACTCCGTTATCCAAGGCAAAACTCCAACATATTCGGAGTCACAATGGATGAGCACAAAATATATACAAAAGGAAATTTAACTAACACATTATCTACAAGCAAATTTTGGTTTTTAATGGGATTGGACTTTTTGGAAAAAATTTGGTTTTGTCGGGAGAAATTTTTGGTTTTTTTTTTTTTTTGAAATTGGGAGCAAAAGTTTTTTTTTTTTTAAGAACAATAAAATGAAGAAAATAAAATTTAGTTTTTGAAATGGGAGCACGCCCACTGTTGGTTTTGTGTTTGCTGTGGCTCAGCTGGTTTGAAAACGTTTGGTGAAACTGAGTCCAAAATCTCGGCCTAGAATTTGGGTACTCGGCCCACTAACGAGTTAACCTAGCGTGATCGGTTACAAGCTCAGCTGGGTTTAAACCCAGAATACAAGATACAAGTCCAATTTAAACAAGCCCACAAAAATTAAATACACAAGCCCATAATCAATGTAAACAAACAAGCCCACAAATAAATTATTACAAACCCAAGAGAAAATAAGAGAAGCCCAAAAATTGGCTTTAATATTACAAGCCCACAATTAAAAATTGGAAGCCCACAATTCGGGTTCTCTTAAATGGGTTACCTTTTAAGCACAGCCCAACTGCTCTGATATTGTTGCAAAAACCCAGTTGGGCTTTGGTTCTTTTCCTTGGTGGCGTCCCAGCAGAGGAAAAACAGGTTCAGAACAGCAGGTCCAACAACAAATGAAGTGAAACAGATGCAGATGCAAATGCTATGCAGTGAAATGCAAAAATAGCTAATAAAACAACAAGAAAAACACAGCACCAATCCCCGGCAGCGGCGCCAAAAACTTGGCAGGCTTCTAAAAGGTCCTAAAAATTATCCCCGGCCAAAAACTTGGTGGGCCCGGAGATATGTATAAAATTATGCGCAATGAAAACGGGGGCCTACAGTAATACCGCAAGTGCACGGTCGTCGGTTGTAGCTCGTGCAAATACGGGTCGATCCACAGAGATCGGGTGTGTTTTGAGTTTTCTAGCTAATTGGGTTCCTAATTGCTATTGGGCTATGAAGCCTTTTGGCTTAGCTTGGGCTTTGAGTACTAATGGGTTTGATATCAATAAAATGAACTGAGCTTGGGCTCAGTTGGTCTTTGAAGTGTAAATGGGCTTTGATTGAAGTTGGCTTTGGCTTTAGCCTATCAGTACACTAGGCTTTGGCTTTAAACTTAGGCTTGGGCTGAACTGGGCCTTTTCTTGTTCTGAACCTATTTCTGGGCCTTAATGAACTAAACCTTGGGCTTTGTACCTTTGGAATTGCACTGGGCCTTGGGCTTTAAACCTTTGGTTTCAATGAACTGAATTGGGCTCAGCTTTAGAAATGAGCTTTGGGCTTGAGTGCACAGCAGAGCAGATGCAAGCAGTAGCAGCTGGGGCTAACAACAGTGCTGCAACAAGGGAAAACAACAGCTGCAACAAGGAATGGCAGCAGGAGAGGAAGCAGCAGCAGTGCTGCACAAGCAGTGCAAGGCAAGGGAAGAAAGCAATGCAGCAGTGGTGCAGCAGCAGACAACAGCAACAGCACAGCAGCTGCAGCAGCAGTGCAAGAGATGCAACAACAGGGCAAAAGCAAGGCAATGAAGGGAAAGAACAAGGAGCAAAGAACAAAGGCAGTTAACAGGAAAGACAATGGAGAAAAATTACAGGACAATGACTAAACAGGCAGAGAACAATGCAAAATAGCAAAGGGAAAGAACACAGCAACAATAAACAGAAAACAGTGCAAGATGAACCAAGGCCTAAGGCCAAGGGCAGGGATGTGGAGAAACTAACAGAGCAAGGCTAAGGCAAGAATACAGGCAAACAAAAATGGAATGGCAAGATAATCAGCTTGCTATGAGCACTGATTTCTTCCATTGCACAATCAGCACATTGCATCCTAAGCATACAAAAGGAATGGCAAGATAATCAGCTTGCTATGAGCACTGATTTCTTCCATTGCACAATCAGTTCAATGCTTCAAAGGTAACTAGCCTAGCATTCCATCAAACTAACAGTGAATTAAACACAACAGTTGAGCTAGACATGGCACTAACATGACAAATTAAGATTAAACAGGAACACATTAAACAGGAACATTAAAAAGATATGAAAGTCTAACAGAACTTTAACAAAATTGAACTAACAGGATACTAACAGGATACTAACAGGATATTGCACATACATTAACAAAATTGAACTGAACAGGGAAATTAACAGAACTTGAAAGTCTAACAGAACTAAGTTCTGGACACTGGCTAGTCCAGCATCAAGTTTCTACACCAATCCCACACCCATATTTATACCCAATACCCAATTAGGGTTTACAATCAAAATCCCCAAATTTCTCCAATGACAGTACAATTAGGGTTTCGAATTTTACTCACCAAACATGTGATTTGACACTTCAATCGTCGACCCATTATTTTCCTTGTTCACCTGCTCCGTCCCATGCCTCAATTGCATCTTTCCAACTCGTCCTATTTTATTGATTTCTTCCCTAGGTTTTTAGAGAGAAATTAGGGGAGAAAACCATATAATAGGAGGCTAGAACAAGGGGGTAATGAAGGAGAAAGATAGGGGTGATGATGGTGGAGGTGTGGTGGTGGTACGGTTCTGTTGAAGAAGGTGGTGAAGTTGCAGAGAGGAATGGGGGAGGTGAAGTCGATGGTTTGGGATAAGGGTGCGTTTGGGTAGCTGGTATAGGGTTTGGTTGCTAGGGTGTTAGGCGGCTTCATCAAATTGGATGAACAGAGAGGATGAGCCGTGGGATGTGGAGCTGGTAGGTAGATCGGACGGTGATGCGGAGGCAAGCGGGGAGCGACCGTCGGATGAAGTGATACAACGAAACGAACGGTGCTAGATTAGGTTAGGTGCTGTAGTGTAAGGCGGGGATATCAAACTTTGATGAACATCAAGGGAGCAACCGTTGGATTCAACTACCATCTAATCTGAAGGCTTGGAATTTCAGCGCTGTGGTGCTTGGCAGAGACTTCGGATTTTGATGCTCTATGAAGGAGCGACCGTCGGATGCTTCTGAGAACTGATCTGATGGCTGAGAACGGAGGCGTTTTTGTGTGTGGAAAATGAGGTTGTGCGCACCATTCTTCGCGGCTTCCTTGCGTGATTTCTCCCGGCTTTTCACTACTTTTCTGCTCTTTTCGCTCCGCGACTCATCCAGACTTTATTTATTACCTAAAAATGCAAAATTAATTAATAAAAAATATTTATTCTTGAAAACAATGAAAATACAGAATATGGGATAAAATGTAGAATTAATGCATAAAAGATGAGTTAAATGCCAGCAAAAAGGGATAAATATATACAATATTTGGCACTCATCAGTGATGCATATCACCATAGTATTATTGTTGAAGTTGTGATACAATTGAACTTTGACACTATGTAATAATACTATGACACTGTATAACAATGATCGAGAACTATGTTTTCTCATTGTTATAGCTACGGATCTTCAACAACGGTGATGCTGAACTTACAAACTTTGGGATCATTGGAGTACTTGGAAGTGACGAAGATTTCGAGGAATGTTGAAGATTAGGCATGTGGAATAGGAGCTACTAAAGTTTCATTATCTTTTTTGTATTCCATATGTATTGATAGTTTTGTCACTAAAATTGACAAAGGGGGATATTGTTAGAGTATTTCTCGGTCGAACTCGCATGCGTTGCTATCTCAAGCATGTTTGTCAATGTTAGTGATCAAAACTATAAGTCTTGATTTCTGGTCTACTATAGCTAAGTCTCGGACTAAGATAGAAAGTGTAGTTGAGCTCAAGAAATCCATGGAGATTCATCATACCAGACGAAGAACTACTCAAGGAACCGGTGGAAATTCATCAACTTAAAGGTATGTGGAGACTTGAACTTATCTATCACTCAAAAGTCTATCTACTATATCTCTTACTTCTTGAGACAAAAGTCGTTTGCTATATAGACTTTCATTATACACATTTGGTATTTCGTTCCGAGTATATCTCGCCTATCTATATCTCGAAATATGTGTTGGTAAGCTTTCGCGTTAACCGAGTTTATCTTTATCAAGTGACGAAAGTCATGTTATGTTTCAATCACTTTGAAAATTGTTTTGACGAGAAATGGTGTAACAACTATATAACGTCCTCTAAGAATGTTTCAATGATTGAAATGAGAGCTTATATTATATAACCATAGGTGGACATAAACATTGTTGTGAAAAAACATTTATGTACAAGTCCTATTCCTTGAACCAAAGTTTGCGAACATTGTTGATCAAGAGAAACGGAATGTGGCGTAGCCAGGTCCGCGAACCGGCGGAAGTTTTCGTCCGAGAACTTCTGCTGGAGTTTGTGAACTTCTTCCGTGAACTTAAGTCCTCGAACCCAGTCCGCGAACTTAAGTAGGTTATATCTAAAGATGATGAACGTGAAATAATACTTATAAAGACTAAGGAATGCAGTATGCAAACCGTGGCTATAAAGTTCAAGAATCGATTCAAGTGAATCACATCATCTTTGATTCAATTGTGTCTTGTGTAGTACATGAGATTTCCTTGCAATTGAAAAACTCTTTAACTAGTTCATTTGAAGTCATTCGAACTAGTTATGGTGAAGAATAACATGGTTGATATGAAATGCTCATATGGCTAACCATTTGGTTAACTATTGTTGAACCAACAAATGTACACGTTTGGGTACGGTTACACAAACCTACAAAAATGTACATGTCATTTGTGTGTAACAAGCTAAGTTTTCGATATAACGGTTGAAAGATATTAGCTTGAATCTAAATAAGGTTTTCATCTAACGGTGAATATTGATTGCTTTGTTACTAAGATAACATTGATTGCAAACCATAATTTGAAAGACTATATAAAGGAGACATATAGCATTGTGCAAAACTAATCCCCACACCTTACGTGTGATACTAGTTTGCGTGCTAGAGTCGGTTCTCCTTTAACCTTTGGTTTTCTTCTTCTAAAACCGGGTTAACGACTTAAAGACTTCATTGGTATTATGAAGCCAGACCGATACTACTTTTATCGTAGTTGTGTGATCTGATCTTGCATCTTCTATCGTACGAGTACAATCAAATTGATTGTCTTGAGATTAATATCTCCGATAGGCAAGATATAAAAAGTAATCAAACATCTTCGTCTCATTGTTTGTCATTCCGCAACATCTTGTTTCGCTACCATACGATTAAGATTTTTGTGAGGTGATTGATAACTCAAGGTTTTTCTTCGAGAATATAAGACCGGATTATCAATTGGTTCCTGTTCACCTTGATTATTATCAAAAGACGGAACAAAAACCTTTAGGGTTTATCTGTGTGAGACAGATTGATCCTTTGATAGACTTGTCTGTGTGGGACAGATTTGTTTATTATCAAGTCTTCGACTTTGGGTCGTAGCAACTCTTAGTTGTGGGTGAGATCAGCTAAGGGAATCAAGTGCGCAGTATCCTGCTGGGATCAGAGGCGTAGGGAGCACAACTGTACCTTGGATCAGTGGGAGACTGATTGGGGTTCAACTACAGTCTAGTCTGAAGTTATCTTGGAGTAGGCTAGTGTCTGTAACGGCTTAATACAGTGTGTTAGAGAATTGCTCGGTCGAACTCGCATGCGTTGCTATCTCAAGCATGTTTGTCAATATTAGTGATCAAAACTATAAGTCTTGATTTCTAGTCTACTATAGCTAAGTCTCGGACTAGGATAGAAAGTGTAGTTGAGCTCAAGGACTTCATGGGCATTCATCATACAAGAAGAAGAACTACTCAAGGAAGCGGTGGAACTTCTCGACAAAAAGGTATGTGAAGACTTGAACTTATCTGTCACTCAAAAGTCTATCTACTCTATCTCTTACTTCTTGAGACAAAAAGTCGTATGATATATATTGACTTAGATTATACACACTTGGTATTTCGATCCGAGTATAGCTCGCCTATCTATATCTCGAAATATGTGTTGGTAAGCGTTTCGCTTCGACCATGTTTATCTTTACCTAGCGACGTAAGTCATGATATGTTTCAATCACTTTGAAAATTGCTTTGACGAGAAATGGTGTAACAACTGTATAACGTCCTCTAAGGATGTTTCAATGGTTGGAATGAGAGTTTAGATTACATAACCAATGATGGACATAAGTATTGTTATGGACACACATATGTGCATAAGTCATATCCCTTGAACCAAAGTTTGTGAACTTTTTTGATCAAGAGAAACCGGAAGAATGGCTTGTTGCCAAGTCCGCGAACTGCCAAACTTCTCATCCCGAGAAATTCTGCTGGAGTTGACAAACTTGTTATGTGAGTACCAGTCCGTGAACCGGCGGAAAGTCTTTGCCGAGATTTTCTGCTGGAGTTTGTAAACTTTTCCCGGTTGCTTAAGTCCGCGAACCTAGTGTGCGAACTTAAGAAGGTTATATATCTGAAGATGATTTCTGAACTTAAACTTATAAAGACTAAGGAATGCAATTTGCAAACCGTGGCTATAAATTTCATGAACAGATTCGAGTGAATCAAATCATCTTTGCTTCAATTGTGTCTTGTGTAGTACATAAGATTTCCTTGCAATTGAACAACTCTCTAACTAGTTCATTTGAGTCATTTGAACTAGTTATGGTGAAGAAGAATATGGTTGGTATGAAATGCTCATATGGCTAACCTTTTGGTTAACTATTATTGAACCAACAATGTACACGTTTGGGTACGGTTAACAAACCTAGAAGCGTGCATTTCATTTGTGTATAACAAGTTAAGTTTTCGATCTAACGGTTGAGAAATATTAGCTTGAATCTAAATCAGGTTTTCATCTAACAATGGATATTGTTTTCTTTGTGATCAAGGCGAAACCCTGATTTGATATAATTGGATAGTTAGCAACTCTGCAAAACTAATCCCCACACTTCACGTGTGATACTAGTTTGCGTACTAGAGTCATTTCTCCTTTAACCTTTGGTTTTCTTCTTCTAAAACCAGTTTAACGACTTAAAGACTTCATTGGGATTGTGAAGCCAGACCGATACTACTTTTATCGTAGTTGTGTGATATGATCTTGCATCTTCTATCGTACGAGTACAATCAGATTGATTAGCTTGAGATTAATATCTCTGATAGGCAAGATATAAAAAGTAGTCACAAACATATTCGTCTCATTGTTTGTGATTCCGCAACATCTTGTTTCGATACCATACGATTAAGATTGTTGTGAGGTTTTGATTTATCTAGGCTGTTTTTCGGGAATATAAGACCGGATTATCAATTGGTTCCTGTTCACCTTGATTATTATCAAAAGACGGAACAAAAACTTTAAGGTTTTTCTGTGGGAGACAGATTGATCCTTTGATAGACTTGTCTGTGTGAGACATATTTGTTTATTGTCAAAGCCTGCGATTTTGGGTCATAGCAACTCTTAGTTGTGGGTGAGATCAGCTAAAGGAATCAAGTGCGCAGTATCCTGCTGGGATCATAGGCGTAGGGAGTACAACTATACCTTGGATCAGTGAGAGACTGATTGGGGTTCAACTACAGTCCAGTCCGAAGTTAGCTTGGAGTATGCTAGTGTCTGTAGCGGCTTAATACAGTGTGTTTTCAATCTGGACTAGGACCCGAGGTTTTTCTGCATTTGCGGTTTCCTCGTTAACAAAATTTCTGGTGTCTGTGTTATTTCAGTTTCCGCATTATATTGTTTTATCTTTATAATTGAAATAATAAAGGTTGTGCGTTAGATCATCAATTAGAGTAATCCAACCTTTGGTTGTTGATTGTCATTGATTGATCCTTGGATACTGGTCTTTGATACCATCCAAGTTATTCCTTGTATTTGATTAGTACTCGCAGTTTCTGTTTGAGGAAATCAAATCAAGAGAGAGAGATATAAACTCGTTGATGTACTTTTAATTGATTCAGTCTTGTTGATTCTCTTAAAAGTATATTTGAGTTTGTCCATACAGATTGCTAAGCGAAATATTGGGTGGTGTCGTTAGACCCCCGCTTTTTCATTGGTATCAGGGTAGGCAAACACCGTAAACCTGATAAGTTTGTGTTTGTTCCTTATAAATTTTCCAATGGAAAATTTCTTTGGAAAACTTGCTCTTGGCATCTGTAACGCACGCCAGAAATCCTTAAAGATTGTTCAAAGATTATTATGGCTAAAATCTCGAGTTTCTCATGATAATCTTACTTCATCTAAAAGGGGAGATTTAGATGTTAAGAATCAATCAGAAGGAAAAAAGAAGGAAAGACCGAGAAAACGCTCAATACGCTCAAGGATATGGAACATCACTAGATTAACTCTTGATCTCTTTGAGGAATACTATCGTAACAGATCAATTGATAAAGATTTATACAAAGCGTTCGAAGGCGTTTTTAAATTCTTAGAAAAACTTAAATCTGTTACGTCTAAGAATCATTCCGAAAAGGGTTCTTGTTGAGTGTGTAAACACGATATTTTTACATCTCAATTTGCAATTAGTCCTCTATTTTGTACAATTTGATGGTTTGTTTAGTCTTGCAGAATTTTTACAAAATAAAGCTCGATGGACTACAACGTCAGACGTTTCCCATAAAATTGGCTACGAAAATGGCTAATGGACCAGCCTTGGATTGTAGACCGCGCAATTGGCATAAGGCACACGTCTTGGATTAATATACTTGCCGGATTATCTATCGTGGGATCTTCTAGTTGCGCATTTGTTTATGGGCACAGTTGGCTTGGAGACTGGCTAGGACAAGTACAAAATCCCCTCAAAGTCCCCTCCTTGCTCAGGACCCACTTGGGTGAAGAAAGATTGGTTAGCAAAGTGGTAGTATTTGGTAGAGAAGCAATGGATTATGCACGCATGGGTTAGTCACTACTGTGGCACGTTTGCCCATAAATTAATGAAGATATATAATCCCATAAGTGTGAGATGTTTTGGGTCCAGTTGGTAAACACACTTTGGCATGTCGTAAATGGAAATCAACCATATAATCATCAAGTTCAACTCACGGATGCCACGAGTCACAGATTTCTATTGCCTATGCATTGGAAACTACGCTCGCTTTTTTGAAATGAAATTAAGAGAATAAATTGCTTCCCATTGAGAAGAGAAAGATTTGTAAGAAGTGTCGACATCTAATTAGGGACGGTGCTTATAAGGAAGAATACAGCTGTAGAATGATTTTTATTTCCTTGTGTGGTGACATTCAATTGTGATATAATTCTCATTTATAAGAAGATTGTGGAAAGGATGGCATGGGAGGTATAAAAGGGGAGCTGCAGCACTCGTGGGGGTATCTTTTGGTTGGGGGTCGACGGAAACTACTCTGCATTTTGAGAAGAAGGGCTGTTAAAATTCATCTTTTTATTTTTATTCTTTGTTAGAGTACATCGTATCCATTGTAATCTAAGAAGAAGGAAAGAAAAATACGTCAATATTTGTAAGTCCCTTTGAGCTTAATAAAGATGAATTTCATTATTTTTTTAGTATTTTTTCTTCCAAAAATGAGTAGCTAAATTAGTTTTTAAGATTAGGGAGGAAATCCTAGTATGTCTTAATCATTTTTTATATGAATTCTCTCTGTCATATTACTCGTTTTATCACGATAATAATTTTTCTTCATATGTCTTAATTTTTCTTGATATGTCTTATTGCTAAATTTAATGAGTTATATTCTTTTTAGAGAACTAGCATCCTATAGTGAAGAAAATTATTAGTATTTTGAAAAAAAAAATAGTTTACTAAAACGCCATATTTTCCGAGACGCAAATAATTGGCCTAAGTCGTCTTGAGTAATTTCCTAGAGAACATTATAGAAAGTGTTGCATATATTTAGTTTGCATAGTAGTGATTGAATCTCGAATTCTAGGCTTTTTTCCATTTGAGTACAGAAATCATTTTTAGCATTTCCATTATTTTAGAATTTTATAAAAATCACCATATTTTAGTCTAAAAACCAAATCTTTAAAAAGTCCGAGAGAACGATATCCTATAGTTACCACTTGTAAAAACTCCATCAGTTTTTGGCGGCGTCGACGCGGACTTGCCTTTAGGTTAGGTTTTAGATTTTTACTTTTATTTTCTTTTTTCTTTTTAGTGTAGTTTTTGTTTAATTTAATTTAATTTTATTTTATTTTCTTTGATTTTACTTGGGTATTTGTCTTATTTTTATTGTGCAGGTAATATTCTACATTTATTGTGGAGTTGCCTACCAAAAGAGGTAAGTAACAAAGCCATATCTCTTTTATTTTATTTCCTTTTATATATATATTTCTTTTATAAAAAAAATTCAAAAAAAAACACGTTGCACACACCATATTGCATCGTCAGAATTACCGAATTTAGGAAACCTGTGGAAAAGTACGTTGAACCCATTCCTTGGGCCTTATGGGAGTTACCAGCCGAAATTCCACAAACCTCAGCCTCGTACCTTTAGGTATATTTTGCTGAGGTAAACCAAGCTTACCTAATTTAGTAAACCATGCATTTGCATGTGCACGATTTTCTTGCTTCACTGGTATTATTGCTTGTGTATGCGCCGTTGGAAACGGGTAGGAGATAGACTTGTGGAAAACGAACTTTTTAGTTTGAGTCCGACCCGTTACACAGATTTTTGTGGTGATTCTATTTTTGCCGAAATGGTTAATGAAAATGATAGTGAAGTCCCGCCAACCAAAACCCTTAGGGACCGTTTAAACCCGTCTAGAGTGATACGTGAACCTAGGGTTATTATACCGGCCACTACTGTTAAGTTTGATATTAAACCTGGGACATTTGGCATGCTACATAAGTTTAGGGGGATGGAGAATGAGAACTCGTATACCCATATCCGGTACTTTGAGATGATTTGTGACACCATGAGTTATCTGAATGTCACCAAAGACGATGTTAGGTTGCGTTTGTTTCCTTTTTTCCTAAAAGAGAGAGCCGGTGAGTGGTATCATATCATTCCTTCTAAAACAATCACTACCTGAGATGGACTTGTAGAGGTTTTCGTTAAGAAATTCTACCCACACCATAAGACTGTTGATGTACGACAGTCAATCCAAACCTTTAAGCAGAAAATAGGTGAGAGCTTACACGATTATGTAGAAAGGTTTAATGAGTTGTTATACCAATGCCCACATCATGGCTTTGATAAAGGCCACATGGCCCAAATTCTATATGAGGGCCTTGATAGTGAAACTAGAATGCAGGTAGAAACAATGAGTGGTGGAGAGTTTACCCATCAGGACCCAGATGAATGTTTTGACGAGTTCATCGATTTAGATGAAAAGACTCGTCAATGGGATTCAATGAGGGATCCCGAAATAACTAGGAACCCTATCCATAGGGTCAATAGAGTGGATAATGGGTATGATGTCCTTAGGTGTCTAGAGGCCTTATAAATGAACCATGGGTCCAACCAGACTATGAGCTGTAATAGTGATCCCATGACCTATCCATGTACCATTTGTGGTGATCAAAGTCATATTGGACCTCATTGTCCCTTGTTTTACCCTAGTGAAACTACCCGTGACCAGATTAGTGTCCTACATGGTGGTATGAACTCCAAATATGAGGGTCGACCCAAGTTTGACCCATACTCTAATACCTACAACCCTGGATGGAGACATAACCCTAATTTCTTGTGGTCTAAAGGTGCCCATCAGGGTGGACCATCTAGCAACCCACTACCAGGTTTTTCTAGGAACCAAGCTCCAGTTCAAGAGCCGAGACCAGTTGATAAAAAGGTGTCATCCCTAGAGGAAAGTCTAAAGCTATTTATTGATCGTAGTGTGATAAACCATGCCGAGTCTACCCAACATAGTAACCTTTTAAGTCAGAGTTTTGATAACCTTGGTCAGAAGTTCGATGACTTTGTCTTGACGAGTCAACGTTCCCAACAAGATAATGAACGAGCCATTGGCAACTTAGAGACTCAAATAAGTCAACTTCGAACCGGTTAAATGATAGGGAAGACGAGACATTTCCTAACCAAACGACTCCAAACCCCAAAGGAGTTAACCAGGGTAATAGATTAGGTAGTTCTAACCACAATGAGCATGTCAAAGAAGTTATCACCCTTAGGAGTGGTAAAACTCTAGAGAACTCGGTAGAACCACCCAAGGATAGTAGTCCAACTGAGAAAGAGAATGAAGTTGACCAAACTTTGTCTAAGGACCCTAATGGGACCGAGAGTGCTAAAAAGAAAAGTGAGGAAGATATCCCGAGAGTGTATATACCACCTGCTCCATTTCCTCAGAGACTCGCCTTGTACATATGCTGAAATCCAAGACATCTTTAAGCAAGTTAAGATCAACCTGCCATTGTTAGATGCAATTAAACATGTACCAGCTATGGCCAAGTTCCTAAAAGAGATGTGGACCATCAAGAGAGATGCTAGTGTCCATAATCCCCTCAAAGTCCCCTCCTTGCTCAGGACCCACTTGGGTGAAGAAAGATTGGTTAGCAAAGTGGTAGTATTTGGTAGAGAAGCAATGGATTATGCACGCATGGGTTAGTCACTACTGTGGCACGTTTGCCCACAAATTAATGAAGATATATAATCCCATAAGTGTGAGATGTTTTGGGTCCAGTTGGTAAACACACTTTGGCATGTCGTAAATGGAAGTCAACCATATAATCATCAAGTTCAACTCACGGATGCCACGAGTCACAGATTTCTATTGCCTATGGATTGGAAACTACGCTCACTTTTTTGAAATGAAATTAAGAGAATAAATTGCTTCCCATTGAGAAGAGAAAGATTTGTAAGAAGTGTCGACATCTAATTAGGGACGGTGCTTATAAGGAAGAATACAGCTGTAGAATGATTTTTATTTCCTTGTGTGGTGACATTCAATTGTGATATAATTCTCATTTATAAGAAGATTGTGGAAAGGATGGCATGGGAGGTATAAAAGGGGAGCTGCAGCACTCGTGGGTGTATCTTTTGGTTGGGGGTCGACGGAAACTACTCTGCATTTTGAGAAGAAAGGCTGTTAAAATTCATCTTTTTATTTTTATTCTTTGTTAGAGTACATCGTATCCATTGTAATCTAAGAAGAAGGAAAGAAAAATACGTCAATATTTGTAAGTCCCTTTGAGCTTAATAAAGATGAATTTCATTATTTTTTAGTATCTTTTCTTGCGAACATGAGTAGCTAAATTATTTTCTAGGATTAGGGAGGAAATCCTAGTATGTCGTAATCATTTTTATATGAATTCTCTTTGTCTTATTTCTCGTTTTATCACGATAATAATTTTTTTTCATATGTCTTATTGCTAAATTTAATGAGTTATATTCTTTTTAGAGAACTAGCATCCTATAGTGAAGAAAATTATTAATATTTTGAAAAAAAAATAGTTTACTAAAACGCTATATTTTCCGAGACGCAAATAATTGGCCTAAGTCATCTTGAGTAATTTCCTAGAGAACATAATAGAAAGTGGTTGCATATATTTAGCTTGCATAGTAGTGATTGAATCTCGAATCCTAGGCTTTCTTCAATTTGAGTACAAAAATCATTTTTAGTATTTCCATTATTTTAGAATTTTATAAAGTCACCATATTTTAGTCTAAAAACCAAATCTTTGAAAAGTCCGAGAGAACGATATCCTATAGTTACCACTTGTAAAAACTCCATCAGTTCTGTATGTGTTAAATACGTAAATACTGTGCAACCCAAAAATCGGAGGTATCCTTCTTCTAGCCAGAACGAACGAAGGATAGAAAGCTCTAACTGCCCTGACTATCATCATTACTTTGATTATACTACAGGGACTGTTCACATATATCAACCAGAAATGTCGCATGAGAATTCTTCTGCACATTATGCCTCTTGGTAACAAGGCTGACATTTCCCCATTTGTATATATCTTGGAATGGGGCAAGAAATGGTTTGAGTTGTGTACAATTTTTTTATTCGTTGTTTAGATTTATATTGCATCCGTTGTTGTTCACATGTGTGTTGTTGCTGAATGCATAACCTTTAATGTGCAAATGGCTAAGAAAATCCCATATTTCTTATGTGGGTCGCGGTTCATAAACGGGTCCAAGCCCATGTGTGGTCTTATAAAGAAGAAGTTCGCACACCCTAGTTTTCTTCTTTACCCGTCCGCGTACGTGAACCTAGGGTTTTGTGTATTTTCTCCATTAAAGTTTCCTTGGAGAAATTGAAAGAAAGGGTGTTCAATCTCACTCTAAGTAAGTAAAATCCTCTTGCTCCTTTCAATTTCTTAGACCTATGATGAATTCTAAAGGGACAAAAAGGAGTTCTAAGAACTCAAAATCCTCTAGCTTGAATCCTCCTTGTGACCAAAACTCTCTTAGAATTAGGTTTGTGGATGATTCTTGTGCTAGAATATTGATAAGATTGCTTCAAAAGGTTTCATTATAGAAAAGAGGTTGGATTTCTCTAGTGGGCATGAATAGGATTTGGTGTGCTTTACAAAATTCAAGCTTGGAAATATCTTTGATGGTCTTGGTCAAGGATTTGATTCTCTTACAAGGATTTTCTATGACAATATTCATGATGTTGATTACAACAAGATGGAATTCAAATCCATGATTGGTAGAGAGGGGTGGTTCCTTGTTGACATAGAATTAATTTCAAGGATTACCAAAATCTCGTTGGGGAACGTACAACTCCCTAGACCATGTGATAAACGTCCATCTTGTGATGATATCTCGGTTGGGCTTTGTGGCAAGAAGGTCGTTTGGAGTCAAGGAAAGTTCCCTACTAATGATCTTACTATTGCTTTGATGGCTTTTGGAAAACTTGGTATCCCCAATCTTTGTCCCTCCATAATTGAAAATTCTTGGTGGAGTCACGAGTTTTTAGTATTGGTCTATTTCCTTGATTCGGGTATTCCAAGTCTCGATATTTGTGGTTTCATTATCTTTCAAATGATTTCGATGACTTCACCCGTCAAAATGTTGGGTTACCCTTGCTTGATTAGTCAAATTTGTCGTGATCGTGGATATGATTCAGTTGGAAACTCTCTTGGGGTCCCCAAACCGGTTTGTCCGTGTACCTTTAGGCGCATAAGGGAAAATGCTTGCAAGCAACAAAGAATTGCTTCTCTTGATTTTAGCGACCCTACTACCATAAGCCTTCTTCAAAAAATTCATAAAGGTGTGTGTAAGGTTGATTTAAGAGTAAAGTGTGTTCAAGAACAATTGTCCTTGGTTGAAATAAAGTTTCCCGAGCTCAAGGAAGATTTGAACGCAATTCAAGCATCTTGGAGTATCTCTGATGAGGAAGAAGATGAGTAATTCGTGTTCTTATTGTTGCCTAGTATGTCTTATTTTTGGTTTAGTTGGAAGAATAACTAGTGCTTGAATAGCAATGATTGTGACTACACATATCTATCATTTTCATCTTCTTGTTCCTTTTTAGGTTTATTGGGTATTAAATTATAAAAATATTTGGAAGATGATGGTTTAAAGTATTTAATCTTTATGATTTGTTACATTGCAATTTGTTATGGGATATTGGTGTTTACGTCCGTGAACTATGTTGTCCCATATTTTGTCAAAAGTAAAGTCGTTCATGATCGGTATTCATATATTGATTTAAGGATGAATAGACTTTTGACATATACAAAAGTTAAGCCTATATTGTCAATTCTTTGATGGAAGATAGGTTAAAATCTTTTGTGTTCAAAGATCATGTCTATTAAAAATTGTTATGCAAATAGTGATGGAAGATAGAATGAATCCTTGTGTATTCCACATTGTTGATCTTCATTGATCCATATTTTATGTAATATTGTGAGGCTCCGTAATGTGTCTTATGTTGAGTACGATATAACCAAGTTGATCAATTTTTGATTAGCTTTGTTGGTTGTTCCGTAAGGTACTTTATGTTGAGCATTCTTGAACTAAATTAATCATCTTGTTTGGTTATTTAGTTATTGCTCAATAAGTCTTTTTATGTCGAGCAAAACAAATGACAATTAAACTGATTACTTTCGTAATTAGTTTGGTTGTGTATTCCAATTAGATTAATTATGGGTTCTCTTGTAATTAATCTAGTTGAGTATTTTCATACTCCGTAAGATTCCTCTTATGTTGAGTATATGAACGACTATCCTATTCATTTTCTAATGGTTATGTTAGTCGTATGCTCCGTAAGTTCTCTTATGTCGAGCATAATCAATTAAGTTGATCACTTTTGTGTTTAATTTGATTGTTATTCCGATTAAATTAATCATGGGTTTACTTGTAATTAATTTGATTGAGTTTTTGGATATAGAAAATCATTGTCATGGTTTTTGGTGTCCAATCAAAATCCTTCTTTTCTTTTGAAATTAAGGTCGCTCTTGTTGTTCCCTTGGGAATGACATCAAATGGGGGAGAGTTATTTTGAACTTGTGCTTAATGGTCATATCTTGAGGGGTGTACGGCTGTGGAATTTTAAAGGGGTTATCTTGTATCTTTAAACTCCTTGATGAATGCTATTTGCTTCGGCTGTATGATTGCATCTAAATTAGATGGTATGTATTTTCTTTTAGTCATGAAATGTCTCTTAAGGAAATTTCATTATGATCCCGTTCTTGTACCTTTTCCAATTTTATTGACAAAAAGAGGGAGAATTAATATGTAGTTCACACTACAAATACATATGGTTTTCGGATCATTGTGTAAGGGGAAGTGGTTTCCGAGATGGAGTATTGGCTAAGGGGGAGTGATACATATCACCATAGTATTATTGTTGAAGTTATGATACAATTGGACTTTGACACTGTGTAATAATACTATGACACTGTATAACAATGATCAAGACCGATGCTTTCTCATTGTTATAGATATGTATCTTCAACAACAGTGATGCTAAACTTACAACCTTTGGGATCATTGGAGTACTTGGAAGTGACGAAGATTTCGAGGAATGTTGAAGATTACACATGTGGAATAGGATCTACTAAAGTTTCTTTATCTTTTTTGTATTCCATATGTATTGATATTTTTGTCACTAAAATTGACAAAGGGGGAGATTGTTAGAGCATTGCTCGGTCGAACTCGCATGCGTTGCTATCTCAAGCATGTTTGTCAATGTTAGTGATCAAAACTATAAGTCTTGATTTCTGGTCTACTATAGCTAAGTCTCGGACTAGGATAGAAGTGTAGTTGAGCTGAAGGACTTCATGACGATTTATCATACAAGAAGAAGAGCTACTCAAGGAACCGGTGGAACTTCTCGACAAAAAGGTATGTGAAGACTTGAACTTATCTGTCACTCAAAAGTATATCTACTCTATATCCTACTTCTTGAGACAAAAAGTCGTATGCTATATATAGACTTAGATTATACACATTTGGTATTTCGAGACGAGTATACCTTGCCCATCTATATCTCGAAATATGTGTTGGTAAGCGTTTCGCTTCGACCATGTTTATCTTTACCTAGTGACGTAAGTCATGATATGTTTCAATCACTTTGAAAATTGCTTTGACGAGAAATGGTATAACAACTATATAACGTCCTCTAAGAATATTTCAATAGTTGGAATGAGAGTTTAGATTACATAACCAATAATGGACATAAGTATTATTGTGGAAACACATATGTGCATAAGTCATATCCCTTGAACCAAAGTTTGCGAACTTTGTTGATCAAGAGAAACCGGAAGAATGGCTTGTTGCCAAGTCCGCGAATTCAGTCCGTGAACTGCCGAACTTCTCATCCCGAGAAATTCTGTTGGAGTTGACAAACTTGTTACGTGAGTACCAGTCCGCGAACCCAGTCCGCGAACCGGCGGAAAATCTTTGCCGAGATTTTCTGGTGGAGTTTGTAAACTCTGCCCGGTTGCTAAAGTCTGCGAGCCTAGTGTGCGAACTTAATAAGGTTATATATATGAAGATGATTTCTGAACTTAAACTTATCAAGACTAAGGAATGCAATTTGCAAACCGTGGCTATAAAGTTCATGAACCGATTTGAGTGAATTAAATCATCTTTGCTTCAATTGTGTCTTGTGTAATACATAAGATTTCCTTGCAATTGAACAACTCTCTAACTAATTCATTTGAGTCATTTGAACTAGTTATGGTGAAGAAGAATATTGTTGGTATTAAATGCTCATATGGCTAACCTTTTGGTTAACTATTGTTGAACCAATAATGTACAGGTTTGGGTACCTAGAAGCGTGCATTTCATTTATGTATAAAAAGTAGTCACAAACATCTTCGTCTCATTGTTTGTGATTCCGTAACATCTTGTTTCGCTACCATACGATTAAGATTGTTGTGAGGTGATTGATTTATATAGGTTTTTCTTCGGGAATATAAGACCGAATTATCAATGGGTTCCTGTTCACCTTGATTATTATCAAAAGACAGAACAAAAACTTTAGGGTTTTTCTGTGGGAGACAGATTGATCCTTTGATAGACTTGTCTGTGTGAGACATATTTGTTTATTGTCAAAGCCTGCGATTTTGGGTCGTAGCAATTCTTAGTTGTGAGTGAGATCGGCTAAGGGAATCAATTGCGCAGTATCCTGCTGGGATCAGAGGCGTAGGGAGTACAACTGTACCTTGGATCGGTGGGAGACTGATTGGGGTTCAACTACAGTCCAGTCCGAAGTTAACTTGGAGTAGGCTAGTGTCTGTAGCGGCTTAATACAGTGTGTGTTCAATCTGGACTAGGTCCCTGGGTTTTTCTGCACTTGCGGTTTCCTCGTTAACAAAATTCCTGGTGTCTGTGTTATTTCAGTTTCTGCATTATATTGTTTTATCTTTATAATTGAAATAATACAGGTTGTGTGTTAGATCATAAATTAGAGTAATCCAAACTTTGGTTGTTTATTGTCATTGACTGATCCTTGAATATTGGTCTTTGGTACCATCCAAGTTATTCCTTGTATTTGATTTAGTACTCGCAGTTTCTGTTTGAGGAAATCAAATCAAGAGAGAGAGATATAAACTCGTTGATGTACTTTTAATTGATTGAGTCTTGTTGATTCTATTAAAAGTATATTTGAGTTTGTCCATACAGATTACTAAGCGAAATATTGGGTGGTGTTGTTAGACCCCGCTTTTTCACAGTGTGTGTTCAATCTGGACTAGGTCCCGGGGTTTTTCTGCATTTGCGGTTTCCTCGTTAACAAAATTCTGGTGTCTGTGTTATTTTTATTTCCGCATTATATTGTTTTATCTTTAAAATTTAAATAATACAGGTTGTGCGTTTAGATCATCAATTCGAATATCCAACCTTTGGTTGCTGATTATCATTGATTGATCCTTGGATATTGGTCTTTTGTACCATCCAAGTTATTCCTTGTATTTGATAAAGACTCGCTGATTTCTGTTAGCTCGAGTAAATCAAAACAAGAGAGAGATATTAACTCCTTGAGATACTTTTACCTAGATTGAGTCTGAATGGCTAGTTGATTCTCTAGAAAGTATTTCGGAGTTAGTCCATACAGATTGTTAAGCGAAATATTGGATGGTATTGTTGGACCCCCGCTTTTCCATAAGGTACCCGCATCGATTGAACAAGAACAACAAGTCGAGGAAGCGGATGCCACACCTAGAGTCGATGTAGCAGAGGTTACAAAGAAAAGGGGTAGGCCTAGGAAGGTACCAACAATGATTGAACAATGTGAGCATTCCGAAGTCACACCCATAGTTGAAGGGCGTCTTTGCATATCAAAAATGAAAGGCCGAATAAGGAACCTACATCAAGTCAAGTACATCAAGCTAAAAATTCTGAAGTCACGCCAAAGATAAGTGATAGCAAAGGTAAGCGACCAATGCCTAGTCATCAACAACACGATGGTGAAGTAGTCTCTTTTAAAAAGCGAAGGGGTAGGCCAAGGAAGTACGGACTCCCAACACATACCAAATACATTGGAAGTGTAGAGATTTCAGAGGATGGATTGGATATAATTAAGCTGAAAATTGGTAATATGAAAATGTATAAGGATTCCCTAACAGGTAAGACTTATAGACATTACCATACCAAAATAGAGGGTTATGTAGAGCAACTTCCCGAGTTTATTCGCGAGTATATTGTATACACGGATGATGGAGATGGAGATGGAAATTGTGGATATCATGCCGTGACCGAACAATTAGGAATCTTTGAGACGGCGGTAGTAAAGGGATGACACCATGCCGATATGCTAGAAAGAGGATGGCCGAACAACTTATGAAAAAGAAGAGTTGTTATAAACAATTGGTAGATGATGACGAAGGGTTTGATAGTTTGCATGCTTGGATGTTAGGGCCAGAGCACGAGATGAAGTTCTTTCCTTTTGAATATTGGATGAAAATGCTGGTTTGTGGGCATCTTATGGCGGATAAATTTGACTGTGTTGTTTATTATTTTCCCCCCACCGAACAAACAACTTATACGTCAAAGTGGCAAAAGTGCGAAGGATCTCTTAATAAGAGAAGAGTTGTCTTGGCGTTCGTGAACGAGAATCATTTCATTATTCTGAAGCTCAAGGAAAATTGTCCATTGCCACCGGTTTGTCCGTTGACTAAAAACAAGGATATAGTCCCCAATCACTCGGAGGAATGGATGAAATTGTATGAGGAGAACTACCAATTGTGGGATGCATTGAAGCTATCAATTAACCTAGAGAAGGGAGAAATTCCTATTCATAAATTAGAAAGTGATGAAGAGTAATTTGGAAAAGTGAGGTTCACTGCTACGCAACCTTTTGTTTTTTTGTAAGTTTGAATTGTAATCATTAAACCATATGCTGCGTACGTACCGGCATGATTTAATTCAAACTTTACAATGCCGGGAATTAATACCGGCTTAGAAAGTCTTTTCTCTTTTATGCCGGAAAATCACCATAAGTACACAAAGATATTAGTTTAAGTTATGGCGTTGAAAATAACTTCCTAACAATGCCGGAAGTATATACTAATCGCTTATGTTTCAGGAAAAGAAAGAGTATCGACATTGTCTAGAAAAGCATATCCATGCCGTAATTTTAAATTCCTAAAGTGTGGAAAGAAATCAGTTTACCGGCATTGTTGTTACAATTTCGACCATGTCGGTTTTAAAAAAAATATAAAAATTGCAATGTTTGACATAGATTAACCAATATAAATGAAACAAAGATGTTCAAAGTTTAGCAATACACACAAACAAACATAAACCGACAGTAGATTGTTCAAAGACATAATTAATATTATGAATGAAACATTAACAAACATCTTAGATCACTCGGTCCTTGGCTTCTTGTGAACCCTCTTCTTCGTTTCCTTCCACAAGTCCTTTGCATTTGGATCTTCAATTTTGTCTATCTTTTCCTCGACTGTCTTCATTTCTGCCGGGGTTAGCACCTCTCCTTTCTTGTTCTTGCATTTAAACTAGTTTCCCAATTTTCCTAGCCGCGAACGCTGTTGTCGTATTTTTCCATTAGTATGTTAACTTTTATAAGTTTATAGATACACATTCACATAATAGGAAGTGAACCAGAATTACTTACCAACAACGTGAGGGTCTTTTGAAGTACGGGTACAGTAAGTTTTTCAGGAGTTGTGGAGGGAGGTTCTGCTTGTGGAGACACTGTTTCGGTGGCCGGGAGTACAATATAAGGATGGGAGTACCTCAAATGACCTCTGAGGAAGCTTGGTTCCGACTCATAACCGTTTTCCGCTAATTCCCATCCAACCCTATCCAGCACTAGTTTTTGTTCTTCCCTTTCATTCCAGTGTACAAGTAGAGGAGTTGGTTTGTAAACTACCAGCGAATGTTATTCATCTGATATATATTGAGGAAAGTCATGAGAGAATTTGGCATCAGATTTACCCGTAAGTTTTTTCTGTTTGTACCCAAGTTGGCGCATCACACGGCGAGGGTTATGCATAAAAAATCCTTTTGGATGAAACAATGGTCCGTTGTAAAATGCTACATTGTCATGCCTTGCAAAGTGAACTCCTCTTTCGTTCCTATATGGGTCAAACACAACATCTTCGACAGCGATAGAGTCCAAAGCCTCTCTCATGGTGAGTAACCGAGTTCTGTTACTGGGCTTCGGTTTATTGTCGAAAACGTATTTTTTAGCTACAATATGTTGTGGTTCCAAACCATATGTTGACGACTCCAAATATTTGTACTCCTTGAACAATGTTGGGAAGTGTTCATAATCCCACACCTACGCAAATGAAAGATCGTTCCAATGAAATGTACAAGAAAAGAACTAATTGGAAAACAAAATAACTAGTTCACATTACCTGTAATACAGTGAAATTCCCATTAAATTGACAGGTTGTCGCCTTAGAAGATCTACGCATCTCCGCCAAAAATTGTGCCAAGAAAGCAGTTCCCCTTGAATACTCATGAACCTACTTCAGGGGATCCAAGTATTGTAAGTGGTTCATATGTACCCTGTTACCATTAAAGTCAGGGAATATTGCGATGCCCAAGAGGAGCAACAGATAAGAAGCGATAGTTTGCTGAATTTGTTCGTCATTCAATTCCTTGCCCATCGTATTCTCAAACAAATCTCTGAGCTTGACGACTTTAATAGTCGTTGTCATGGTATTCTTTGACAGATACATATTTGCTTTAGTCGGTGCCTCGTCCCAACCAAACAAATTTTTAGTCAGCTCATAGATCTTGGACCATTCCAGGGTCTTACCATGATCTTCTTTCTTAACGGCTTTTCCAAAGATCCCTAGACCTAATATTCTTCGGAAATCTTCAGGGATAATGGTCATCTCGCCAAAAGGAAAATGCATGGTATCAGTTGAAGCAAAAAAAACCTCCCCAAGAAGCAATTCGCTGTCACTTGATCAGTGGCCACATAGTTTTCTACCACGGGATACAACCCAGATGCTATGACTGCCGCTTGAACAACATCACACTCCCCTTCCAAATACCATGTATCCATTTGTTGATGGCGGCAAACACGGAAGGATTTCTTGTGGTCCTATAAAAACACACCAAACAAACTTCAATTTACCTGATCATATATAAACAATATAATAACAAGATGCAAACGTCTTACATAAGTTGACCAGATCCAACGAGTCCAAGAGTCCTTGTAGTCAAATAAGAGATTCGGATCTCTCGGCTGACCCCAGTGTTTGCCATCATTGCGTTTTGGAATCATGTCATATGTTTTTGGGAGGTGCTTTGGTGGGTCTTTTTCCTTTTTCTCACCGGATTCAACTTTGGGTTGTCCTAAGCCATGTGAGGATGAGCCACCTTCTCGGGCTGGATCAGGAGGTACAAATTTCTCCCACTCTGCATCATCATCGTTGCTTGTGTCTTCCTCCGGGGGAATCTCCCGAATCATGACCTTACCATGTTCCGGATCATATCGACTACACCGAGGCCGAGAAGACTTAGGTTTTCCTTCATCAACAACTTTTCCCTTTCCTTTGTTCATTTTTGCAGCTTTGGACCTACGTACAAAATGAGATTTAACAAAATAAGGAAATCAAAACCGGCATGGCCTTTGAACATAACGATACTGTCGGCATATGTTCCGGCATTGTAGTCTAAAGGAATTCTACGCCGGTTTTACGGTAACGGCATTGTATGTAAATAAAATCCCATGCCGGTAATATGGGAATTGTCTATAGAGATTTAACAAAATAAGGTAATCAAAACCGTCATGGATAGTGAACATTACGCTACTGCCGGCGTTGACATTTATAGGATTGTTATGCCGGTAGTCTAATAACTTGCATGCAATAAAATGGGGATACAAGACATATAAACCGGCATTATATTCAAATTTAATTATATGCCGAAACTAAATTGGAATTTCAATTCACTAAATTCAATTTCAAATTCACTAAATTACAAGTTCAAATTAAAATTTCCTTTTACCTAGTATAAACAATAATCATGCAAGTTTCAATTTGTATTTTTTATATTATGAAATAAACCCTAAGAATGCTTCAATAACATAGACATCACTTACCTCATCATCTCTGTTATTTCCTCATCATCATCTTGTTCAATAGATGCTTCTGATTTCGATTTACCACCAGGAGGTTTGCGAGGACCCATTCTTCTTTGGGTTTTAAGAATTGAATGAATTTGGTTCATAGGATGAAACCAAATAATGGAGTTTAGTGGTTTTGGAAGTTCTTTTGGGATAGCTAAGTGAAAACAAAGAAATAGAAATATGGAACCGTTTCCATTCTATAACTGTCAATTTTATGTAATAATGGAGTTTGTAACCGTTACATAAATGGAATGAGGGAGTTTGTAACGGTTATAATGGGGGATAATTGGTGCGACAGTTACATTGGAGAAGAATAAGGAGTTAGAATTAGTTGTTATGTTTTTTAAACGTTTTCAATTGGTACAACAGTTACTCCAAAAAATTTAATAACGGTTGAAAGGTAACAAACCTTCATAATTCCGACGTTGTCGAACTTTCATAATCTGTGTCGGTAGTCTGACGGATTTAACTGAATTTATGTATACGGTGCCGGCATTGATTTTTTTATTAACAATCTATGCCGGTAGTGATTCTTGATTCATTATTAACGCACCACCAAAAGGTTTAAGCAATCAAACTGACCCAAACCGGACTTCATATTAATACTAAGAAAATAAACTTAAAAACATTAAACACATAAACAACGTTCCACATAAAACGAAAGGTCTTAATCTAATTGCAACTAATATTACTTCTTGTAACGAGATTCAACAAACAAAGCGGCTTCGAAATGCCTAAAAGACTCTTTTCTCCAGTTGGTATGTGCGCTCCTGAGCTTTCCACCTATTCCCTTTGTACCTTGCAAGAAACTCGTTGTATTTGCGACATAATTTTATGAGGGAAATTGTTCGATTCCCTACAAACTCGATCCTGTAATCCATTTTATGTTTCTTGCACTTACCGTCATATAACCTCGACATATAAGGACCATCCGCAACAAAACCCCAAAAAAGGTTTAAAGGACGGTGATCTTTCGGAAAATCCGATACTATGAAGAAATTTTTAATCCATTCGGTTTCTCCCTCAACATCTGCTTCTATCTTCGCTTGTTTTACACGTTCGTATATCTCTTTAGTTTCTTTGCGATATTTTGCTTCTATTGTGCCTCTTCTTCTTCTCTTTTTCTTTTAAGTATCTCTTCTTCCATTGCGGCAATTGACTTGGTGGTTTGTTCCTTCCTTCTAAGTTTTTCTTGTAATGGCAATTGAGTTGGTGGTGGATGATGATTGATTTCTTATCGGAGTGGACAATTTGTTCTTCTTAAGTTTTTCTTTTTCCATGGCAATGATGAAATCGTTAGTTGGTGATTGGTTTTCCATCAGAGATATGTGTTGGAGTTTTTTTTTTTGTGTGTGGAGGTATTAAGTGCAATGGGTGTATCCATTGATTTAAATAGATGAGGATACAACACGTGAATAATTATATCAGACAAGTGAAGAAATCCAATACACTTTGTGTGATCGTCTATGGATATGAAATTGAGACAATACAACAACAAAATGTTCACTTGATAACCGAAACCTTATAAGATAAATATCAAGTGCCTAGTTAACGTACAAGTGTAATTACTTTAATTATAATATAAAAACAATTATAATGCGGAAATAAAGTAAAGCACACATCAGAATTTTGTTAACGAGGAAAACTACAATCTTGTAGAAAAACCCCGTGACCTAGTCCAGATTTGAATACTCAATGAATTAAGACACTACAAAAAGTAAAACCTGCAACTTCGCGTAGACACTACTAAGTAAACTTAAATCCTAGTTACTCAGATTCAGCAGTATTCTTGTTTTGACAATATCTAGCAGAACCGAAGTTCTCTATAGATATTTGTTTTGATAATATCTAGCAGAACCGAAGTTCTCAATAGATATTTTAAATTAGATATCCTAGCACAACATGCGTTCTCTTTAGGACTTAAATCTAATCTATCTTCTTAATGGTTCAATCTTTGAAGACAGGATTCCTTTGGATCGTATTCCAAACAGTAAAGGATAAACTGTTTGGTAACAAAACTCACTTTTTAATCACAATACCAAAATATATGATATAAGCGTAGTTAAGGATCTTTAATTTTTAAGACTTGCTACCAGATTCGAAGTTCCTCTATTACAAGATCAAACAAGATAATGATTACCAAAATAATCAGTCTTGATTACAAGGTTTATGATAGAATCACAAACTACTTGTTGATCTTAAAAAAAGGGTTATGTTTATTAAAAATAAACAACCTCTTTGATCCCCGAAAATCAAGTCACTGAAAGTTACACCAAAAAATCAAAACACAATAACAGAAGTCTTCAAATCTTCAAAGTCTTCAATCTTCGATTTAATCTTCAAAGTAACAACCTGCAAAAACAAACTTGATTCCTTATTGATTTGTCGCACAGAACGGAGTCTGTTAATACTGGAAAATCAATGAATCTATCTTACGGATCTAGAAAGACTTATCCGTAGAAACGTTGATCTTTGATCTAGTTTGAGTGAGCCTTATATCAGAAGAGAAGGTTCTCAAGAATAAACAAACTAGGTGCAATCAAAGATTCAACAACCGTTAGTCAAACAAATCAATAATCGAAAACTGGAATAACAATGCAATCTTCTAGTTTCCCACCAACGGTACTAATAAAGCTTCTCAATCCCAAAGAAGACTTTAAACTGAGCGTCCGTAGGAGATTTCTCCTAAATAGGTTACTCTCCTCTCCGAATAGGCGGCTACACCAGTAACAACATAACCAATGAAGTTTGTTGTCACGAAGGATTAGTTTGCTATAGATGCAAACATAGGTATTTATAGATCAAGGAAGTTTGGACACCATGGAATTTCCAAAACCGAAAATATTCTCAAGATATGCAATAAATAGAAAAATTCGGTTTTCATAATTTTTGTAAATAAGATGCTCAAATATTAATGTTGACATTATTCACATATCCACATTAACCAAATATATTTTCGGTATTTCTAATATTTCTAGAATAAGAAAATTCAAAAATCTATTTTTGGATAAATGTTTGTGTTAAAAACACAAAACGTGCTCAGATTGGGTTGAAATTTCTTGAGGCCGATTGCACATGCTCATAGGTTCGGTTCCCCCTTGTTGCACATGTGCATGGGATAGGTTCCCCCTTCTTTATGGTATTAACTTGTATTCGGTTGCACATGTTAATAGGATCGGCTCCCCCAATATTAAAAACTTGTTGTACATGTTCATATTATCTCAGGTGATTACTTAAGATCGGTTTCACTAATAAAAGTCATACCAATCCATAAGTCAGGTATTTGTGAATAGTTTTACCAAGAACACAAACAAGTCATGAAAGGTTATACTAATCACACATATTGGTTGTTCACAAGATATGCAATGAATAACAATGCCAATAACGCCTGGCGATTTCCTTTTCGATTCACAAACCAAGTTCATGAATTTACTTCCTTAGAACACATGTAAAACATTGTTCCTTATGATGAAATCTTCACCTTTACCCATATACATAGTCATAGTAGCATCCAAAAGATTATGTCGATGTCATATCTACGAAGTTTTAAAGATAAACATCATACTTCGTGATTCAATAAATTCCTTAGCACTTTGATCATAATAGTATAACTTTGCATGTTATGTTTTCAATCTAAAAGATTTGAAAGACAAAAGATAGATATGGAACAAGTAAAGTCATAGTTACTAACCTCAAGATGAAGGATGATGTCTTTGTTGTCTTCAATCCATCTTCAGATCTTTGTGAGTAACTGGAGCACAATATTTCTATCATTTCTAGTCTAACCTATCGAAGTTGACTGTAGTTTACATAATAATGACTCAAGTTTTGAAACTAAATATGACAACCAACCTTGACATACCAACGCTTGGTGGGTTCAACCGAGCAGTGCTCTAACAATCTCCCCCTTTGTCAATTTAGTGACAAAACTCTATTACATATGGATATAAACGAATTACAAAAAATAACTCATACTAATCTTCATACGCTAAATTCACATGTCAACAGCATAAAAACCTGGAGATATTCAAACCATAAATGTCGTTGTTGACATTATAATATCAAAGATATACTACTCCCCCTAAAGGTAAGATAGGTAGATTTTCAATCCATACGTCTTTGCTATACCACGTAATATGATATGTTACTCCCCCTTAGTCTGTGCTTTTACTCTTTCGTTTAGATAAACGTTCAAGCACCAATGTTCTTTTACTTAGCGATACCAATTAATATAAAATCAATGCCAATATCACTTGTTTACTCCATATATTTCTCCCCCTTTTTGTCAAGAAACGAAAAAATAAAGGACAACACGAAAAGAATCTTACAAATCTCAGAATAGACTTGCAACCTGTAGAGTTGAGCACGAGGGTTCCACACACCATGTTCTGATAACCAATATCAAAAACTGAAACTACGAGTAGTTTTATTTTGATATGTTACCAAGGAAACAATTGTTCGAAACAATTTTTCCACTTTAGATTAGCAAACCAAAAAACAACTAAGCATCTTAGTTCCTTTGCTAAACCGATTGCACAAAAACAATCGCTTATTCGATAAGACCAAAATAAAGATGACTCTATTTTTCTCATCAGGTTCTAATTATCCATAAACTTAAGACCTTTCAATTTTAAACAAGACAAGTACTAGGTTAGTTAACTAGCATTTCTTGTTAAGGCATTAGATTAGACTTGAATAACCGAAATCTCACTTCGATAAGTCTAACTAAGATCAGAATTAACTTAGTTTCTCTTATCCGGAATCGAATTAGACTAAACAACTCATCCCGTAATCCTTTTATTTCTTTAAGCCATAAATAATTCATACAAACCAAATAAATCAACTTGCATAATTATTCACCTCAACCGGAAGCAATTAAATCAACATAAGCATTAAAATACCGCAATTGCACCGAAATTTTGTAAGCTTAAACAATTGCTACCATACAATAAAGCAAGATAACAATAGTTTTTCTTAATAAGAACCAATTGAATCACACACATCCCCACATACATCATGTAATAAACATCAATTGAACCAAAATTTTGTTAAACAAACGCAATAAATATATAATATAAACTCAGGCTTTTCTTAAACAGGAAAATGATTAACTAACAAATTTGTTACCTCAAATTTCTCATCCTCTTTTCCTCATTGTTTTTCTCGTCCTTTCGCAAAGACATAAGAACAACAAAAGCAATCGAAAGGTTGAAATGGTTTTGACTATTACGTGCCAATAGTAATAAGCTAATACCAAAGACTCATATGTATATTATATACACAGCTTATGAGAAATAAATTGATAATAGTATAATCATGACTCACATATGAGACTAATTGTCATCATCCTTTTATGATTATTTGATTCAGCAACCCAAAAATTTAGATATGAAATCCGCTAAATCAAAAGTCACAAAATCATAAAAAGTTAACCGATTATGAGACCTATCTCATATAACGATGACAACACGGAGATACATTCATTTGATCAAGAACGTTTAGCACAATATTCTGATTATCATGAGTATTGAAACTTATCAATTGAGTGTCATCATTGTGACTATCTTTTGATACCTTCCTGGTTGTCTTTAGAGAAGACTTTGGACTCCATTTAGAAATGGGTTTTACAGGAGCAGCTTTGTTCTTCCGATTATTTCTTCCTGAAATCCAAGATGAATCTCTTGAGGAAACATTAGGGTAACTAGAATGTTGAAAACTCTGAGAGTTAGCCTTTCTCCAATTTGGAACATCAAATATGGTCTTTACAAAGTTATCTCTCCTTTTATTGTTTGAGTGATTCTGAGAAAACTTTGTAGAACCCTGATAAGCAAACTTTGAACTATCACTACAATAATTATTTTGCTCATTTTTAGGACAATGATGTCCTGATTTAGCACGAGAAGCATTATTGAGTTCAGCCAATTTTGCGGAAACACGTGCATCTATGGCTTTTTCATTCCTTTTACGTAATCTGCATCCTATTTCCAAGTGTCCTTTATTTCCACAATAAGAGCAATGCTTGGTAACATACGAATCATGGGGTTTAGTGTTACCTTGTTGTGGATTTTATTTCGTTGGATTCTGACGGATTTTACGTTTTCCGTCTTTTGTTGAAGATGAAGATGAAGGTGCTACAGATTTTTCTTTTATGGAAGAGCAATCTTTTGTGTCAACTTTTGAAGCAATTTCTTCAGCAGAGTCTTTAGGTTTTACAAACTTTGTTTCCTGTTTAGTATTCAAAGTTTGTTTACCTTTGTAGCCCAATCCTCGCGTGTCACGAGGAACTCTATTTGACTTCAACATTGAGTCAAGTTGTTTTGTGCTACTATCGACCTTTTTCAAGTCCGTTTTTAGACTCATATTCTCTTTCTCCAACATTTTTATTTTTTCGAGAGCATTATCTAAAGAAATTTCAGATTCGGCAGAATTACTTACCTTAGTATTCTTTAGGTTCTCCACCTCTGTATATAGTTTCCTTTATCGATCATGACCTTCTTCGATTTGCTCTCTGTAACTTCACATGGCTCAAAGATAATCTCTCTCATTGCTGATAATTTCTATATCCTCATACAGATCATCTAGTTTCCTTTTCAATCTTTCATTCTCTTCACGAAGATCATAGTCGAGTGCCTTTGACTCTGGAGTTCGATCATCACCTTTTTGTGTTTTGTATTCTTCCAAGACTTCAAGATAAGTCTGACCATTGCTGACACGTTCTATGTCCTAATGTAGAATATCAAGTTCTCTTTTAAGATTTTCATTCTCTTTGCAGAGTTTATCACATTCAAGTGCTTTTGACTCTAAAGTTACTTCAATATCCTTTCCAGATGTGCATTCAACAGTTTCATGGAAATCCTTGTTCTCTTGATCCTTGGAACAATAACAGCTATCATTTTGTTCTCTATTCTCTACACATTTCTGTGATTTTTAGGAAGGAAAAGATGCATCTTTTAAAGAACTCCTTTTCTTTTGTCTTAATAACTTTCTAAGTTGTCGTACAGTCGTATCAACACTACAATTATCAGATTTTGTATCCGAAGAACAAGTCTTAGTTACAGCTTTAAGGATAATATCCTCTTCATTGTTGAATTGGTATTCAAGGTCAAAGATATTTAATTTACTAACTAGAGCGCTTCTAGATAGTGCGGAAAGATCATTTGCTTCCATGATGGCATGCTTTTTAGATTCGTATCTTGATGGTAAAGACCTTAGAGTTTTACACACAATATCTTTATCTGGAATAGTTTTTCCTAAAGCGTGAGAGGCATTCACTATTTCAGAGAGTTTTTGATCAAACTCATCAAAGGTATCTTCTTCATCCATACAGAGGTTTTCCCATTTAGAAGATATGGTTTGAAGCCTAGATTCTTTTTCAGAGGTATTCCCTTCAAATACGATATTAAGAATATCCCATGCTTCCTTTGATGTTTTACACTTGGTTACATGATAATGGAGGTCTCGAGTTAAAGCATGAATAATGGCATTCAATCCATCGGAAAGTTTACTTTGCAAGCAATTTTTCTTCTTTATTGAACTCGTTTAATTCCTTTAGTCCAAACTCAGTGGTTGAGTCGTCGACCAGTACTTTTGGGTGTTCATATCCATTAATAACTAAAACCCAAGTGTTAAAGTCACGAGATTGAAGAAAAGATTCCATTTCCATTTTCCACCATAGATAGTTTGAGCCATCAAACCCTGGAGGTACGTTAACTAAATCAACCATTTGATTCAAAACGTATAGGTCGGATCACGCCAAACACATATTGTTAGATCTTTTAGTGTTTGCGTACTCTGATACCAAATGAAAAGATGAGGGTACCCAAATACACCACAATATTTTTATTTGATCACCACCTATTCAATCTCTACCGTGTATTAACCTCTTGGAGCAACAATCACTCAAGGATAAACTCTTTGGTAACAAAACTCACTTTTTAATCACAATACCGAAATATATGATATAAGCGTAGTTAAGGATCTTCAATTTTTAAGACCAGCTACCAGATCTGAAGTTCCTCTATTACAAGATCAAACAAGACAATGATTACCGAAATAATCAGTCTTGATTACAAGGTTTATGATAGAATCACAACTACTTGTAGATCTTAAAAAAAGGGTTATGTTTATTAAAAATAAACAACCTCTTTGATCCCCGAAAATCAAGTCACAGAAAGTTGCATCAAAAAATCAAAACACAAGAACTGAAGTCTTCAAATCTTCAAAGTCTTCAATCTTCGATTTAATCTTCAAAGTAACAACCTGCAAAAACAAACTTGATTCCTTATTGATTTGTCGCACAGAACGGAGTCTGTTAACAATGGAAAATCAATGAATCTATCTTACGTATCTAGAAAGACTTAGATCCGATAGAAACGTTGATCTTTGATCTAGTTTGAGTGAGCCTTATATCAGAAGAGAAGGTTCTCAAGAATAAACAAACTAGGTGCAATCAAAGATTCAACAACCGTTAGTCAAACAAATCAATAATCGAAAACTGAAATAACAATGCAATCCTCTAGTTTCCCAGCAACAGTACTAATAGAGTTTCTCAATCCCAAAGAAGACTTTAAACTGAGCGGTCGTAAGAGATTTCGCCTAGTTAGGTTACTCTCCTCTCCGAATAGGCGGCTACATCAGTAACAACACAACCAAGGAAGTTTGCTGTCACGAAGAATTAGTTTGCTAGAGATGCAAACTTAGGTATTTATAGATCAAGGAAGTTTGGACACCATGAAATTTCCAAAACCGAAAATATTCTCAAGATATGCAATAAATAGCAAAATTCGATTTTCATAATTTCTGTAAATAAGATGCTCAAATCTTAATGTTGACATTATCACGTATCCACATTAACCAAATATATTTTCGGTATCTCTAATATTTCTAGATTAATAGAAAATTCGAAAATCTATTTTTGGATAAATTTTTGTGTTAAAAACACAAAACGTGCTCAGATTGGGTTGAGATTTCTTGAGGCCGATTTCACATGTTCATAGGATCGCTTACCCCTTGTTGCACATGTGCATAGGATCGGTTCCCCCTTATTTATGGTATAAACTTGTATTCGGTTGCACATGTTCATAGGATCGGTTCTCCCAATACCAAAAAATTATTGTACATGTTCACACCATCTTAGGTGATTACTTAAGATCGGTTTCACTAATAAAAGTCATACCACTACATAAGTCAGCTCTTTGTGAATAGTTTTACCAAGAACACAAACAAGTCATGAACGGTTATAATAATCACACATATTGGTTG